>NW_020172733.1:2023306-2034015 GCF_003031525.2 Neophocaena asiaeorientalis asiaeorientalis | reverse complement strand
GAAAAAAAAAAAAAAAAAAAAAAAAAAAGAATAATGAACTATAACAGGTGGTTGGATAATGAAGGATTAGCTAGTAAAAAGCAGAGAATTCTAACAAATATAGCAGATAGAAGGAAAAGCCACTACTCTAGGGCTGAGACAGAGTGTCCAAGGAAAAGTGCACCTCCCTCCCCCACCATCTCAGGACTGATCATAGCTAGGCTCACTGGATGGCAGAGAACTCTCTGTGGTGCCATGTGGGTGGAACTTTCTGGAAGTCTACTCTCTGGAACTTACCGGAAATCCTCACTCCAGGACGCTGGGGAAAGCCGTTCATGGGGAAGCATCTCAAAATGCCACCCAAGAAATGGAAAGGTGCTGGCCACTGCGTGCAGCTGGTCACCATGCGTGCAGGAACTTTGTGCTGGAAAAAGGACAAGTGCTTGAGGCTGGGGAAGCCATGTGCACTGCAGGAGCTGGATGCCGGAAAGCTGCGCATGTTGCCAGAGCCTGAAGAGTGAGCACAGTGGCACCAGGATGTAAAAACCCTTTCTCTCGGTAATGTCTCTCCAGCGCCCTCTACTGACAAAGCCTCAGTGCCCTCTGGCAAAGGAAAAATATTTAAAAGGCCCAGAACCATTTCCACAGAACAGAAAAAAGGATGAATTTGGAGCTGAGGCAATAAATTGAAAAACAGCACACAGTCCATTTATACTTTAATGTTATTACTTATATATCTGAGTTTAAATCTACCATCTCACAGTGTGCTTGGTATTTGTTCGCCTGTTTTATGTTCCTCTTTGTCCCCTTTCTAGCTTTTCTTTTCTTTTCTTTTTGGTTAAGTATTTCTATTATTCTATTTCACCTTTATTTTGCTACTGTTTTAGAGGTAATTCTGATTACAAAGCATGTCATTTTACATAACACTTTTTAACAGCTTTATTGAGGTAAATTACATACCATAAAATTCACTCATGTTAAGTGTACAATTAAATTGTTTTTTAGTAATTTTACAGAGTTGTGAAATCATCACCACAGTTTAACTTTAGGACATTTCTGTCACCCCCAAAAGAAAACTTGTGGCCAATTTGCAGTTTCTAATTCTAGGCAACCACTGATCTTTTTATCTCTATAGTTTTGCCTTTTCTAGAAATTTCATATAAATAGGAGCATACAAAATGTAGTCTTTGTGTCTGGCTTCTTTCACTTAGCATAACATTCTGGAGGTTCATTCATGTTGTAATATGTATCATTACTTCATTTCTTTTCATTGCCTAACAGTAGTCTGCTTTATGTCTGCACTACATTGTGTTCATCCATCCACCAGTTAATGGACATTTGAATTATTTCCACTTTTTTGGCTATTATGGATAATGTTTCTATGACCATTTGTGTACAAGTCTTTACATGGCCATATATTTTCACTTTGAGAGGGTAAATACCTAAGAGAAGAATTGTTTGGGTTATGTGGTAAATTTATGTTTAACATTTTAAGAAACTACCAAAATATTTTCCAAAGTGACTGTACCATTTTACATTCCTGCTAACAACATATGAGGGTTCCAGTTTCTATACATCCTCACCAAGAACTGTTATTGTCTTTTTTTATTAGAGTCATTTTTGTGGGTGTGAAGTGTCATCTCATTATAATTTTCATTTTCATTTTCCTAATAACTAATGATATTGAGCATCTTTTCATGTACTTATTGGCCATTCATATATTCATTTTGCTGAAATGTCTATTGAAATCTTTTCCCCATTGTTTGTCTTATCATTGAGCTGTAAGAGCTCTTTATATATCATGGATACAAGTCCCTTATCAGATATATGATTTAGAAATAGTTTCCAATGGATTGTCTTTTCACTTTCATATTATGTTTTCTGAAGGACAAAATTTTAATTTCAATAAAGTCCAATTTATCAGTTTTTTTCCTTCCATTGTTTGTGATTTTCATGTTCTTTCTAAGAAATCTTTGCCTAACCCAAGACCATGAAGATTTACTCCTATGTTTTCTGTTAGGATTTTCATAATTCTAGGTCTTACATTTATGTCCATGGTCCATTTTGAGTTTACTTTTGTGTATGGTATGAGGCAAGGGTCTAAATTCATCATTTTGCATGTAGATATCTAATTATTCCAGCACTATTTGTTGAAAAAAAATCTTCCCTTCCCTCACTGAACTGTCTTGGCACCTTTATTGAAAATCGACATAATAAATATGAGGGTTTATATCTGGACTCAAAAATATATCCATGACTTGTCAAATTCTAATGATAATTAGTACTTTACTTTTCCGGTGGTGCACTTTTATTCTACTTAACCTCTTCTATTGGTTTATATGCTAGTGTTATCATGTTTCAATTTCTATATATTTTGAACCCCCCCCAAATCCTAGTATCATTATTTGATACAGTCCCTGTTTACTCAGATTTACCCATAGCTTTACCATTTTTGTGTTCTTCATTCCTTCTTGCATCTGGAAACTTCTACCTAGGACCATTCTCATTTTTGAACCTAGAGAACTCCCATTAGTATTTCCTTTAATACAAGTGTGCTGAAGATGGATTATCTTAGTTTTTATTTGTGTGAAACATTCCTGAGGAATATTTTCACTCGGTACAGAATTTTAGGTTAGTTGTTTTCTTTCAAGCTCATTGAAAAGTGTGTTCCATTATCTTCTGGCTTCCATTGTCTTTTAAAAAATATATTTTATTGGGACTTCCCTGGCAGTGTAGTGGTTAAGACTCCATGCTTCCACTGCAGGAGGCATGGGTTCAATTCCTGGTCAGGGAACTACAATCCCACATGCCACACAGCACGGCCAAATATATATATATATACATATATATATGATTATTACCTTTGGGATTTTTATTCTGAATATTCTCTTCCAGTTCTATTATCCAGATCAGTAATTACTTCTTAAACTTTGTCCAAAATTCTGTGAAATCAACATGTTGCAGTCTTAATTTTGTCCATAATGATTTATATTTCTAGAATTTTTTTCAAATTTGCAGTTGTTTAAGGATAGCCACAAATTCTTTGTTACACTTCCTATTGAGACATTAAGTCCAGCTCCTCTCTCTGAATCTGAGCTGACTTTAGTGATTTGCTTGGCTAATAGAATGCATTGGAAGTGATGTTCTGGGACTTCCAAGGTTAAATCATAAGAAGTTCTGCAACTTTGACCTGAAATGCTTGTTCTTGGGACACTTAGTACTCAAGATGCTCCCTTTGGGAGCCCAGCCATCATGTTAAACAGGCACGTGGAGAATGTGTTGCCACTCGTCAGAAGTTCTAGCTGAGCTCCCAGCAGACAACAAGCATCAACTTGTCTGCTAATATCCATGCAAACAAGTTGTCTTGGATATCCAACCTGTTTAAATCGTCCAATAACTGTAGCCCCAGAATAGAATTCCTAAGTTTACAGTTGGACACGGGAGCAGATTAGGATCAGCACTAGATTAGCCTCAGTGCTTCTCTTTCACTTTTCTTTTTCATGCCATCCTTCTCCCACCTTTTTCTAATTAATTTTCAGAGTTTTCGAAACTCCATTTTTCTATTCCTTTTACTGCCACTCTTATTCTTCTTTCTCTGGACATGAAAGTATCCATTTTAGACTATAAAGAGGTGATGGAAAATGGAGCTAAAATAATACAATTGGAATTCAGGAGAGAAAACAACGTACATAAAATGTGCAGAATATTGAATGGTTTTATTTTTTTAAGACCAAATTTTATGAAGTTATTCTCTTAAGTTTAAAGATCAATGATTCAGAACTTGTACAAATTTTGGAAAACAATTAAACCAATTATACTGCCATAGTATGCTGGAAATTACTTGCCTTACTAGACACAAATATACAGAAATCCTGCTGTTGGTGAGGAAAATTAATATCTTTTTTCGCCTAACATTATAATATTTGTTTTTCAGGGAAACATTATTTGACCCATCGCTTAAATAAAATAATAAATTAATGAGATTTTGTTTTAGGACAAGGTATAACTTTCAGTGGAAATGATTTGACACAGCACACAAATCTAAGTACTAAACAATCTGTGTTATAGGGACTTTAACATACTAATAATCTACAATGGAAGATTTTCTAGGGAACATTTAATTCAGGGAAAACTTTTTTAAACAATAAAATGTATGGTGATAATAAGTACTACTTTATGTATAACATTTTAAGTTTATTTTGTTTCCTTTGCTTAAGGGGTAGTAATTATATAATGTATTGCTGAATGCTCACTAAATATTAATTGTGCCTAGGTTATTTTTAAGAAATTTTACTTTTTATTGATTAGGAAATATAAAATATTTTCTCCAAATTTTAGGCAGGTAAATTCTAAAACAATATGCCCTTTATTTATTTTCATATTACTACATATTAAGCCATCATTTCCCATATGCAGCTACTGCTACTGATAATATATATCCTATGTTGAATGCTTACAATGTGCCAAGAACTATTCTGAGCACTTGAAATGTATTTTCTAATTTAATCCTCCTAAGAATGGAAGGGGTGATGCCCATTTTACAGATGAAGAAACCAAGTCACTGAGAATTTAAGTAATCTACATGTTTTATGGCTGTAATAATAAGGTGACGCTTAAGTTTATGCAGAGTCAATCTAAACACATCTTCCTCAAATTATATAAATTACTTAAATTATTTAAGTTATATAATTTTCTAATACCTTTTTTAAAAATGACTGTTAAGGACACTGCAATTAACTTCAGTAGAATGTCAGATGCTAATACCTAAAGGTTATGATAAAGTTAAAGGATAAAGATTAAATTGACCTGTGAAAACTTAAGCAATCAAAAAAATTCCAGCATAAATGAGAAAATACATCTTACTGGACTAGTCTTTTGAAACCCACATTTTCACCTCCATAGCAAATGTCAGGAATTCTAAGGTTGGACTTGCATGTTTTATGGCTGCAGTATTAGGTGATGATCTCAGTATGAGCTTTTCCAACATTCTGCATTTTTCTTATACTGTCAAAATGTATGATAATTGGTCTTTAAAATCCTTGCTCAGAAAGATATCTGTATTTTTATAAAAGTTCTATGTTCTATAATAATAGTTTAGCCTGGAAAATGTCAAGATTCTTTTTAAATAGAACCTCTAACTCCTCTTTAAAAAATGTTCTTGCATACCTTCATTTAGTTCTCATCTGATAAATCTGAACATACAGCTTTAGATAATGTATGCCTTCACCATACCATTTGAAATTAAAGAATCAAATTGTAGAAACCCATATACATCAAATTATGAACTGCGTCTTTAAGATAACCTCTGAAAAAATACCTTTACTTGAATAAGCTAGAGAGATGATTCATGCCATAATTTTATCTCATGAAACTATAGCAAATCTCTTTTGGCTAACATCCCAGCCAAACTCTAAATGTGACTTAAATCTAGATGGAACATAGTTGTCAGATTCTGTACTCATTTTAAGTTTCTTAACTCTATACTCCAAAACTGTATTTGACCCACCTGTAGCCACCAATTACAGAGAAGACTGAAAATAAAACCACGCTTTAGATTTTAAGCCCTAAGTATAGCTCTGGTAGGTGCTATAGTTACATTAAGCACTAAGTAATTTTTGCATTTTCATTCAGTTTTGTGTGTTTCTGTATCTAGCATAGAGGATTTTCTTAAATAATCATAATAGGAAAATGAAAAAAAGACCTACAATTTGAGGATCTCTGCACGATGTACATTACATACGTTACTGCCAACCAGCATTACGATCCTGGAAGATAGGTGGTGCTCACAGGCAAAGGTGGTACTCGTTGCTCTAGTCTTTTGTCCTCTGACTCAGTCTATAAGGAGGAGTTTGGTTTGGCCTGGTTTGGTTTAAGGAACACTGCATTGGCCACATCTAGGGGCTCGGTGTATGGCCATTTATCAAATGCTGTACCAAGACTGGGATACCAATAAGAGCTAAGAATTAGTACTACACCTTTAAAATGGGACCAGCTCTTTCTCTTTCGATTTTATCCTCACAAGAAACCTACTACCTTGGAAATAAAATCGTCCCTTAAGAGTGGAAAAACACTTTATTCTGAATGTTGGTAGTAAGGTGTTAAAATATATGAAATGGCAACTTGTAGGGATGCAAGCCTCCTTAGCGCTAAAATGAACAGTTTTAGCTCATAGCTGAGACTCAATCTAAAAATTATAGAAATCACTTAGATTCACATATGGTGTCATTAATTACTCGAAGGAGAAACAATGAGATCTTTCTTTGCTAGATTTCTATCTATTAATTAAGTGGGCTAATAATCTGCATTCATTTTGGGGAATAATACTCCCAGTTATTTCTAAAGGCAAGTGAAACACTTTCTCCTATGGATTAAAAACTAGTATAGATAGAAAGAGCAGAGATCTAAAAGATAGTTAAGATTTAGATCTGCTTGGGCTAAAAGAATCAAATCAAAGAGAGCACACACACACAAAAATGTCTTTGTGGAATCCATCAAAGATGTGCTGTAGCAGCCTGAGCCAGAAAGCATGAGAATGAGTGTGAATCTCTCTCTGCTAATAAGACACAGCTCAAGGCACCTGACCCACCAGGATTAAATCAGAAGAGCCCTATCTGTATCATGTTACTAAGAGAAGGTATTGGCCCTTTTGCAAAGGTTCTGCCAATTGGCTCTTTCTAAATGTGGAAAAACACTTATCACCATTCTTGGGATCATTGGGGTTATTGGCTCTGACTTCAGATAAGTAGGATAAACAAACCTCAGCTCAAATGGAAGCTTCTTCTGTTGCATTCCTCCACACCAGGCTCTCACAGCTAATTCTGATTGAGAACTTCTAAAGGATTACCCATATCTATTTATTTGCTTTTCTCATGTGTCTGTATCTTCACATATACCTGGTTTAACGGACAGCTCTTAAGAGTGTTGTCATTTCAGGTATTTCCTAATGACTAAATATTTGCCCTATTTTGGCAGTGCTAATCAGCTCACCTGCAGATAGGGTTGTCCAGTGTATTTACTTTTTGCTTTTGTTTTGGGCAAGGGTCAAATAGCTTATGATGGACCCCTTTTTAAAAGCATTAGTGATATATTTATTTAAATAATATTCACTTAAGTTATATGGGGACAGGCAGGATAAGGTATCAATCTGCCAATGGATAGGCTGATTTCACATGATCTCTCCACTAAAAATTACAAAATAGGAAATGGAAAACATTAAGATTTCTTTAGAATTATCTTTTACGGTTATACACATTGCCCTACACGTACCATTCTATGCTTAAGATTGCTATGATAGAAAAGCAGGATGGTAGAAAATGACTGGGGGTAAAGTGCAAGAAAATGGAATGAATGAGAGAGCCACTTATAATTTGTTCAGATTTAAGTACTGGATTATCGATTTGCTAATAGGATGGTTCCCCCCCGTGGAAAATATATGCAAAGCTGACATATAATTTTTGGTTTTTTAAAATTGCTATATATTACTATACCTTACTTGTCTAAAAGACATTCAGCCAACAACCTCTCACCTCTGTATTATAACCAAGAAGCAGGAAGTAAGGGGGAAGGCTGTAATAAACCAAATGAGAAATTAAAAGTTTTGTCCTCTGGTGCTCACCCAGAAAACAACCCTTTGGATTTTCAGTCAGTCTCTGTTTTCCCTGCCTGTGGCAGCATAGAAGCAACAGATTAGAAAGGAAGACAAGGCAGGTAATAGAAAGCACAATGATAGCATAAGAAGTAGAATAATGAATATGAAGGAAGTGACAGCTGAATAATGAGGGAAGTGACAGAAAAAAATGCAAAAGCAGATTAAAGACCTTAAAAAATTTACGCATCTGAGGGTATCTATTATATATACAAATTACACATCTGAATAAGGGAATATCTTTTATATGATACTAAAGAGTTTAGATAAGTAATTAGAAGTCATTAAAGACCTTTAAGTGTTAGAATAACACAGTCAGATTTAAATTTTAGTTTTAATCAAGCAGACAAGGAATATTTAGCAAGAACAATACTACCTGGGCTGGTACTAGGGCCACAGAGGTGAACAAGTTACACTCCCTGTTCTCGTGGGGTTTACAATGTGGAGAAGAAATTATAGAAGGAGTCAAAGGCACAAGACCAAGCAGAGGAATGGCTAAAATACAGAAGATGTTAAAGAGGTAAAAGCAACAAGACTTAGATGTGGATGTGGAAGGTGACAGGATGCCAAGATTCTAAGATGAGTCCTGATTTCCAATGTGGGCAGCGGAGTAGATCGTGATGACATTAAGCAGGATATGAGAAACAAGAGGGAAAATGTATTTTAGGGAAAGGATGAGTTCACGTTTGAGATGTTTACGGGACAGCCGGAAGTCAGAAATACTGTTGTGGAGTTCTAAAGAAAATTCTTGGCATTATCATTGATGGTTAATTTTATGTGTCAAACTGACTAAGCTAATGTCTGCTAGGATTACTGGTGAAACATTATTTCTGGGTGTGTCTGTGAACATGTTCCTGGAAGAGATGAGCATTTGAATCAGTAGACTGAGTAAAGTTCAGTGTGGGTAGGCATCATCCAGTCCATCAAGGGTACAAATGGAACAAAAAGGCAGAGGGAGAGCAGATTCTCTCTCTCTTCTGGAGCTGGGATACCCACCTCCTCCTGCCCTCAGACATCAGAACTCCTGTTTCTGGGGCCTTTGGGTTCTGCCACTTGCACCAGGGGCCCCCAGGTTCTCAGGTCTTTGATCTCAGGCTGGGAGTTACAACATTGTTTCTCCTGGTTCTCAGACCTTTGGACTTTTAGTCTGAATTATACCATTGGCTTTCCTGGTTTACTAGCTTGCAGATGACACACTGTGGTGTATCTCAGCCTCTAGGATCACGTGAGCCAATTCCCATAATAAATCTCACATATACAGCTCCTACTGGTTCTGTTTCTCTGGAGAACCCTAACCAGTACACTCATGTATACATGATGAGGGAAGCTGGAGGTGAACATGAGAATACTGTATATAGAGTGAAAAGAAGATGAAGTTCAGGAACTTGAAACATCTATGTTTAAAATATGCATAGACGAGGACAAGTTAGGAAGGATACTGAGAAGGATTTTGTTCAAGGAATAAGAAGAGAATTAGGAGAGAATAGTGCTATGGAAACTAAGTAAAAGGTCAAGTAAGGTGAGTGTTGAGAAACGATTTTTGGATTTGACAACTAGGGCATCTTTAGTCAGCAGTGAAAGGGGGAACCAAAATCTAAAGGTTTGAAAAGTGAATGAAAATGGACAGAATAGGGAGAGCAATTGCAGACTTTCTCAAGAGGCTTGGCTATGAGGGTATGGCTGACAGTCTCTAAAATGGCCACCTGGTATCCATACCTTTGTGAAACCTCCTCCCCTTGAGTGTGAGCTGGACTTAGCAGCTTGTTTCTAGTGAATAGAATATAGCAAAAGTGATAGAATGTCACTTCCCAGATTGGGTTACAAAAAGACTAGATTCTGCCTTACTCACCCTTTCTTGTACACTCTGCTCATTCCAATGAAAACCATCTGCCATGCTGTGGGCTGTTCTGCAGAGAGGCCCACATGGCAAAGAACGCTGGAGGCTTCTAGCCAATACCCATTAAGGAAATGAGTCCCTTGGTCCAACAACCTGCAAGGAACTAAACCCTGTCATTACCAGATGAATGAACTTAGAAATGGATCCTCCTCTAGACAAGCTTTGAGATGATGGTCACCCCAGCAGATATCTTGATTACAGTCTTGTGGGAAACCCTGAGCCAGAGGACCTAGCTAAGCCATACCAGGGCTCTTGAGCCCCAGGAACAGTTATTTTTAAGTGCTAAGTATTAAGGCAATAGGTTAGACAGCAATGGATAACAAATACAGAAGATAAGGTGTGAGACAGTGATGCCCTAAGAAGAAAAGATTTTGGAAAGAGACTTTTTTTTTAAGATCAGAGAAATTCAAGCATTTTATATGCTGAAGAGCCAGTACAGAGAGTTTGAAATTAAATCAGGGAGGAAAGATAATTAATCGCTAGAGCAAAAGGAGATGAGAGGGTATCAAACAACAGCCTTGTTACTCCAAGTGTGGTCTGTGGACCAGCAATGTCAGCATCGCCTGGAAGGTTGTCATAACTGCACAATCTCTGGTCCCACTCCAGACCTGCTGAATCAGCATTTTAACAAGATTCCCTGATTATTCACGTGCACTGACCCAGAACACAAGTAAACAAAATAGACTGAGTCAGTAGGAAGGTAATCTCCACTTGACACTAGAGGGACTAGAGCAAGAGATGGAACTATAAATAAATTTGTAGATGAAGTTGAGAAAGTGAGAACTTGTTCACAAACATTGCTTCAGTATTTTCTATAAAATACGAATTCATTCAGAGCACAGAGCTTGAAATGAGTGGCAAAGAATTGCAAAAACTACTAAAATGGATGGAAAAGGAAACTGGCCCAGAAAAATGTATAAGTATTTTGCAAAGAAGTACTAGGAGCTCAGCTGAGATGGGAGAGTAAGAATTTGCTGGGTGTAGGTTTAAATGGTTTCTGCAGTATTACTCAGCAGCCTGTGTATAGCACCAGAAAAGGCAGATAGCAGAATCACTGCAAAGATGTGGTAGTAGATGGAAATTACCTGGTGGTCCAGTGGTTAGGACTCTGAGCTTCCACTGCAGGGGGCATGGGTTCGATTCCTGGTTGGGGAACTAAGATCCCCCATGTCGTGCCGCGTGGCCAAA
>NW_020172733.1:1999611-2022885 GCF_003031525.2 Neophocaena asiaeorientalis asiaeorientalis | reverse complement strand
GTGCAGTGTGGCAAAAAAAAAAAAAAAAAGATGAGGTGGTAGAAATGGGATGGCAAGTTGAAATAATGCACTAGAACATCTTGGCTGCAAAGGAAAAGAAGCTGAGCCCAAGCTGGGAAACACAAGATTTAATTGACTAGTGTCTAGAAGTGAATATGAAGAAACAATAAGAATACTGGGAAAATAGACAATTATATTTGGAAACCAAAATAAAAGAATACAAGATTTCAGAGGTGAAAAACTTGGACTGTGAAAATACTTCATCTTTCCCCTCCATTCTAAGTCCCTCTAAACAACAGAACAGATATAAAAATTGTAACCATATCATTTAACAAGCTCAACGTAAGGTTATGATTGATGAACTATGTTATCCCTTTAAAACTTATTAAGGGAGGGAAGTAGTTCTGTTGCCCCACTGAAATCTCCAGCAGGCCCCCAAGACTCTCTTGGTCTCTCTTTGGATATAGACTCTTATGTTCACTTTAAGTCACCAAACACAGTCTGAATATGGAAATTAGTACGGTCAATTCTTTGCAGGAATAATAATTCTAAAACTGATTGGGAATGAAATCCTCTCTTCTCTTACAGTTAGGGCCAGCTTCAGGCAGGCCTCCTGACACATGAAAGAGGAGATGTCATGACTTTCTTTTCCTTCTTTGTGTTTCCTTCCTCAGCGTGCTACTCATAACTTATGGTCCCTTGAGGGTTGGGCCACAAAGAGAGAGGAAAAGAAAGGGGACACAGAAAGTTCTCATTTGACAGATACTGTTATAAGTGATCTCCTTCTTTCTAGGTCTTGCAGGTGTTCAAAGTGGACTCTCTCATGGGTGTTCTGTAGGTCCTTTGCTGTGTTTATCCAATTGCATGTGCTGTGACGAATTCATTTTCCTCAATGGGCCCTGCTACTTCTCCTCTAGAATCTCAGCCCACTCGCACAGACCCCCTCTTGAGAGGGTGTCTCCTTTTCTTACGGCAGAAGCACTGGAACACTTTTTTAAAAAATTTATTTATTTATTTTTGGCTGCGTTGGGTCTTCATTGTGGCGTGCGGGCTTCACACTGTGGTGGCTTCTCTTGTTGCAGAGCATGGGCTCTAGGCGTGCGGGCTTCAGTAGTTGTGGCACGTGGGCCCAGTAGTTGTGGCTTGCGGGCTTAGTTGTCTTCCTGGACCAGGGATCATACCCATGTCCCCTGCACTGGCAGGTGGATTCTCAACCACTGAGCCACCAGGGAAGTCCCTGGAATGCTTTTAAAATGACCGTTGGCTGATATCCCTCCCAAGAGTTCTACACTTCATCCCTGATGGTTGTGCACTTTGGCTTGTGTCAGAAAGGAATGCAGTTACTTCTCAAAGCAGAAACATCTCTCTGTGGCTCTGCCCTGACTCCCCAGCCCAATGGCAGATGCCAGATGAACGTGTTTCTCAAACTCCAGGGAACACATATCAAGCTCTCCAGTGGTCCCTTGAAGTCTACTCTGGCTAGGCTTGAGGGGAGGAGGGAGTGGAGGGTTGTAGGACAGGAGTAGAATTAACATTATGGCAGTAGCTCTCCCCACAAAATCTCTCCACACATTTTCTCCCTCCTCTATTTTCTTAACGTGTTTATACCTTCATTGTGGGTCCGTTTTCTAACTGCTTTTCAGTCTCCTGCTTTGAAAATCTGTATATGAGTCTATCACTTCACTTTGGGATCTGATTATCTACTGTTTTACGGTCTGGGTCAGAACTTCCAATTTCACAACCAGTCACACTATAAATAAATTCACAACAGTGTTGAAAGCAAGTAAAGATGCTCTTGGTGGGCCAAAAATTATGAAGCATCCCTCAAGGCAAAAAGTAGCTGGACTCAGTTTGAGGAAACAACCAAAGCCCAAAACAAAGAAAAAAGAGGACTGTTAAAAATACGGGAGTGGGTCTTCCCTGGTGGTGCAGTGGTTAAGAATCCGCCTGGGGGCTTCCCTGGTGGTGCAGTGGTTGAGAGTCCGCCTACCGATGCAGGGGGTACTGAGCCTGCGCTCTAGAGCCCATGAGCCACAACTACTGAGCCCACGTGCCACAACTACTGAAGCCCACGCAGCTAGAGCCCGTGCTCTGCAGCAAGAGAAGCCACTCCAATGAGAAGCCCATGTACACAGCGAAGAATAGCCCCCACTCGCCTCAACTAGAGGAAGGCTGCGTGCAGCAATGAAGACCCAACGCAGCCAAAAATAAAATTAATTAATTAACTTAAAAAAATATGGGAGAGGTTTTAGGGATGCTAAAGGTTCAGAAGGACTGTACGGGGGAGCAAGAAAGAGCCCAATGAAACTGTCAGAAATACTGGCTGGAGTACAAGTAGCCAGAGAGCTTAGGTCCTCCCCCTTCTTGGTTTATGCCAAGCGGCAAATAGTGGAAACACACAGATCTCACATACTCTAGCCATTCCACTCCCAGATATTTACCCAAGAGAACTGAAAACATATGTCTATACAAAGACCTGTACGTGAACATTCATAGCAACATTCCTGATAAAAGCCAAAAATTCCTGATAAAAGCCAAGAAAAACAGTCCAAACATTCATCAGCTCACTGATAAATGAATAAACAAAAAAATGGTATACCCGTACAAAGAATACTACTCAACAATAAACAGGAATTAGCAGCTGACACATGCAACAATGTGGATGAACCTCAAATTATTATGCTAAGTGAAAGAAGCCAGACACAAAGATTACATATTGTATGATTGCAGTTACATGAAATTTCTAGAAAAGGCAAAACTATGGAGATAGAAAATCAATGTGTGCCTGAAGCTGAGCGAGAGAGGGGATTGACTGCAAAAGGACATAATGACATTTTAGAGGATGATGAGAGTTCCAAAACTGAATTGTAGTGGTGGCTACACAATTGTATAAATTTGTAAAAAATTATTGAAAAATCATCCACTTACAATGGGTTGATTGTATGGCATATAAATTATATACCTCAATAAAACTGTAAAACAAAACCTTATTGGTTACTACCAAAATAGAAATAGAGTGTGTAACTCCTAAACAGTTAAAATAAAAATGAAATCAATAAAATCTGATTAACAGAAAGCAAAACAGGGATAAAATGAAACGAGAACATGTACATAATAAATATAATGGTAAAATTTCTCCAAACTTATAACTGTGAACATCAAAAATGGATTAATTTGCTAATTAAAAATGGACTACCCTTTTAAAAACTTAGGTATACATTAAAATTCTAAGAGTTATCTCTATACAAAGCAACACACAGACGAGCTCAAGGAGGCAACATGGTCCTGACTGTGGCTTTGGGAAGGGGCTGGTTGAAGGAAGTCAAGGAACGTCAAGATCAGGGTGTTGGATGTAAGTACAGGCACACCTCGGAGACACTGCAGGTTTAGTTCCAGACCACTGCAAGAAAGCAAATGTTACAATAAAGTGAGTCACACTAACTTTTTGGCTTCCTAATGCATATAAAAGTTATGTTTACCCTATACTGTAGTCTATTATGTGTGCAAGAGCATTATGTCTAAAAAAAAGCGATGTACATATCTTAATTAAAAAATACTTTATTGGGCTTCCCTGGTGGCGCAGTGGTTGCAAGTCTGCCTGCCGATGCAGGGGACATGGGGTCGTGACCCGGTGCGGGAGGATCCCACATGCCGCGGAGCGGCTGGGCCCGTGAGCCATGGCCGCTGAGCCTGTGTGTCCGGAGCCTGTGCTCCGCAACGGGAGAGGCCACAACAGTGAGAGGCCCGCGTACCGCAAAACAAAAACAAAAACAAACTTTATTGCAAAAAATGCTAACCATCGTCTGAGCCTTCAGTGAGTCATACATTCTTTTTTGCTGGTGAAGGGTCTTGACTCAATGCTGATGGCTGCTGCCTGATCAGGGTTGTGTTTGCTGAAGCCTGGGTGGCAATTTCTTAAAACAATAATGAAGTTTGCTGCATCAACTGACTCTTCCTTTCACAAAACAATTTCTCTGTAGCAGGCAGTGCTGTTTGGATAGCATTTTACCCTCAATAGGACATCTTTCAAAATTGGAGTCAATCCTCTCCAACCCTACCGCTGCTTTATCAACCAAACTTACGTAATATTCTAAGTCCTTTGTTTTATTTCAACAAGTTTCACAGCATCTTCACCAGGAATAGACTTCCTCTCAAGAAACCACTTTCTTTGCTCATCCATAGGAAGCAACTCCTCATCCACTAGTTTTACCATAAGATTGCAGCAGTTCAGTCCCATCTTCAGGCCTCACTTCTAACCCTTGTTCTCTTGCCATTTCCACCACATCTGCAGTTACTTCCTCCACTGAAGTCTTAAACCCCTCAAAGTCATCTGTGAGGGTTGGAATCAACTTCTTCCAAATTCCTGTCAATGTTAATATGTGGACTTCTTCCCATGAATCATGAATGCTCCGAATGGCATCTAGAATGGTGAAGCCTTTCCAGAAAGTTTTCAATTCACTTTGCTTAGATCCACCAGAGAAATCACTATCTATGGCAGCTATAGCCTTATGAATTGTATTTCTTAAATAATAAGTCTTGAAAGTCTAAATTATTCCTTGATGCATGGGTTGCAGAATGGATATTGTGTTAGCAGGCCTGAATACAACATTACTCTCATTGTACATTTCCATCAGAGCTCTTGGGTGACCAGGTGTATTGTCAACAGTCATTTTGTAATTTTTTATTCATTTAAGTCTATTTAATTATTTATTTTTTGGCAGTGTCGGGTCTTAGTTGTGGCACATGGGTTCTTCATCGTAGTGCTTGGGCTTCTCTCTAGTTGTGGCACGCAGGCTTAGTTGCCCTGCAGCATGTGGGATTTTAGTTCCCCTACCAGGGGTCAAACCGGCGTCCCCTGCATTGCAAGATGGATTTTTAACCACTGGACCACCAGGGAAGTTCCCTATTGTCAACAAACAGTCATGTTTTGAAAGGAACCTTTTTTTCTGAGCAGTAGGTCTCAATGATGGGCTTAAAATACTCAGTAGAAGTGTTGTAAACAGATGTGCTGTCATCCAAGCTTTTTTGTTCCATTTATAGAACAGAGGCAGAGTAGATTTAGAATGCTTAAGGGCCCTAGGATTTTCAGAAGGGTAAACGAGCACTGGCTTCAACTTAAGGTCGCCAGCTGCATTAGCCCCTAATAAGAGAGTCAGCCTGTCCTTTGAAGCTTTCAAGCCAGGCATTGACTTCTCCTCCCTAGCCATGAAAGTCCTAGAGGCATCTTCTTCCGGTGAAAGGCTGGTTTATCTATATTGAAAGTCTGTTGTTTAGTGTAGCCACCTTCATTATTTATCTTAGCTAGATCTTCTGGATAACTTGCTGCAGCTTCTATATCAGCACTTACTACTTCACCTGTACTTTTGTATTATGGAGAGTTTCTTTCCTTCAACCTCATGAACCAACGTCTGCTAGCTTCAAACTTTTCTTCCACAGCTTCCTTACCTCTCTCAGACTTCATAGAATTGAAGAAAGTTGGGTCCTTGCTCTGGATTAGGCTTCAGCTTAAGGGGAATGTTGTGACTGGTTTGATCTTCTACCCAGACCACCAAAACTTTCTCCATAACAGCAATAAGGCTATTTTGCTTTCTTATCATTCCTGTGTTCACTGAAGTAGCAGTAACTTGTCTGTTTGGTGCAAGAGGCCTAGGCTTCAGCCTATCTTGGCTTTCCACATGCCTACCTCACTAAGGTTAATCATTTCTACCTTTTGATTTAAAGTGAGAGATATGCAACTTCCTTTCACTTGAACACTTACAGGCCATTGTAGGGTTATTAATTGCTCTAATTTCAATAGTGTTATTTCTCAGGGAACAGGGAGGCCCAAGGGGAGGGAGAGAAATGGAGGGATGGCTAGTCAGTGGAGCAGTCAGCACACACACTACATTTATCAATTACGTTTGCCATCTTTATATGGGCGTGGCTGGTGGCACTTCAAAACAATTACAATAGTAACATCAAAGTTCACTGATCACAGATCACCATAACAAATAATAATGGAAAAGTTTGAAATATTGTGAGAATCACCAAAATGTGGCACAGAGACAAAAAGTGAGCAAATGCTGTTGGAAGAATGGTGCCAATAGACTTGCTCCACATAGGGTTGCCACAAACTTTCAATTTGTGAAAAACACAGTATCTGTAAAGCGCAGACAAAGCAAAGTGCAATAAAATGAGGTATGCTTGCATTGAAACTGTCTGCAATGATTATGGAATTCGGGCTGGAGAGTGAGATTGAGGGGGATTCTCTGGGAGGTAGGACAATGATAGCAATAAGGAACGTTAAAGGGTGGAATCAGTGGTGTGTCCCTGGAAGAAGGAAGTGTTTTTGCATTAGAGTGGAAGAATGATGGTTAAAATTGACAAGGAGAAAGGCAGAGAAAGATGACTCCTCCTCTCAGGCCTTTGCTTTGTGGGGTATGAGAGAAGGAGCAACCTCTTCTCCATGGGCCTCTAGTGAAAATGGTGTGATAAGAAGGCAGCCAGTGAAAGCATGGGTTGGGGGAGGCACATCCACTGGGGGAAACAGAAATAGAGAGGGTATGTAAGAGCTAGGTCTGGATTTGTTAGTACCTAAGAGAATTTCGACCTACATTAAGCAAATAAGGAATTCCTTGATCTTATGAAATAAAAAGTCTCAGAAAAAGCATTGCAGGGTCGGTAAGGTGACTTTATGAGATCATCAGAGAAGGATCATGCTTGCTTCTTGAGACACCATTCTTAGCACCTGGCTTTTGACATCATCGTACTAAGATGGCTCCTGTAATGCCAGACATCATGTTCTATTTACAGAAGGAAGAAGAGGAAAAGGGCAAAAGTGTGTGCCAGGTTGAGTCTTTCCCTTTTAATAGCAAAATAATAGTTTTTCTGGAAACTCTGAAGTAGACTTGCGTCTACATCTCATTAGCTAAAATCATGTCAAATGACCACTCCTAGCTTTAAAGGAGCTTGAAAAATCAAAATTGTTTGACCTGGGGCACATTGATATTCCAAGTAAAATTGGTATTCTGTTAGTAAAGAATAAGAGGTAATAGAATTCTGGATATGTAGTAAGTGAACACCAGAGTATTCATGTATTACGATCTCACGTTGTTCTAAAAGGTACTTAAGGAGGTTTTACAAAGATGTTAAAAACATAGCAAAGATTTTAAGAAGTCTTAGAGATAGGGACTTCCCTGGTGGTCCAGTGGTAAAGAATCTGCCTTCCAGTGCAGGGGATGCAGGTTCGATCCCTGATTGGGGAACTAAGATCCTACATGCCGCAGGACAGCTAAACCCGGGCACCACAACTACCGAGCCCTTGAGCCCTTGTGCCACCACGGCACAACTAGAGAGAGAAAACCCGCACGCCACATCCAGAGAGAAGCCCGCATGTCGCAACTAGAAAGAAGCCCACGCGCCTCAACGAAGACCCGACATAGCCAAAAAAATAAAAAGAAAAAATTTTTAGAAAGTCGTAGAGAAAAAGCAAAGGAGAAATAAAAATAAGATCATACAACAGAGATGGAAGTGAGATTCATTCACAGAAGTTGCTCTAAGCTTTCTAGCAGCCAATTCAAAGAGGAAAGCACTTTAAAAAGGAAACTCCGTGTCGTTAGAAAAGGGTTTGTTTGGTTGGTTGGCTGGTTGGTTGGTTGTTGGGGGGAGCGCTCCAAAAGGCATAGTAAAAGGGCTAGGATGGGTGGGCAACCACCAGAGGTAGAGTGATTTATTGGGGAGAAAGTACAGAGCAGTAGCATGACAGCAGCACTTCAAAAGACAGAGTGTAAATACTGGTGGAGGAGGGAGATTATGGTTTGCCATTGTGAGAGTGATTGAAAATGACAGAGATTAGAAGCATGTTAGTATCAATTGGCTTTGAGGTTCAACACTGCTCCAGGCTAAGGCCACTGATGGTGTCAGACCTGATGAGGCTAAAGTCTAGACCTCTGTCAAGAGTCTGCAGCCTTCCTCTTATACTCATTAGAACAGTGCATGGTCTGTGTTGTGAGCTCCTCAGGAGACATCCGGCCAGATGAGAGGGACGTGGTTCCTAAAGTGTTCTCTTGCTGAGTGACTGAGAGAGAAGGAGGCAGAAAGGTGTGTTAGTTCCAAGGATCTCACTTCTCAGTGTAGTTTGGGCCCAATGTGACTTAAAAGCTATAGTTTCCACTTAAGGAAATTAAAACTCTCTTCAATGTGCAAGTAGTACTAAAGCTGTCTCTCCACAAACAAAAGTTTGTGGGTACTCGCACCACTTCCATAGATGGTAATAAAAAAGTACTATTGATTCTAAGACATGATTGTATTTAGCTTATTTATCTGTGTGTCTTTTTTTAACATCTGCAGTATATTCTAAATGAATAAGGGTCTAGTGTTTTAAATTCCTAGCATCTAGGACAATGCCTGATAAACAAATAATAATAAACATGGCTTAACAAATAAACATTTAGTTCTTTGTAGTTTTTGTATCTTTTATTTGCTTCTCATAGTATTTTAAAAACAGCATTATGGAAAATTCTGGGGACTTCCCTGGTGATCCAGTGGTTAAGACTCCTCATTTCTACTGCAGGGGGCGCAGGTTCGATCCCTGGTCAGGGAACAAAGATCCTGCATGCTGTGCAGCACGGCCAAGAAATTTAAAAAAAAAAAAAAAAAAAAAAGGAAAGAAAAGAAAAGAAAAATCTGGATGAAGCCATAAAATAGCTTATTAAAGAAATTATTAATTTTTTTAAAAACCTGGTACAAAAGCTATTTCCAGAGCTAAGTGCTTTGGAATGTCAGATTTTCTTTTTGCAAACAAATAAAATTTAAAAAGTTAAAAATCCACATTCTGAATATACCTCTGATATTAGAATTTTAGAAAACAAATAATGCTGTGAACATACTGCTGCTCTAGTTGTCATATAAGTACAAGGAAATGTTAGAAATTCTTTGTTGAAGTATCTTTCCTCTCAGTAGGTTCTTCCTGACTCTTCCCACGAGGCATACTATTGTCCATCGTCATCTGAAATCCATTTTCTTTTCTAAATATTCCTCTTAAATTTGGCAATAACATATGAAAAGCAATGTTAATTAAGTATATCTTTCTTTTAAGACTTTAGCCAATAGTGTGGTGGTTCCTCAAAAAATTAAACATAGATTTACAATGATCCAACAATTCCACATCTGGAGATATACCCAAAATAACCGAAAGCAGCGATTTGAACAGATACTTGTATGTTAGTGTTCAGAGCAGCATTATCCACAATAGCCAAAAGGAGGAAGCAATCTGAGTGTCTGTCAACAGATGAATGGATTAAAAGATGTGC
Organism: Neophocaena asiaeorientalis asiaeorientalis; assembly: GCF_003031525.2. Taxonomy (NCBI): domain Eukaryota; kingdom Metazoa; phylum Chordata; class Mammalia; order Artiodactyla; family Phocoenidae; genus Neophocaena; species Neophocaena asiaeorientalis. Next base: position 2,013,595 of record NW_020172733.1, on the reverse strand, counting down.
TATATATATTTTACTCTTAAAAAGGAAGGAAATTCTGACATACGCTACAACATGGATGAACCTTGAAAACATTAAGTGAACTAAGCCAGTCACAAAAGGGCAGATAGCATGTGATTCCACTTGCATGAGGTGCTCAGAGCAGTCAAATTCATAGAGACAGAAAGCAGAACCGTGGTTGCCAGAGGCTGGGGTGGGTGTGAGGGGGGAATGGGGAGTTATTATTTAATGGGTACATAGTTTCAGTTTGGGAAGATGAGAAAAGCTCTAGAGATGGATGGTAGTGATGGTTGCACAAGAATGTGAATGTACTTAATGCCCCTTAACTTAAAAATGGCTGTATACGTAAAAATGGTTAAAATGCATATTTTATGTTATGTATATTTTACCACAATCAATTAATCAATAAGACTTTAGCTCATGTAAAGATCTAAACAGTTACAAAATTAAAGGAAAAAAATCACCATTTTAATAGTTATAACTAAAGCAATAAATAAAAAGTGACCATAGCTTTGTGTCACTAAAACTCAATAGCAGAGAGTAATCTATTACAACATAAAATCACCTAGAAACAACGATTGTTGCAGAAAAAACTCCATTCTAAACATCTGTATTAGGTTAGCTATGATAAGATGTCAGGTTATATTTGGTAGAAGTGAAAGATTTGTTGCAGAAATTTAGAATCAGATAGTTGTATCCCAAAATAACCACTAAAGTCAGTTCTTAACAAATTAATCTGTAGATTCACCCCCATTCTGATCAAAATCTCAGCAGGATTTCTTGTAGATATCAGCAAGCTGATTCTAAAATTTTTATGTAAGGCAAAGGAACAAGTATAGCCAAAACAATTTTGAAAAAGAAGTTGGAGGACTCACACTATCTGATTTCAAGATTTACTATAAATCTATAGTAATCAAGACAGTGTGGTTTTGGCCAAAGGATAAACATATAGATCAATGGAACATACAGAGTCCAGAATTAAATCCTCAAAAATATGGTCAATTAATTTTTGACAGTGGTACAAAGGCAATTCAATGGAGAAAGGTTAGTCTTTTCAACAAATTGTGCTAGAACAATTGAATCCACATGCAAAATATAGACTTGATTCATACCTGACACTTTATATAAAAATTTGCTTAAAATGGATCATAGACCTAAAGCAAAATTTTAAACCATTAGAGGAACGCATAGGAGGAAATCTTTGTGACACTGGGTTAGGCAAACTGTTCTTAGGTATGACATTGAAACCATAGTTCTTAAAAGAAAAAATTGATCATTGGACTTCATCAAAACTAAAATTTTTCCTCTTTCAAAAACCTCAAAGAAAATGAAGATAAGCAACAGACTGCAAGAAAATATTTGCAACTTACATATATGGAAAAGGACGTGTAAACAGATGTAAAAAGAGCTCTTTAAACTCAATAATTAGATACAATGGAATATTATTCAGCCATTAAAAGGAATGCAATTTTGATATATGGTACAACATGGATGGACATTGAAACATTATGCTTAGGGAAATAAGCCAGACACAGAAGGACAAACAATCATTTATATGAGGCACCTAGAGTAGGAAAATTAATAGAGACAAAAGGTAGAATAGAGGTTACCAGAGACTAGGGGAAGGTAGGGGAAAGGGGGTGTTAGTGTTTAATGGGTACAGAGTTTTTGTTGGGGATAATGAAAAACTTTTGGATATAGGTAATGGTGATGGTTATACAACATTGTGATTGTATTTAATACCAGTGAATTATATAATTATAAATGGTTTAAAAAGTTAAATTTATATATTATATATATAAAATATATATTTTATAAGTTAAATATTATATATATTATATATATATAATTTTGAAAACATTAATAAAAAATAACCACATTTTTTAAAATGCACAAAAGTTTTGAACAGATACGTCACCAAAGTAGATGTACAAATGGCTAACAGGCCCATGAAAAACTGCTCAACATTGTTCATCATAAAGGAAATGCAAATTGAAAACACAATGAGATGCTGCTATATACTCACAAGAATGACTGTAGTTAAAAAAAAATAGAAGACTGACATACCAAGTGCTGATGCATATTTGGAGCACCTAGAACTCACATACACAGCTGGTAGAAATGCAAAATGGTATGGAACTTTGGGAAGATGTTAGGCAGTTTCTTATAAATTTGCACATAAAATGCCATGTGACCCAACAATCCCAGTCCTAAGTATTTACCCAAGAGAAATGAAAATTTATATTCGCACAAAACCCTGCATACAAATGTTTATAGCAGCTTTATTCACATCACCAGACTTGGAAACAACTCGGTGTCCTTATACTGGGGAATGGATAAATCACCTGGGAATTCTACTCAGCAATAAAAAGGAACAAACTATTGACACAAGGAACAGCACTGATGAATCTCAAAAGCATTATTCTAAGTGAAAGAAGCTGGACTGAAAAAGCTATATACATATATCTGTATGATTCCATCTATATAAAATGGTAGAAAGGGCAACTCTAGGGGTGGAGAACAGATCAGTAGTTGCCAGGAGTTAGAGATTGAGGGGAAGTTTGACTACAAAGGGGCTGAATGAAGGAAACTTTCTGGGTGATGAAATTGTTGTACATCTTTACTATTGGGGTAGTTCTGTGACTCTATGCATTAGTCAAAACTCAAAGTAGAGTGAATTTTACTGTATTAAATCGAAATATAATTTTTTAGAAATAATCACATATATGATAATGAAAAGTATAGTTAATAATAATAATAATCCTACCAAAACGAGATGGGTAGGAGGAGTGGAGATGTAGTACCTTCAAGTACATACCCCCAGCTAGAAAATCCACAAACTGGAGGGTAATTACAATTTCAGAGGTTCTCCCCAAGGAGCAACAGGTCAGAGCCCCACATTAATCTCCGTAGCCCAGGGTCCTGCACCATGAAGACAAGCCCCCAGAATGTATGGCTTTGAAGGCCAGCAGGGCTTAGTTTCAGGAGAGATACAGGGTTGTGGGAAGTAAAGACTCAACTCTTAAAGGGCACACACAAAATCTCACACGCTCTGAGATGCAGAGCAGATGCAGTAATTTGAAAGGAACCTTGGTCAGATGAACTTGCTGCTATTAGAGAGTCTCACAGAGAGTAAGGAGGCTATTGGGACTCACCTGGGGGCAAAGATGCTGGCAGCTGCCATTGTGGGAAGCTCATCCTACCACCAGGACACTGGTGGTGGCAAGAGCCATCTTGGAATCCATCCTCTAGCTTATTAGCACTGAAACCTGGTCCCATGCACCAGCTGGTCAACACAAGTCCTGGGATACCCCCAAACCAAGCAGCTAGTTGGGGAGGGACACAGCCGCACCAACAAGCAGGCCAGCTGCCTTAGGACCCCCTGAGTCCCAGCTGCCCCAGACCTCGTCCCACCCACCAGAGGGCCCAGGACCTGGCACCACGTACCAGTGGGCCAGAACCCAGGCACCGCAACTAGTCATCTGACACAGCCCTGCCCACCTGCAGTCCAACACCAGCTCCAGGAGCCCCGTGCCCCACAGCCAGAGACCCCAGGACCCTGCTTCACTTATCAGTGGGCCAGCACTAGGCCTGGGACCTGGCCTCCCCTCCCAGGGGGTGGGTACCAGTTCTGGGACCCCTGTGGTCCCACAGTCAGACATGTCAGGACTCAGCCCAACCACCAGCAGGCCACAGTCAGCCGAAGGACTCCCCAGGACTCAGTCCCACCAACCAGCCCTGGGACAACTGCAGCCCTGCAGCTAGCCAGGTCAAGACCCAGTGCCCCCACCAGCAGGCTGGCACCACCCTGGGATTCCATGGACCCCCACCTCACCCACCAGCAGGCTGACATCAGTTCAAGGATACCTTGGGCTCCTCAGACAGCCACCCCAGGATCTGGCCCTGCCCACCAGCAGGTCAACATAAGCTCTAGGACCCCTGGTCCTGCAGCCAGCTGCCTTGTGACCTGGCCTTGCCCACCAGCAGGCTGGCACCAGGCATGGGACTCCCTTGGCCATGCAGACAGCCATGCCAGGATGTGGCCTTGTCCATGAGTGGCCTGCAGCCTCTGCACAAGGCAGGGCCTGGCAACCAAACAGGCTGGGGACCAGTTATGCCTACCATACCACCCACAGTAGTCAGCTCACCACAACAGAAGGATACATGCAGCCCACATAGAGGGCACCCCTAGAGCACAGAGATCTGGTTACCAAAGGGAGTATGCTTCTGGGCCCCATGGGACATCCCTCCAAAACTGGGAAATGTAACCAACCTACCAAATACATAAAAATAAAATTAGGCAAAATGAGGTGACAGAGGAATATGTTTCAAATGAAGGAACAAGATAAAACTCCAGAAGAAGAACTAACTAAGGTTGAAGTAAACAATCTACCCCCAAAAGAGTTCAAGGTAATGTTCATAAAGATGCTCAAAGAACTCAGGAGAAGAATGGATAAACACAGTAAGAAGTTAAAAGTTCTAACAAAGAGTCAGAAAATATAAAAAAGAACCAAACAGAGCTGAAGAATATAATAACTGAAATTTTAAAAATATGCTAAAAGGAATCAGCAGTAGATTCAGATGAAACAGAGGAATGGATCAGCGACCTGGAAGACAGAATAGTGGAAGTCACTCAAGCTGAACAGAAAAAAGAAAAAAGAATTTTAAAAAATGAGGACAGTTTAAGAAACCTCTGGGAGAACATCAAGCATACTAACATTCACATTTTAGGGGTCCCAGAAGGAGAACAGAGGGAGAAAGCAGTAGAGAACATATTTGAAGACATAATAGCTGAAAATTTCTCTAACCTAGGAAAGGTAACAGATATCCGGGTCCAGGAAGCACTGAGAGTCCCAAAGAGGATCCACCTATAGAGGACCACACCAAGACACGTTGTAATTAAAATGGCAAAAATGAAAAATAAAGAAACCATGTAAAAAACAGCAAGGGTTGGACTTCCCTGGTGGTGCAGTGGTTAAGAATCCGCCTGCCAATGCAGCGGACACAGGTTCAAGCTCTGGCCTGGGAAGATCCCACATGCCATGGAACAAATAAACCTGTGCACCACAGCTACTGAGCCTGCACTCTAGAGCCCGTGTGCCACAACTACTGAGCCCGTGAGCCACAACTACTGAAGTCCACGTGCCTAGAGCCATTGTTCTGCAACAAGAGAAGCCACGACGATGAGAAGCCCGCACACCACAATGCAGTAGACCCCACTTGCCACAACTAGAGAAAGCCCGCGTGCAGCAACGAAGACCCAGTGCAGCCAAAAATAAATAAATAAAATAAATAAATTTAAAAACAGCAAGGGAAAAGTAACAAGCTATGCACGAGAAAACTCCCATACAGCTATCAGCTGACTTTCCAGCAAAAACTCGGCAGGCCAGAAAGGAGTGGCATAATATATTTAAAGTGATGAAAGGGAAAAATCTACAACCAAGAATACTCTACCTAGCAAGGTTATCATTCAGATTTGAAGGAGAGATGAAAAGTTTTACAAACAAGCAAAAGCTAAAAGAGTTCAGCACCACAAATCTGGCTTTATGAGAAAGAGACTTCTCTAAGCAGAAAATAAAAGGCCACAACTAGAATATGAAAATTAGGAAAGGAAAATTCTCACTGGTAAAGGCAAATATACAGTGAAGGTAGTAAATCAGCCATGTATAAAGCTAGAAGGAAGGTAAAAAGACAAAAGTAATAAAATCATCTATATCCACAATAAATAGTTGAGAGTTACAAAAAACAAAAAGATGTAAAATATAATGTCAAAAACAGTAGAGAAGAGTTAATACCTATCTTTCTCAAGGTATTCCAAAAACTTGCAGAGGAAGAAGTACTTCCAAACTCATTCTATGAGTGCAGCATCACCCTGATACCAAAACCAGACAGAGATAACACAAAAAAAGAAAATTATAGGCCAATATCACTGATCAACATAAATGTAAAAACCCTCAACAAAATATTAGCAAACTAAATTCAACAATACTTAAAAGAATCATATACTGTGATCAAGTGGGATTTATCCCAGGGTTGCAAGGATGGATCAATATCTGCAAATCAATCAGTGTGGTATACAAATTGTGTGATATACAAATCAGTGTGATTAACAAGTTGAAGAATAAAAAGTATATGATCATCTCAACAGATCTGGGAAAAGCATTTGATATAATTCAACATCTATTTATGATAAAAACTCTCAACAAAGTGGGAATATATTTCAACATAATAAAGGCCATATATGGCAAACCCTCAGCTGACATCATGCTTAATGGTGAAAAGCTGAAAGCATTTCCTCTAAGACCAGGAACAAGACAAGGATGCCTACTCTCACCACTTTTATTCAACGTAGCTTTGGAAGTCCTAGCCACAACAATCAGACAAGAAAAATAAAAGGAATCCTAATTGGAAAGGAAGAAGTAAAACTGTCACTGTTTGAAAAGATACTACACATAGAAAATTCCAAAGATGCCATCAAAAACTGCTGGAACTCCTCAAGGAATTTGGTAAAGTTTCAGTATACAAAATCAATATACAGAAATTTGTTGTATTTCTATACACTAACAATGAACTATCAGAAAGAGAAATTAAGAAAACAATCCCATTTACAATCACATCAAAAAGAATAAAACACCTAGGAATAAATCTATCTATGGAGGTAAAAGACCTGTACTCAGAAAACTATCTGAAGCTGATGAAGGAAACTGAAGATGACACAAACAGATGGGAAGATATACTGCAGAACTAGAACAAATAAATCTAAAATTTGTACAGAAACACAGAAGACTCCAAATAGCCAAAACAACCTTGTGGAAGAAAAAGCTGGAGACGTTATGCTTCCTGATTCCAAAATATACTATAAAGCCCCAGTAATCATAACAGTATGGTACTGGGACAAAAACAAACACACAGATCAATGGAACAGAATAGTAGGCCCAGAAATGAACCCACACTTATATGGGCAATTAATCTACAACAAAGGAGCAAGAATGTACAATGGAGAAAAGACAGCCTCTCTAATAAATAGTGCTGGGAAAACTGGAGAGCTACATGCAAAAGAATCAGTCTGGAATGCTTTCTCACACCATACACAAAAATTAACTCAAAATGGATTACAGACTTAAACGTAAGACCTGAAACCATAAAACTTCTAGAAGGAAACATAAGCAGTATGATCTTTGACATTGGTCTTAGCAGTATGTTTTGGATATACCTTCTCAGGCAAGGGAAACAGAAGCAAAATAAACAAATGGGACTACATCAAACTAAAAAGCTTTCACACAGCAAAGGAAACTGTCAACAGAAGAGAAAGGCTGCCTACTGAATGGGAGAAGATATTTGCAAATGATATATTTGATAAAGGGTTAATATCCAAAATATACAAAGAACTCATACAACTCCACATCAAAAAACCAACCCAGTTAAAAAATGGTCAGAGTACATGAATAAACATTTTTCCAGAGAAGACATATGGATGGTGAACAGACACATGAAAAGATGCTCAACATCACTCACCATCAGGGAAATGCAAATCAAAACCACAAATATCACCTCACACCTGCCAGAATGGCTATTATCAAAAAGACAACAAATAACAAGTGTTAGCAAGGATGTGGAGAAAAGGGAATCCTTGTCCACTGTTGGTGGGAATGTAAATTGGTGTAGCCACTATGAAAAACAGTAAGGATATCCCTCAAAAGATTAAAAATAGAACTACCATATGATCCAGCAATTCCATGTCTGAGTATTTACTCAGAAAAAACAAAAACACTAATTCAAAAAGACACATGCACCCCAGTATTCATAGCAACATTATTTACAATAGCCAAGATACAGAAGCAAACTAAGTGCCCGCCAACTGAGGAATGGATAAAAAATGTGATATACACACACACACACACACATATATACAGTGGAATATTACTCAGCCATAAAAAAGAAACCTTGCCACTTGCGACAACATGGATGGACCTGGAGGGTATTATCCTAAGTGAAATAAGTCAGACAGAGAAAGACAGATACTGTATGATTTCACTTATATGTGGGATCTAAAAAACAAAGTAAATGGATGAACAAACATAACTAAATAGAAACAAACTCACAGATATAGAGAACACACAGGTGGTTGCCAGAGAGGAGGGCAGTGGAAGGAGGAGAGAAATAGGTAAGAGAGATTGAGGGATACAAACTTCCAGTTATAAAATAAATAAAATGTACAAGTATGAAATGTACAGTGTGAGGAATACAGTGAGTAATTATGTAATATTTTTGTATGGTGATAGGTGGTAACTAGACTTATCATGTTGATAATTTTTGAAATGTATAGAAATATCGAATCACTATGTTGTATGCCAGGAACTAATATAGTGTTATAGGTCAATTATACTTCTAAAACAAACAAGCAAACAAACAAACTTATAGGAAAAAAGATCAGATTTGTGTTTACCAGAGGTTGGAGGGATGGGGGAGGCACAACTGGATGAAGGCAGTCAAAAGGTATAAACATCCAGTTACAGAATAAATAAGTACTAAGGCTGTAATGTACAACATGGTAAAAACAATTAACACTGCTGTACATTTACATGAAAGTTGTTAAGAGAGTAAATCTTAAGAGTTCTCATCACAAGGAAAACATTTTTTTCTATTTCTTTAATTTTGTATCTCTATGATATGATGGATGTTCACTAAACTTACTGCAGTAATCATTTCGTGATGTATATAAGTCAAATCATTTTGCTGTACACCTTAAACTTATACAGTGCTGTATGTCAATTATGTCTCAATAAAGCTTGAAGGAAAAAAATAATCCTGTAGATCAACTGAGGTGATTAGTGAAACAATGAGTATATGATCAAGAAACATGAAAAATATCAACACAGATACTGCACAGTATATGAGGAGATGTGCTAATGTAAACATTTTGCCAGGTGTGATAAAGACAAGGTGATTCTGCACCAAAAGCTGTCTTTCAAATATGCATTGGTAAGTGGATCACTATACTACTGCAACGATAAACCCAAGCCATATATTAAAGAATACTATAGAATTAACCACTATATGACATACTAAGAGCCATAATAATATATGAACAAATTTTGCCAACAGGTTAGTTATTCTGCTATCTGATAAAACTAAAAGGCAGTGGAAAAAATGCCTTGCTATTAAAAACACCAGAGAAGTTTATCTGGGAGTGGAGGGGTGTGCAGTATGTGCCACTAGCAGAGGAGCTGAAAGCAAATGTGGAAACTCAAAACCATCAAAGTAAAGCTGCTTATCCTCCTAGCAACTGGCATGACTTCATATACATGAAATCTTACTTGGACATCTTATCACATAGAAATGCTTTGATGTCAGTTTAGAATCAAGGACTTCTATATGCTTCTTAAATAACCAGAGGTTTCTATCTCCATAAACTGTTATAAAGTTCTTTTGTTAAAATAAGTTATGATTGATTTTTTAAATGATCACACCTAGGGACTTACCTGGTGGCACAGGGGTTAAGAATCTGCCTGCCAATGTAGGGGACACAGGTTCAAGCCCTGCTCCGGGAAGATCCCACATGCCACGGAGCAACTAAGCCCATGCGCCACAACTACTGAGCCTACGCTCTAGAGCCCGCGAGCCAAAACTACTGAGCCTGTGTGCTGCAACTACTGAAGCCTGTGCACCTAGAGCACGTGCTCCACAACAAGAGAAGCCACCGCAATGAGAAGCCCATGCATCACAACGAAGAGCAGCCCCTGCTCGCCGCAACTAGAGAAAGCCCACGCAGCAACGAAGACCCAACACAGCCAAAAATAAATAAATAAAATTATTTTTAAAAAAATCACACCTAGCGTTTGTAAAGTGTATTAACTGTGTGAAGAATATATATGTGTGTGCATATATATATATATATATGTATATCTCCTCATTTAAACTTAAAACTTAGGTTGGAATTTTAAGGATTTTAGAAACTTTCAAACCTATAAAATTCTGTTATTCCAAAGTAGTTCAAGAGTTTTACGGCAATTTAGTCATGGAAATACATACATTATAAACATTCTAATTAACTTTGGTACTTTTTCTCCATAATAACAAGAAATTATAGGATTTGTAGAGACCTACAGTTTAGGCAGGTGCTACCAACAGTGCGTGGTATTTGAGCTGTGGACTTGATTCAAACAGCAACTGAGATTCCATCTCTCTCTCAGACCACACTATGTGGATAGAATGCTAGAATTTTAGAATTTTATACCTGGAAGGGACATTAGAGATTTTTTAGTACAATCCTCTCATTTTACAAGTAAGAAAATTGAGGACCAGAGAAGCTTAATGATAAATCATTTGACATATATTTAGATACCAAAAAACAACTAGATTAAAAACAGTTCCAGAGTAGGAAAACCAGAGCCAACTCAAATATGTTACAACCTTCAGCTGATTATATACCTCTCTCCTTGTTGTTTTCATCTAAAAGATAAATAATTTTTATTATCTGTAAACTTCTAGTTGTCTGAAGTGCACAGGGAACACTGAGCAGAAGAAATCCCTGTGTTTGGCCTGGCTACCACATAGGAATATCAGTGGGTCCAGGGAGGATGGGCTGCCTAAAAGTTCCACTAAGTTTTTAGGGCTTTCAACCCTTACTGGCATTCAGCCGCCGGTAAAAAGAAATGATTATATACAGTTTACTGTGTACTAACCATAGTACTTTATGTATATCAACCCACAATAATTCTACGAGGCAAGTATTAGTATCATTCCCATTTTATAGATGAGGAAACTGAGGTACAGTTTAAAAGGTTTAATAACTTGTCCAATGTTAACCAGGCAGTTGTAAATTGTAGAGCTGCGATTAGCAACTGTTAGTCTGGCTCTAGCCATTCTGTTGTTACCTCAGAAAAACTGCATCCTTTCTAAGGGCTTTACATATATCAACTTGTTTAACCTGCATAATAATCCTATAAATACCTAATATTATTAGCTCCATTTCATAGATGTGAAAGCTGAGGGACAGGTTAGGTAATTTGCCCAAGGTAACACAGCTAGTAAGTTTCAGAGCCAGAATTTGAATTCAAGCAAACTGCCTATGGATAATGCCCTTAACCACTGGTTAAGCAAACAGTTTTGTTTTGCTTATTGTCAAAATTTATTCATATTAAAATTTAAAAATATATTTAATCTGAGAAATATGAAGCAATAAATAACATGTAAAATATGTTACTTAAGTATATTACTGATATACTTTTGAGAATATACTAATGAAATGTACTGTTTAAATGGCAGTGTGTTTGCTGCAAGAAATCCTTGTAGGAATTGCTGGAGTTTTATTTATATTACTGCAAAAACCGATGCTAGTTCAATCACTTTCATATGAAGATATATGACAACAGATTGAAGTTTCTCCTTAAACATCTGTCTCCAAGATTATGTCTAAGGGAAATATTACGTTCACTAGTGAGAAATTTGACATTGCAGTTGTGTTTGTGCTATTGGCAGAAAGATTTGGGGCACTTAATAAAATTTTCAGATGTTACAGTAGACTTCTCTGGGTCAAACATGTTAATATAAAAATGTTTAAAATATATTTGACTTTACTAGGGGTTCTAAGTGTAGCTATAGTATTTATATTTTGTATTGGAAGTCTATCAAATTACTTAATATATGATTGAGGATGAAATCTTTACAACTGTGGAGTCTATTAACATGCTCCTTTTTATAATAAATACAACACCATTAACTTACTTGGTTATAGGATATGCACATGGAGTTGCTTTCCTTGCACTCCTCTCATATTAAAGATGCAGATGTATGAAGGCACCCAACAGAGTTAGTGATGCAGTATGACTGCAGTTAACAAAGACTATTTCAGTTTTGAACACTCTGATTGCTAGGAATATCAAAGTTATGACCTTCTCAACAGCTAATCCCACCATACTACATTAAATATTCTCATAGACTGTAAATTTTGCCATTGAATATCTGTAAGATCTATAAGGATAAATATATAAAAAACTTATCCCAGGGGCATGTGTTAAAAACTTAAAATGGAGCTAATAAGAACTAGTAGAAATGAAACAGAATTAATAAGAAAATACAGAGATAAAAGTGGAGTTGGGAAAGAACAGGAAACCTAAGAAAAAGAAAGTGTGTCAAATAGAAAACTAAAATAAGAGAAAAACTTGGAAACGAGCAATTGAAAAGGCAGTATCTGTAGAAAACAAAAGAAGGAAAACATAAGGAAAAATGAACATAAAATAATGAGAATGAAACCAAAACAAAATACTGAAGACCAGCAGATTAAAGAACACATTTTTAAACACTTTTTATTTTATATTGGAGCATAGCCGATTAACAATGTTGTGATAGTTTCAGGTGCACAGCAAAGTGACTCTGCCATACATATACATGTATCCAATTCTCCCCCAAACTCCCCTCGCATCCAGGCTGCCACATAACATTGAGCAGAGTTCCCTGTGCTATACAGTAGGTTCTTGTTGGTTATCCACTTTAAATATAGCAATCTGTACATGTCGATTCTAGACTTCCTAACTATCCCTTTCCCCCATCCTTCCCCTCGGTAACTGTAAGTTCAAAGAAAACACTTTTAACAGAAAGACTTTTTTTTTTTGGCTGCGCTGTGTAGCTTGCAGGATCTTGGTTCCCTGGCCAGGGATCTAACCCATGCGCCCTGCAATGGAAGCGCAGAGTCCTAACCACTGGACTGCCAGGGAAGTCCCCAAGAAAAATTTTTAACAAGAAAAGAAATTTATAAGAATGGTGCTATTTAATACTCAAATAGCTGTACATATAAAATATTCACTCCATTATGTAGTAAGCAGATATCCTTTGCACCAAAGGGAAATCGCAGTGCAGACAGCTAGGGCTTTGGAGAAAATCTATGTTCCCTTTTTAGATAATTATTCTCCTTTTTAGGAAGAGCTCCAGTCTTGCTATTTAGCCCTGGGTAGAGACTGAATGCCTAACCACGGGACATCAAGTGACCACAATAACTGAGCTTCCTTTTATGAAATGAGTGCTATTTGGACCACCAAATGATAAGGCTGATTGTGCTTGGCAGCAATCTATCATCGAGCGGAAATTGTATATGATATTGGATTTGAGCAAAGATGGAAGACACAAGTAATTGCATGAAGTATCCTTCAACAGTGACTCTTCCTCTCCTTCAATCTATATTTACAGCCTTATGGGAGTTTCTTATAACTGGTTTATTGAGGAGGAAGGTGAAAAACCCAGGACTGGTTTACAAATGGTTCTTCATGATATACTGGCATCAAGCTGGATGGTTGTAACATTACAGTTCCAATGGAGAGGTGGCCCTGGAGGGCAGTAGTGGAGGGAAATTCTCTTAACGAGCATAATCGAGAGCAACACATTGGACTGTCCACCTCTTCTGGACTGAAACATGATCAGAAGTTTCTTCTGGATTCGTGAGCACTTGGATCTTCAGTGATTCGTGAGCACTTGCTAACATTTAGATTGGACTGTCAGAGACTTGGAGAAGACAAGGTTGGAAAATTGATACAAGAAGGTCTGGGGAAGAGGTATATGGATAGACCTCTCAGAACAGGCACAGGGTATATGAAGATATTTATGTTCCATGCAAATTCTTACCAAAGGGCATCACTTGAAGAGGAGGCTTTCAATAATCAGGTGGACAAAATGATGCTCTCTTGATGTCTGTAAGCCACTGTCCCCAGCCACCCTAATGCTTTCTCAATGGACCCATGTGCAAGGTGGCCATGTGGCTGAAATGGAGGCTCTGCATGGGCACAGCAATATTATCTGCTCACCAAGGCTGACCCTGTTGCCTTGTTACATTGTCACTGCTGAGTGCCTAACTAATCAACAGCACAGACCAACACTGCGTATTCTGTTTGACACCCTTCATTGGAAGGACAAACCAGCTACCTGCTGATTGGTTAATTATATTGGACTACTTCCCTCGTGGAAGATGACAGAGATCTTTTCACTGGAATATATA
>NW_020172733.1:1993628-1998732 GCF_003031525.2 Neophocaena asiaeorientalis asiaeorientalis | reverse complement strand
ATGATATAGATTTGCCCTCCCTGCCTATAATGCTTCTGCTGGCACCACCGTCCATGGACTCACAAAATGCCTTATTCATTTTCATTCTATTCTGTACAACACTGCTTCTGATTAAGGGCCTGGCCAGATAGAACAGTGGAGTGGATTACTCAAGATTCAGTCAGTTTAAAGACAACATCCAGAAAGAATGTGGTTTCACATTTTACATCATCCACATCTTACAATGCAATATATGCTTTGAATCAGAGCCCAGTGTGTCGTGTGTCTCTCCCATAGCCAGACTAAACATGGGACTAAAAAGATGAAAGTGGGAGTGGCTCTTTTATTATACGTAAAAACCTGATTGCAAAATTTTTGCTTTCCATCCTCCTAACATCAAACTACTTATCTGGAGATCTTGATTCCTGCGTTAAGAATGCTTCCAGGGCTTCCCTGGTGGCGCAGTGGTTGAGAGTCTGCCTGCCGATGCAGGAGACACGGGTTCGGGCCCCGGTCCAGGAAGATCCCACATGCCATGGAGCGGCTGGGCCTGTGAGCCATGGCCACTGAGCCTGTGCGTCCAGAGCCTGTGCTCCACCACGGGAGAGGCCACAACAGTGAGAGGCCCGCGTACAGCAAAAAAGAAAAAAAAAAACGAATGCTTCCAAAAGGGGCCACAACATGGTTCTTCTACTGGATTGGAAGATGAAACTGCCAGTTGGGCATTTAGTGCTCCTCATGCTACTGAGCCAGTGGATCAGCTCTTTTTGGATGGAGAGATTCATCCTGATTACAAAGGGAAAACTGGGTATCTGGTATACTGTGAGGGTAGGAAGGACATGTCTTCAACCCAGAACATTCTTGAGAGCACCTCTTAGTAGTTCAATGTCCAAATGTAAAAGTTAACGCAAATTTCAGCAACCAAATCAACGCAGGACCACTGAGCATTTAGGAATGAAAATTTGGGTCACCTTTTCAATCTGAATTCATCCTCAAATTCTTACAGATCCACAATCCTTTGTCCACAATTCTGTAATCTAAAAGCACTGAAACTTGAAAGCATTTTCACATTTTGCCTGATCTGTAATAATTTAGCAGTAAAACCTGAGTAGAACTGATGTGAAGTAACTTATAGACTTTATTTTTCCACTTAGTGTGAATATTTATATGTTTTGCAGAAACATTAATGCATTTGATTATAGGTCACTGTTTCAGAACCCACGTGGAGTGTTAGGTAATTACACAGTTTTGGACCATACTGCCTTTTGAAAAATCCCAAATGTGTTACTTATGAAACATATCCAGCCTTTAAGGGTTTCAGATGAGGACTGTGAATCTGTATCAGTAGTGTTACAAGAATGTGCTGGATATGTTTATTTAAAAAACCTTTGTTGAACTTTTTCACTGGTGTAATGGGGTGAATTCTGTCCCCCCACCCAATTCATGTTGAAGCACTAACCCCTAGTACCCCAGAATGTGACTGTATTTGGGGACAGGGTCTTCAAAGAGGTAACTAAGATAAAATGAGGTCCTTAGGTTAGGCCCTACTCCAATATGACTGGTGTCCTTATAAGAAAATGAGGTTAGGACACATATACAGAGGAAAGACCAGATGAAGAAACAGAGAGAAGGCAGCCATCTGTAAGCCAAGGAGAGAGCCCTCAGAAGAAACCAACCCTGCTGACACCTTGATCTTGGACTTCCAGCCTCCAGAATTGTTAGAAAATAAATTGCTGTTGCTTAAGCCACCCAGTCTGTGGTATTCTGTTTTGGCACCCCAGAAGCTAATACAACTGGTAACATATAATTTTTATGACCAACAAACATCAATAAAGGTATCTCCATTTTGTAAAAACAAAACACCAACTGACTAAACAAAAACCAATCAACCTTTTAAAATGTGATTGGTTTTACAACTGTAGCTTGCTATTGTTGTACTTCATTTTGAGATCTTTCAAGGGAAGGTTTGTAGCTTATTTCTGCCTCATTTATACCATTTTTCCCCTCAAATTCCAGTTGATAAACAAGATGGTACTTCTCATTTCAGGTAATAGCTCCTGTTGCCTAATAACTATATATAAAACTTTAATACATAGTTTTTATTGCTGTTGTTATGCTTGCCTTGTTGATTTAAACTCAGGACTAATCAGAACAGCCTGGGGTCTCTGGGACCCAAGGTCAGTTTCTTGATATAAGACAGGTGCACTCAATCTGTTTTATCCACCTCCACAGAGAACAGAATCCTGTGTGCAGGAGCCCATGCACGTTTCAGTAACTTCTCCAGTCTCTACCATTCTCGGAAGCATAAGAGAATGGAAGTTAATAGTATTATATTGATGGCCCACGGATTTTTTTTTCTTTTTTTTTTTTTGGCTGTGCCATGTGGCTTGCGGAATCTTAGTTCCCTGACAAGGGATCAAACCCTGGCACCCTGCAGTGGAAGCGTAGAGTCCTGACCACTGGACCACTAAGGAATCCAGGGATTATTTTAATTTTTAAAAGGTACAGCATTAGAAAACTTCAAGAATTTATTGTTAAATGGTTAAAAACTATTGTTAAACTGTACCATTTTACAAGTGACCCTAGTGAATTGCATGTCTAAAGTACTGAACTCTGGTGTACTAAAAGGATACATGAATGGGTAAGAACCTGCACCATCTAGTGACAAGCATCTTCTTCTTCTCCGCCAGCCACTCTTCCAGACAGGTAAGAAACACTTTAGGAAAAAGGTGTGATTTTTGTGGTGAAGTAGGAGAAGTAGCTCCTGTATCTCTATCTCTATGGAAGCCTAGTACAGGAAGGGGTTTTTCTAAGATAAGCACCAATAAATGGGAGGCAGTGGGTACAGTGCAAGGGCATGAGCGTTGGTATTTTGCAGAAAATGGGTTTCTGGTTCTTCTACAGGGACTACATTGCAGAGCTGTAAAGTACAGTTTGGAGAGTTGTAAATTTCAGCAGTGATTGATGATCCACTGCCCAGAATATGCTTAACAGGCTGTAAATCCTGGTATGAAAAAAAATTACCTCACTGTAGAATTGTGACACAGGTGAATGTATTCATTCTGAGAATATTTACTGACTGCCTACTATGTGTCAGACTATTCTAGGGGCTGGAGATGCAGTGATGAAGACAATGAATAAAAGTTCCTGCCCTTCTTGAATTTATGATTCAGAGGTGGAGCTTACTTTATAATGGTGGATGTTATATTCTAGCGAAATGGTGATTTGCACGTTGGGGATTTTTAGAGTGCTCCATTTGCTTTTCTTCTGATTTAAAAATACTTTGTTGCCATCACTTTTGCAAGTAGGCCAATTTTTGTTAATCTCCTTGATAATCCATCCAGCTGAGGAATTTAAAAACATCACAATACCTTAGACTTGGAAGGGACCTGCATTGAGATAATAGTTTTAACTCCTTTATCTTACAGATGGAAAAAAGGAAGTGACTTACCTAAATTTACCATTACATTACTGAGAGATTGAAGACTAGGCCTTAGATCTCTGTATGCTCTCCTCAATCATATTCCTCATGGTTTCTGGGTTTCTGAATTGAGGTCTGAGTCATAAGAAGCGATGCTTGCAAAAAACACAGATGGTGCGATGAGTTCAGAAACGGCTGTAGATTGCAAACCTGATTTGGTTAATCAGAAAGCAGGGCTTGAAAATAGAAACAGACTCACAGATATAAAAAACAAACTTGGTACCAAAGGCGAGAGGGAAGCAGGGAGAGACAAATTAGGGGTATGGGATTAATAGATACAAACTACTATGTATAAAGTAGATAAGCAACAAAGATATATTGTACAGCACAGGGAATTATAACCACTATCTTGTTATATTTATAATGGAGTATAATCTGTAAAAATACTGAATCACTATGCTGTAACCTGAAACTAATACTGTAAATCAACTATATTTCAATTAAAAAAAAAAAGCAAGCATGACTTAGTGAAAGACTGACGCGGTATCTGAGCTCTAATCCTGGCCAGTTCATTAAAGAAAACATTTAACCTGGTCCCTAAATTCCTTCTTTCAAATGTAGGGATAGGCTAGTTGATGAGAACATTTGCATAGTACTCTGAGCCCTTTAAAACATGCATTTATGTAAAGAGATTTACCAAGTGCCAGCACATAGTGGTAAAAAGTGTTATTAGGCTAAGGAGTCTCAGAGCTTTAGCAAAGTTCTTGATCAGCGTGGTGACATAATGTTACCTGCATTTATTATTAATCTGGTTGTGAATTACTGAATAGATTGAGGAGGTGGGGCTGGAGCTTCAGAGACCAGTTGGATGGGTTGCCAGAGTCCAGTACAACACGAGGGCATCCAGTAGGCTACGGTAATGAGACCTGGGAGGAAAGTGTTCTTTTCTTAACAACGTTCAGGGCACATGCAATCTCGTTATTTACAAAGAAGAAAAAAGGTTTTAGGAGTGTTTTTTGTTGTTGTTTCTTTTTAAAGCAGCTACTGTAGAGGCCTGGGAGGCGAGAAGAGCGCATTTGGAATTAAACCAGGGTTAGATTCCTGGCTTTATCCTTTTCTAATTAGGTAATATAGAGGAAGTCACCTAACCTCTCGAGCCTCGGTTTCGTTTCCTCCAAATTAAGGGCGACAATCCCTACTTGGTAGAGCATTTGTGTGCACAAGACCAAGTGGCTTAAGGCACCTAGCAATGGCGCTCACTGGTGGCTGCCGCCTGCCCCCGGGTATCCTTCGGGCTGGGGCTGAGACGCCAAGGACCGCCCAGGACCGGAAAGCGGTTCTACCTGGAGACCCGCAGTCGCGCACTCTGCTCCGGAGTCGGGCTGACCTCTGAACGCCGGCCCCCGCCTTGGACCAGGCTTCGCGCAGGATGACAGAGCATCTCTCGCTGGAGGGGCTCCCAGGATGCCGACAGGAAGCGGGCGGCACCGGGCGGAGAGGCGGTGACCGCGCCTGAGGCTGCGGCGGCTACCCCCACGCGGCAGCCCGCGAACTCGCCGCGAGTGCTGGGCCGCGCTGGCCTCGTTTGAAGTCTCCGGCGCGGCCGCTGGTTGGCGGGCGCGGGTCACGTGGCCCAGGCAGGAGTTTCCCCGACAGCTGGAGGTTGCGTGGGATCCGGCGGCGGCTCCGGAGCTCGGCGGTGCG
>NW_020172733.1:1918311-1993507 GCF_003031525.2 Neophocaena asiaeorientalis asiaeorientalis | reverse complement strand
GGGACTGGGGCGGGGGGCGAGGCGGGGGCGGCCGCGGGGCCCGGGCGCGGCCCGCTGGTGACCCCGCGCCGCGTCGTGTCCGGGTTGTGTTCTGCAGGCCGAAGCGGCAGCCGAAGCCGTCCTCGGATGAGGGTTACTGGGACTGTAGCGTCTGCACCTTCCGGAACAGCGCCGAGGCCTTCAAGTGCATGATGTGCGATGTGCGGAAGGGCACCTCCACCCGGTGAGTCCCGGGCTTGCCCCGCGCGGCGCCTGCCCACCGGCTCGCGGCGCCGAGGACGCCCCTGCGGCCGCCGCCCCCTCCCGTGACACTGGCAGACCGGGCGGGCGGAGGCGAGCCTGAGGTGGTGGCCGCGATAGGAACTGGGTCAGATTGATCGCGACCCAAGCGATGCTTTGCGGTAAGGGGTAATTGAAGAGGCTGGAACGTTTTTTGCTGCCAAGAGAGAATAAATTGTTTAAGGGAGGCATTAGCTACTGCGATTTAATTCGTGTCGCTGGGTGTAATGCCCCCCCGCCCCCCACCCCTTCCCCACTACACAGTCCGGATGTAATAACGTTGGCTGCATTGTTGTGTTAGTGTGCAGGAATCAAAGAAAAACCATGAAATCCCCTTTAGGAGCGAAAGATGTAATTTAATGTCGTTCCTCAAAAAAGTATCTGATTATAGAGTCCACAACAGATTAAGCTTCCTTTTTTTTTACATAGACGTCTGGAAGGGTCAGATCAGGGGTTTGTGTAGTGTTTTTAATCCCAGGTCCTCTAATATTGTATAAATAAATAGTTGGAGGTGAGCCCAGTCACAGGGACACATTTTTTCTGAAAGTGAATATCTTTAGTTTGATTAGATGGCAATCTGTTAGACTATACAAATGGGATAAAATGATCTCTGCTTATTTTAGGTTTTTATTTTATTGTAAGCTTACAGTATGATAAGAGTCTTCAAAAAAACCACTTAAGTGTATTAAGTGGATAAAGAAAATCATTCAGGAAATTCAAAGTCTGTGGCATTCTTGATCTGCCAGCACTTAGTTACTGTGATTTATGGCCTAATATTTAGATGGCATATACTCTTGATTAAAGTCTGTTAGAAACTGGATTATCATGAGAATACTAATGCGTTATACTGTTGTTTTTAAAAAGGGCTATACAATAGTAACATTAGAGGAATAAATATATTCAGTAGGAGTTAGATTCCTAAAAATGAGATATCCAGATTTTTAAACACCATTTACAGCATTTTATTAAATTTTTAAATGTGAACACATAAATGGTTGTCAAAACTTGAAATTTTAAGATCTGCTTAGTGAAGCTAGCTGCTTTTGACATACCTGTCTTTTTGTAAACCACAATATGCTTTTCGTATATTAATTCTCATTACATTGGGTAAAATATATTAAATATTTTAACCATGTCCTTTAAAAAGCAAATTTTCAAACAGCTGCTAAATTCAAGGGAATATAACAGAACATGCTAAAAGGAAAAAAGTACCATTTGCTAAAATGAATGTGGTAACTATTTTTGGACCCGTGATTTAAGTATTTTGAAAAGCAGAGTATCTTTGTATCTCTAAGTCTATAT
This sequence comes from Neophocaena asiaeorientalis asiaeorientalis, assembly GCF_003031525.2. Taxonomy (NCBI): domain Eukaryota; kingdom Metazoa; phylum Chordata; class Mammalia; order Artiodactyla; family Phocoenidae; genus Neophocaena; species Neophocaena asiaeorientalis. The sequence goes on along the minus strand of NW_020172733.1, from coordinate 1,991,926 downwards.
AAGGTTGGATTTGGCTTAGATTATATTTGTATATCTATGTTAGTACTTTGTACTTTTTTAAACGCTCAATAAGCAATTTTCAGAAAAGGCAGGAACTTTAATGTGGAGACAGTTTTTATAATCTTAATCTCTGGTGCGATATTGTTGCTTTTTGTTGTTCCCTCTCTATTTTCTTGTAGCCACTAGAAAAATACTGAAACTAGAAGAGCCTGTATGTTTATTTGCAGGGACAGCAAGGAAGGGGGGAAGCTGGTGTCCTACTCCACAGCCAGTCTTGGGGTTAGAGGAACCCTGAGAAATAGAGTAGGTGGTGGCAGCTCAGAAGAGAAGAAACAGGCCGAATACCTGGCACCTGGAAGAAGAAGGAATATAGTGCACAGGGGAGTTGGCCCAGGACAGAGAAGTGGGCCTAGTTTAAAAGAGGCTTGAGGCCCACATGGGGGCCCCTGACATTTCTTACCAGTACATCTGAGCTCTTATAGATCCAATTTTTAGTGGTGGAAACATTACTTGAGAAGGACTCAGAGAAGCATTGTCATTTGGATTGAAACTGAAGAGGCTCTGGGCAACTCACCAGAAGTCTAAGGGACACTCTGTTCCTAAAAGTAAGTGTTCTACACTACGACCCTCTCAGCTTCTTCCTTCCTCTCTCTGAATTTGTCTCTTCTCTTTTGATTTTGGCCCTAAGTTAAACCTAAGAGCTCTAATTTCTCTGTTACCTGTTATTTTTCTCTGGTTGTTTCTGAAATTCAGAGTGGAATCCATGTTTGGGTAGAACAATGGAACAGGGCACTGTTAATAGGGCAGGTATTGATTGCACCACAAAATATTTGTCTCTCTGGTAATATTAGAAAAACAGGATTAAAGGGCTACATAACACTGGAGAAGCAAAAGTTTCAGTAGTTAGAAGAAATAATTCTCTACGACTGACATGTTAATTAGCAGTTAGGGTAATTTCAAGAATAAGGTTGGCAATTACTAACGCAGGGACTGGATAGCTGCAGAGCCCAGGGATGCAGTTTGCTAATTACTTGTTTTTGTGACTGACAAACAGGACTCGAATCCTTTGGGTCAGACTCACCTTTGAACTGATTTTGTCTTAGTCACCATATGTGAGGCCAAGTCTAAGCCAATCCCAGAAATTTGAAAAATCTTTTCTTTTTAAACCTCCAGAGAAGGTGGAGTCCATGACCTCCTTTTTTTCTTTTTTTTTTTTTGTGGTACGCGGGCCATTCACTGCTGTGGCCTCTCCCGTTGCGGAGCACAGGCTCTGGACGCGCAGGCTCAGCGGCCATGGCTCACGGGCCTAGCTGCTCCGCGGCATGTGGGATCTTCCCGGACAGGGGCACAAACCCGTGTCCCCTGCATCGGCAGGCGGACTCTCAACCACTGCGCCACCAGGGAAGCCCCATGACCTCCCTTTAAAGTCTTTCTGACAGTCATTTTTGTTTAAAGGATATCTGATTCAAATCCTTTATATTGCAACAGATGACCTTTTCCTTTGGCAATATCCCTGGTAGGTCATGTTCTTCTGCAGAATAACTGTATGGAATGAAATGATAGCAGTATTTCAAAATGAAATGTGATTTGAAGTAGCTTCAATTCCTAAATTGATAAATTATATTCTTTAAGTGTATGCCATTTCTCTGATTGAATTTTAATTTTGTACTTGCTGGCCTTAGTTTAAATTTCACTAATCTTTTTTAAAATCTAGAATCTAAATAACTAGATAGTTCAAAACTGAAGTTTTCTACAATGTGCTTTTGTGAAAGAATCAATGATAAATGTCAAACTGACAGGAAAAATGTAAAAATGAAAAAGTTACAGTGCCAATTATTTTCAAAGGTACTACACAATTTCCTTCATCTTTATATTTGAAATTCTTTTAACACAATAAGTGTCTCAAATATAAACCTAAGAAACTTTAAGAAATCAAGAACCATTCTGAATCATCAGAGAAAAAGAAATATTTAGTATAGTGTGTGTGAGGGTAGTACAATCAATGTATTGAGTTAGACTAGTATCTTATTGCCACTTCATATAGGAATAGAAATTAATGCTTAATTCAGATCGCAGATACTTAAAAATGAAAATGTTAGAGCTATTTGTTTTGGTTTTGAACTGTGATCTAAATGAGAACCTATAAAACACCTAGTCCAGAGCAGGCTTTCAAATGTAATTTCAAGCGTAACAGGTAATGTTATATTTTCTCAGGATAAATTGTAGTAGTCCCTTTAGGTTTCTCAGAGATGTTATGTTAGAGAACGATGAGAAAGATTTCACATATTAGCAAGAGTACTAGGTGTTATACTAGGAGTCTGGCAGTGAATTCTTGTCTCATTTCAACCACTTCAACATTCAGCAGTTTTTATTGAACGTCTTTGTACGAGGGCTGAGCTAGGTACTAGACATACAGTGGTGGGCAAAATAGATGTTTGTTTCTTCTGTAAAATTTTATGATTTGCTGTGAATTCAGAAACACTTTGAATTGTAACCAACTCTGTACATGAGGTAGTATTAGCAAATCTTTATGTGTGAGCTGAAGAGGTGAAATTTTCTTGTTAAAAGAAATAGTGTTTATAATTGAACAGGTATTATGGTTAGGACCTGACTGTTGTTAAAAAGAATGAGTTATTTCAGCTTCTATAAAATGGAAGTAAACAATATAAAATTCACATTTTGAAGAAAATTAAACCAGTTATCATCTGATAAAACTCTTTTCCAGTATCATTGTTGTCTTGTCATACTTGCTTTCTGTCTTCTGATTTGAGGCTTGGCACAGATTCTCCTAGACCCTTGGTGTGGGAATGTGAGAAAAGAATTGCGGACCATCTCAGTCAGTCTGTTTTTCAGAATGCAGAGTTCTGAGCCTCCCTTACCTGAGGAGCCTTTCCAGCTACCACACAGGTGTTGTTCAGAGACTCCTTATTCTAGGAGGTTGGTTGGTTGGTTTTTCTCTCTACATCTTGGGTTAGAGTAGTCACACGGGTTCATTGTTAAAGAGAAATTTTGAAAGTGATTAGTGTTTGGATAGTAGTGGTTTTCAGAGTGTGATCTGATGAACCCTGAGGGTCCCTGAGGACCTTTTAGGGAGTTCATAATCATACTAAGATGTTATTTGCCTTTTTCACTGTGTTGACACTTGAAGAGGTGGTGCAGAGGCAATGGTGAGTAAAACTGCTGGCTCTTTAGCATAAATCAAAGCAGTAGCACCACATTGCTATATTCTTCGTAATCTTCACCACCATGCACATGCAGTAAGAATAATGCTAGTTTCACTTAAGAATATTGTTCATGAAGCAGTAAAAATGACTAATTTTAGCAAGTCTTGTGTCTTTTTTAATATTCTGTCTGATGAACTGGGAAGTACAAGTAAAGCACTCCTGCTGCATACCAAACTAGTGTGGTTGAGTCGCGGGAGAGCAGTTGGAGCTGTTTGTAGTTGTTTGAGTTTTGAGCAGAACTAGCTTTTTTCATAGAACGTTATTTTTATTTGAGAGAATGCCTGGCAAACTGTGGTTATTCAGACTTGGATATTTAGCAATTTTCTCAAAAATGAACACAGTAAGTTTGTCACTTCGGAGAAAACAATTGATAATATTTGTTGGCAATGATAAAAATTGAGCTTTCAAGTGAAAATTAGAATTTTTGAAAACTTGTAACTACTACAGTGAGCTTAAGAGCTTCCTAGTAGTTTAAAGATGAGATCAGATGGTTATATCAATGAATATAATTTCTGATATTTTATTATGTGGTTTGTCAACATTTGGAAAATTTGCATCACTCAGTAAACCAGTATTTCCCAGTAACCAATGTATGATGTTACAAAACCATGCACAGATAATCCACTCAAAGTATAAAATAAACCAATGGATTTTAAGGGAACACTATGAAAACTTCATTGACGTGCTTCCAGATTTCATGTGCAGCTAACGTTTGAGAAACAGCTCTTTGTTGTGCTTTTATTTAGTATCAAAGAATATCCACAATTATCTGAAAAGCCTATTAAAATACTCCTCCCTTTTTCAACTACATAGTTGTGGGAGTCGAGATTTTCTTCATATTCTTGAAACAAAACAACACATTGCAACAAATTGAATGCAGAAGCAGTTATGACAATCCAGATGTCTTCTATTAAGCTGGGTAGTTGAGTACCTCTAAGCTAAAAATATACAATTACAACTCTTCACACAAAGTTACCTTTGTTTTGGAAAATATAGGGTTTTCTCATAAAAGTATATTACTTATATTAAAATATGATTTTTAAAAAACGAAACAATGTATATTTAAGTTTTTTTCTCAGTTTTTATTTTCGATATAGTAATTTATTTCTTGATTTAGATAAGACCTAGATAAACAAAAGCTCTTTTAACTTTTGAGAGTGTGAAGAGTTCCTGAGAGCAAAAAGTTGATACACTATTGGCATAGAGTCTTATTAGCTTTGGTTTCTGTATACAGCACGTTTACTTCGGCAGGCATTCTTTCCCTTTCCTTTATCCTTTGTTGAGTGAGAGCTCTGATATAACCTAGTGACCTAGTTGTTAAACTCAGGGACCTAATCTCAGTCTTCTTTCCATGTCACCTCAGCAGTATTTGATGTTGGCACCCTTTTTTTTTTTTTTTTTTTTTTGCGGTACGCGGGCCTCTCACTGCTGTGGCCTCTCCCGTTGTGGAGCACAGGCTCCGGATGCGCAGGCTTAGCGGCCATGGCTTACGGGCTCAGCCGCTCCACGGCATGTGGGATCTTCCCGGACTGGGGCACGAACCCGTGTCCCCTGCATCGGCAGGCGGACTCTCAACCACTGCACCACCAGGGAAGCCCTCCAATAACTTTTGAGATTATATTTGTAACAATATTACCAGATTATTTTGTCCATAATTTGTAGGTATTTATTGATTCAGCATTATTTTTATTTTCACAATTTTGCTTCATATTTTGATACTGTGTTATTTGATTAAAAGCACAATTTTTACAGTTAGATGAGTAACTGAGATGAGTGATTCTGAGTATTTAAACACGGGAATAGTATTTTTATAACACAGTATTTGATTATTTTGATGATTAAATAAAAACATAAAGAACTTAGCACGTCTTACCATATTTTATTCTTATACACATTCTCAAAAGCATGTATGTGTACAAGAGAAAATAAAACTTTTATCTCAGTTTTAGAACATTTTTAGCTTTATCATTTTTTGTATTGACATATAACATTATATAAGTTTCATGTTGTAGCATTATTTCAAGGATGACATTGTACATGAATACCTTAGCATTTTTAAGGTATAACTTTGGAAAATTGTGTATTTATTACCTCACAACATTTTCTTTAGGTCTTGTTATTTAGATTACTGAAATTTACTTAGTATAGCTGAAAATGAGAAGTATTTCTCCTAAACTACTGAAGTCATGAAAGAGTACAGCATATTATAAAATATATTTTATTACTCGATTAAATTGTGGGTTCTCTGTTAAATGATATTTAAAGTTAAAATAGTTGATGTCAAGAGCCTATCAAAAACTAAAATATATTAAACATAGATTTGTAGTATTTGAGATTGTTTAATTGAAAAATAGTTTAAAATTCAGATTTTGCATTTGAACTACACTGAATTTAAAATTAATGGAATGAATTAAATTTAATTATAATTCAAATGGAAGTAATTTTTACCTTATGATTGAGACAGTATTATGTTATCTATGAACATGTTACTTTCAAAGATAAATCAATTGTACAAATTAGACACCTGTATAACTATAGAAATAGGCAGACGTTGAAAAAAGAATTTTCCCTCATCTTGTGCTTCTTTATTATTTCTAATTGTTCAGTTAAGCTAAAAAGATTAGTCATTGATATCTTTCTAGAATTTGTTACTTTGCCTTGCTCGTTAACTGCTTATTCTTCAAGATCCAGCTCACATATCTAGTCCCTGTGACATTCTCCTAAGCCCATCCCAAACTTGCATTCCTTTGTGTTTTTTGTTGATATCTCTGATTGTGATCTCTGTCTAACTTCAGCATTTCCTCATAAACCCAGAGTTGATTTTGTCTTTCTCATGAAGCTGAGTATTCTCTCTCAATGGGACAAATTAGCCAGAGAGAGGAGGATGGCTGTATTCTCTTCCTGGAATTAGTTCCTCAAAGTCAATTTGTGATGCTTACCTTTATTCTATCATTTAGCATACTATGGTTTTGTTAGATGTATGCATTTACTCTCGTTATGAGCTTCTTAAGAGGAATATGAGTTTTTCATTATCTTTTTCGAAGATGTTTAACCAAGTGCCTGGGAAATAATAGGTGTTCAGTAAAGGTTTGTTGAAAGAGGAATATAGGTATTAGAAAGGAAGTTATTATTTTTTTTTTTTAAATAAGCTTTGAAAAAGTTGCAATTCTGATACAGGTTAAGTCATTATTTGGAAAAGAACCCTCCTATATACATGTGTGAGTTATTGGAAATAAATTATCAGAAGTGAACAAAATTCTAGAATTCTGCACATGCTTATTCTAGGTTTCTTTACTTATTCCTCTTTCCTTCAAGGTTAGATATCTGGCCAACATACTTTGGTAGAAAGATTAGCATTCTGTGGGGTATCAAGTTTTCATTCAATGAAACCTTAGGTGTTTTTTTTTTTAAAGACACATTTGCCTTAAATAATTATCTTTTATAACTTGTAATGTTAGTGGTTTTACAAGTGTGTAAAATATTATTATGTCATTGTGACTTTGAAACTAAATTATTCATTTAACAAATATTTACTGAACACTTAACAGTGTTTTGTTCATTGACTTTCATGATTGCTAAAATCTCTACCTTTTATTATATATGACCTGTGGTTGATAATCATCTGTTTTAAAAGATTCAGTAGGGGGGCTTCCCTGGTGGCGCAGTGGCTGAGAGTCCGCCTGCTCAAGGTTAGATATCTGGCCAACATACTTTGGTAGAAAGATTAGCATTCTGTGGGGTATCAAGTTTTCATTCAATGAAACCTTAGGTGTTTTTTTTTTTAAAGACACATTTGCCTTAAATAATTATCTTTTATAACTTGTAATGTTAGTGGTTTTACAAGTGTGTAAAATATTATTATGTCATTGTGACTTTGAAACTAAATTATTCATTTAACAAATATTTACTGAACACTTAACAGTGTTTTGTTCATTGACTTTCATGATTGCTAAAATCTCTACCTTTTATTATATATGACCTGTGGTTGATAATCATCTGTTTTAAAAGATTCAGTAGGGGGGCTTCCCTGGTGGCGCAGTGGCTGAGAGTCCGCCTGCTGATGCAGGGGACATGGGTTCGTGCCCCGGTCTGGGAGGACACCACAAGCCGCTGAGCTGCTCGGCCCGTGAGCCATGGCCGCGGAGCCTGCACGTCCGGAGCCTGTGCTCCGCGACGGGAGAGGCCGCAACAGTGAGAGGCCTGCGTACCGCAAAAAAAAAAAAGAAAAAAAAAAGATTCAGTAGGCATTTTGTTCTGTAATGTTGTTTATTATGGAAATTTACAGAATTACTGAGAATTTTAGAGCTGGAAGGAACCTTTTAAGAGCTTCCAAAGTGTTTAGTCAGTTTCTGAGACAGGCTATTTTTTATTTCTTGAAACCTTAGTGGTAGAGATAAGATAATTTTCAGGGGGAAGATCTTGAGGGGTATGGGGTAGAGATGTTATTATATAAACTTCTGAAATTGTTGAGGCCGCTATTGTTTCCAAACCCTTTCCTCTGGGATTTTCAACTCTGGAGGATTCTTGCTGTCCTGCAGTCTTAAGAGAACTGCCAGGTAATGCATAGCAATCTGCTGGGTGAGGTCTTTTCTATTTGTTGGGACTCATGGCTCTAGCTTAGTAGCCTCTTGACAAGTAAGAAAACAGGCCTGGAAAGATTGAGCTGTTCAAGGTCAATAGCTGGTTAGTGCTAGATTCAAATGTTTGGATTTCTAAGTCCTTTTTATTACCTTGCTGTGGTAGCATTCAAATTTGTAGCAAGTAACTTCTTAAGGATTTCTTCTTGTAAATTTCATTATACCTGCATCTAGTGCTGTACATCTTGAGAACTTCTAACATTAAACCTACTACTTACAACTGATATAAGAACTTATGTTAAAATCTGGGCTAGCACTATAGTGAATGAAAAACAAAATGACGGTCGGTTGTTTTCTCTATTTTAAGAAATATTTTTGAAGTTAAAATGTCAAACTTCATTTTGATGTGTTTTACAATAACGTTTATTGTGCTGTATATCTTGACTTCTTTGATATCATAGTATTTCTTAGGAGAAAAACCCCAGTAAATATTATTTCCCTCTTTTACTTGTGATATAAATTCTAAGAATCTCTGATAGTATAACAAATTAGACTGTATGTGAATGTGTGTGTATGATAAAAAATTTGTACAGTTCTCTGACAGTTTTTAGACATGAGCTAAATCACTTCACCTTTACATATTTTATAGTCTGATCAGGGTTCTTTTACACAATATCATCCTTTATAGTATATACTAGCAATGATCAACCTAAAACAGCAGCAAGTAGATTATATTCAATGCCAGAGAAGTAGTTACTCAGGAAGTAGAGCTCTGTGTGTATTTGTAAAGTAGGCAAAGTTGTTTTGGTCGTTTTTTCATCTTTCTCCATCCTTTTTTTTATTTACTTTTTGTCTACCCAGGGCCCAGAGTCTCCTAGCCTACTTTCTAAAATGTTCTCATTCCTTTATTTACTAGAAAATCTTTCCTGTTTTAGGTAAATCTTAATAAAGTAGTAGTTTCAAGTGTGAACGTAAGTAACCTGGGCATGGGTGATAGAATTATTTATTTCTTTAAGATAATAACTCTTTTTCTGATGATAGAAGTATTACATGTTCATTGAAGATACTAAAGTGTAAGGAGGAAAATAAGAAAGCCCACCATCATAACATCTCTCAGGCCAGAGAGATGTTAGCACAGCATTGAACGCACAGCCACCCATTCCTTTAGCCGTACTGTTCTTTCAGGGCCAGCTTTGGGAAGCCTCTTGTGAGAGAGCAAGTTGCAGGAAATAAGGGAGTAAGGAGGAGACGGGTTTGCCAGTAAGAATCAAGTAACAGGTTTCTTGGCATAGAGAGAGCTGTCCTTCCCTCAAAAGGGCCCAGAGGTTTTGAATTGTGCTCTTTGGAGCCCCGAGATCTGAAATTATCTCAGTGGCTGCCAATGGGAGCAAACAAGTGGGACTTTGTGTTCCCACACTGCACTTCAGCCAGATCATCTATGCTCTTATACATTTTGTTTGTTAGGATTTCTCTTAATTTTCATTTCCTAAATGAGTTTTGCTATTAAAACCTTTTTTTGGGGGGAATCATTGCCCTGTTCCGTCCATTTAGCCTTCTACCACTCAAATTCTGCTCAGCACAGCCTGGATTAATTGTGACTGGACTTCTTAGCCTCACATTTCAAAGGGAAGAGCTAATAATGAGTTTTGTATAATGGTGGGGAGATTGGAAGCTTTTCCCTTTGAAAAGCCTTTTTTCTTTCTCCCTCCTTCCCTGTTCCTTTCCTTTTTTCTCACCCATCTTCTTAGACATTTTGCTTTCTTTTTTAAGACCAAGGGTGATAAGGCCCAGGGCTCTATAATCATTGATTAGATGAGTAATGAGCAGTACAACTTACAGATGAAAAATATTTTAAATTCATAATGTCATCAAATTGTACTTTTTGATAAAACTTAAGCTATTTCATCATCTATATGAATGTGGTAATCAAATTTGTTCAGTATTCCCTTGTTGCCAACTTTTCGTAAACTTAATGTCTCTGATTCACACAGCACTTTTCTGTAATATTCCTTGGTAATTTACATTTTAATTGTAGTCTTGCCATCTTCCACTTATGTAGGAGTTCATTATACATGTTTTTAGTGCAGGAAAATATATCTAGTTTTATTTTTCCACTGTGTATTTGTTTTTAATTTTTATGTGTACTCATGATAATGGAAAGCAGGAAAAAGAAAAGAATGTCAATATTTATGAGTTGCTTGCAATTATGTAGTATGGTGGTGAAGAATTTTGATTCTGGAGCTCAACTATTTGTGCTTATATATTAGTCTCACCACTTACTGGCTATGTGAACTTGTGAAAGTTACTAACTTTGAGCCTCAGTTTTTTCAGTTGTAAAATGGAGATGATAATAACCAAGTGTTGTTGTGAGGATTAAATGAGATAATTCTTGTAAAGTACTTGGCACAGTGCCTGGCATACAGTAAGTCCTCAAAAAATATTAGCTGAAACAGTGAAATAGATGAGTGGTAATATATTAATAGACTTCCATATATAACACTATCTATTGTCAAATGTGTGGATTCTAGTGGGTGACTGACAAAACCAGAACATAAGAAGTGTTTTCTACTAAAAAATAATACTTCCACAAATTGCTTCAGGGATATTTTCACCCTCTTACCCTCCTTTCCTCCCTCTCTGCCTGTTTCTTCTCTTCCCTTCATGTGTGTGTGTGTGTGTGTGTGTGTGTGTTAAGCTGATGTGTACTGTCACATAAACATTTGGGCCTTACCAGTAAAAGTTTTTACATCTAGAAAGTACTTTGGTAGTGTAATAGTGGTAAGCAGTGTATATAGACTTAAGAATTGAATAGTTAAAAGCAGCGTTTTTTTGTTTTTTTTTTTTTTAAACTATTTGTCAGAGTTAAAGAGTAAGTCTGCTTTCAAGGTTGGATGGTCAGACGGCATGGTCATGGTCTTTTTTAGGCCACAGTGTCTTGTTTATATTATTTCCTCTGCTTTGTACTCTCTTATCCTCCACAGTTTCTTTCTTATTCTTTATGATTGCTCAAGGCATCATCTCTCTCAAGAAGCATTTCTTTATCCATAGGCCAGAATGAATGCCCTTTCAATTACTCGTAAAGCATTCTGTGCAAAATGTGATGATTATGTTTACACAGTGTATTGAAAATATTTAATTTTGTTTCTCTCTCCTTCCCTGAACTGTAATCTCCTTGAGAGTAGTGCGACCGGTCCAGAATCACATTTTAGTTTAAATCCCCACCATGCCATGTATGGTCATCTAACCATAGGGCTTTGTGGTGATGATTAAATGTGATAAATGATGTAAGGAACTTAACATAGTTTTTAGTTAATAATAATGGTAATAATTGTAAATGATATTAATAAAAAATCCCAGTGTCTGTCATTTTGTCTTGCCTAGGTACTGACAATGCTTAACCGAACTGCAAAGTCTCTTTATCATTTATCTGATTCTGTTGTTGCTTTAAACTGTTTTCCACTTGTTTTTAAGGAACATTTACATCATTTCATTTCATTTCATGGGCCTGTGAGTTGGGTAGAGTATGTCTAATTATGCCCATTTACTTCATAAAAGAACTTGTGTCAACCTAAATTACCTTCATACTCAATTTTTTCAGCAGTTTAAAAAATGTTTTCTTTTGTCATCGACACAATACATAGTTGAAACCACAGCAAGTAGCATTTTATTCTAAGTTGTGATTATTGTGTTGAATCTTAACTAGCGGTAGAGAAACTATTTGGTGGAAGCTGTTGCAGTAGTCTAGGCAAGAGACAGTAGTGGCCCAAACAAGGATAATGCCAGTAGGAGAGAGAAGTGAATGGATTCTAGATATGTTTAGTAGAAAATGTATAGGACTTGATGGATGGTTGGATATGGTTGTCAGAGATAGGAATTTGGGTTTTAGAGAGGGAAGAATCAAGGATAAATCCCAGGATTCTGGCTTAATTATGCAGCTAGGTAAATGGTGGTACTTGTCACTGACCGGAAACAAGAGGAAGGACAGGTTTTGGGGAAGGTAGTGGTTCACTTTTAGGTTTGTTGAATTTCAAGCATCTGAGAGAAATCTGAGAAGGGGGATCTATGAGGCAGTTGGATATGTGGGGCTTAAGCTTAGGAAGGAGATCAGGGCTATAAATACATGTTTGTTAGTCATCAGCATACATGACCAAATTGAAGCCATGGGAGTGAGACAGATCAAGACAGATCAAGGAGAGAATAGATAGAACAGCATGAGAAAAGAGAATCCAGGACAGAAACTTGAGAAACATCATCACTTCCTTGTGGTGGTGGAAGAAGAGAATCCTACAAAGATGAAGAAAGAAATAGAGGAGAAAGAAAAATTAAGTAGGGAGTGAGAAGCCCAGGAGAGTGTAATGTTATGGGAATAGAGGGAAGAGAATATTTTCAAAAGGAGGGGATGTGGTTGGCCATGGCAAATGGCTTTTACTTTCATCAGAATCTTAATTTTTTCCTTTGCATTCTGTGTAATGTTTATTTTAACAAGTGTTGCATTAACATTTATATTTTAAATTGTAACAAGATTATAATCCTGCATAGTGCTTGCACTAAGCTTTCCATGGTAGTTACAACAGTTCTAAATTATATCTAATAAAGGAGATTAATAATGGTAGGTCAGGAGATGAGTAAAATTATGTTACTAACTAACTTGTTTCAAGGAAGAGTGCTCTAATGATCTAGAGCATTCTTATCTAAATATCACCAAGCCTCTACTTTTACAGGTAACTCCTGGTTATAGAAATTAATAAAATTAATTTTAAAAATTGGGTCCATGTTGGTATCAAGAATTTTTTAAGTGGTAAGTACAACAACTTGGACCGCTTTCTTGGAAAACTGCATAGTTAATTGTAAGGGAGCGTGTATAGTTCGAAGAAGTCCTTATCTTCTGTTTTTAGAAGGAATGAATCCTACCATTAGGTCAGCTAACCAAGCAAATCACAGCACTTTTCGTAAAACTGTACAGTATATTTGGTCTGTAAAGTGGTAGTCATTGTGGAGTATATGGGATTTGATGTGATCCATGTTTTGTTTTGTTTTTTTGCGGTACGCGGGCTTCTCACTCTTGTGGTCTCTCAGGCTCTGGACGCGCAGGCTCAGTGGCCATGGCTCACAGGCCCAGCATGTGGGATCTTCCCAGACCGGGGCACCAACCCGTGTCCCCTGCATCGGCAGGCGGACTCTCAACCACTGCGCCACCAGGGAAGCCCCATGATTCAGATTTTTCTTAAGGCAAAAAATAATTTTGTGACCTTTTAATGCCATGCTAGACAAGCTCTGATAAGCCCACTTGTGGGTTATCTCTTTTGAGAAGTATAAGTTCATTTAACTTAATATCCATAATTCAGATTTTATGAGTGCTGAATAACAAAGTTATTATTTAGAATATAGTCAGTAGGTTGCACTATTACTGTTGACATCAGACTATTTGAAACTTATTATATTAGAAAAATTTGCCATTGTTTTATAAATCAGTTTTACAGGACTTCCCTGGTGGTGCAGTGGTTAAGAATCTGCCTGCCAGTGCAGGGGACATGAGTTTGAGCCCTGGTCCGGGAAGATCCCACATGCCACGGAGTAACTAAGCCTGTGTGCCACAACTACTGAGCCTGTGCTCTGCAACAAGAGAAGCCACCGCAATAGAAGCCCACGCAATGCAATGAAGAGTAGCCCCCGCTTGCCGCAACTAGAGAAAGCCCACGTGCAGGAACATAGATCCAGTGCAGCCAAAATAAAAATAAAATAAATAAATTTATTTAAAAATAAATAACTGTTTTACATCAAGAATATGCACTTATGTTTTAGAGATAGTTATTAAGAATTGATTTGAAAATTAATACAGGGCTTAGAATCTCATTAGATTAATTTTAATATTATGGTCAGAAAAGGTGAGAAAAAGAATTTGAAACTGCAAAGTAAAAGATTGATTTCCTTATCGTGTTGACATAATTGTTGACATTCAGAGTATTGTTAGCTGTTATTTTTGTGTATTGGGTTGGCCAAAAAGTGCATTTGGTTTTTAAGTAAAAATAAAAGACATAGTTTTCATTTTTACCAAGAACTTTATTGAACAACATATTCACCCTTTTGTTCCACTACCTTCTGCCATTTTTCAGGCAACTTCGTAATTCTGTCTTCCCAAAACTTTTTATCTTTTTGAGCAAAGAACTGTTCCAGGTGCCTTTTACAGTCTTCCAGGGAATTGAAATTTTGTCCATTAAGAGAATTTTGTAAAGACTGAAATAAACGGAAATCTGAAGGTGCCATGTCTGGTGAATACGGCGGATGAATCAGAACTTCTCAGCCAAGCTGTGACAGTTTTTGCCTGGTCATCAAAGAAACACACAGTCTTGTGTTATCCTGATGGAAGGTTATGCGTTTTCTGTTGACTAATATCAGACGCTTTTTGTCGAGTGCTGCTTTCACTTGGTCTAATTGGGAGCAGTACTTGTTGGAATTAATTGTTTGGTTTTCCAGAAGGAGCTCATATTAGAGGACTCCCTTCCAATCAGACCATATACACAACATCACTTTCTTTGGATGAAGACCGGCCTTTGGTGTGGTTGGTGGTGGTTCATTTCACTTGCCCCACAATCTCTTCTGTTCACATTATTGTACAGTATCCACTTTTCATTGTCTGTCACAATTTGTTTTCAAAACGGAATGTTTTCATTATGTTTCAGTAGAGAATCTCATGTGGAAATACGGTCAGGAAGGTTTTTTTTCACTTAACTTACGTGGAACCCAAACATCAAGACGATTAACATAACCAAGCTGGTGCAAATGTTTTTCAATGCTTAATTTGGATATTTTGAGTATGTTGGCTATTTCCCGCGTGGTATATCGTTGATTGTTCTCAATTAATGTCTCGATTTGATCAACTTCAACTGGTCTACCTGACCGTGGAGCGTCGTCCCGTGAGAAATCTCCAGCATGAAACTTCAGAAAACTGCACAAATCTTTTTTGTGTGTTTCAGTTGCGTTTTTACCTTTCTTGAAATAATAAAACATAATATGCCGAAAATGTTGCTTATTTTCTTCCATCTTCAGTATTAAAATGGTATATGACAGCTGTCACATACAGTCTAACAAAATTGTTTCGAATGAAGTTAAAGACAACTAAGTGCTACTAGAGCCATCTTATGGAAAAAAACCAAACCTTTTGGCCAACCAATCTTTAACTTGGATACTAACTATAATTAACTAATGAAGGACTAATGCTTCTCACATTTTGGACTAGGATCAGGAAAATGTTTCCTTGAACTAGAAACTATTAAGAATAGAGGATATTACTTTTCTACAGAAGTATCCCATTTTAAGATATGGTTTATAAAATGTGGTGCTTAATTATGGGACTAGGGTATTTGTCAAATTAGGGAGATCAAAATATTGTTGAAGATCAATTAATGTGATTAAGGTATCCTTAGGAAGAATGACTAGAGCATAAAATAATATAAAAAGAAAAACCACACAGCCAACTGGTTAGTGTTTAGCATAGTACAGGAGGTGGTAGGAAGTGAGAGATGTTATTTGGCGGTTGCTAGAATGGTGCTTTATTCTGGAGTTGTAGTAATGTAGGCTTCTTTATATTTAAGTTAACTGCATCTTAAACTTTAAAAAATTTCAGTTAAAAAAAGTAGCTTGTAGACACAACAACCAATTTTCAGGGCTGCTGCACACTTAGACTGTGTGCATTATGCAATTCTTTGTAATGCTTTGGTTCCGTCCAGATTTGTTGGGAAGGAAATGCCCTGGAAGGTGGTGTGTGGTTTATTAATCAGTTTGAGGAGGTTGGTTGGTATAGTTCAGTTGAGTCTTACCTGCTTTAGCTTTAGGTTGAATTTTTGGACCTAAAAACCAAGAACCAAATTCCAAATTGGGCCCCCACTCATTAACTCATATTTTCTGTGAGTTCCTTTTTAGGAACCTAATTAATAGTCACTTTGCAACTTTTAGCTTAATACTAATTACTTTGTAATGCTTTCCATATTAGTTACCTGTTGCTTTATAACAAGTTACCACAAAACTCAGTGGCCAAAAACAATCAGCATTTATTATCTTCTCTCCCTCCCTCCCTCTCTCCCTTCCTTCCTTTCTTGCTTCTTTCCTTCCTTGTCAAGAATTCAGAAGCCGGGGCTTCCCTGGTGGCGCAGTGGTTGAGAGCCCGCCTGCCGATGCAGGGGACACAGGTTCGTGCCCCGGTCTGGGAGGATCCCACGTGCCGCAGAGCAGCTGGGCCCATGAGCCATGGCCGCTGAGCCTGCGCGTCCTGAGCCTGTGCTCCTCAACGGGAGAGGCCACAACAGTGAGAGGCCCGTGTACCGCAAAAAAAAAAAAAAAAAAAAAAAATTATGAGCCCACAACAGTGAGAGGCCCGTAAACCAAAAAAAAAAAAAAAAAAAAAAGAATTCAGAAGCCGTTTAGCAGGTGGTTCTGGCTCAGGATCTCTCAGGCTCAACTGAGGGAGGATCCACATCTAAGCTCACTCAGGGTTGTCAGCAGGCCTTAGAATACCTGCTTCCAGCTGTTGGCAGGCCTCAGGACTCTGGTTGTTGGCCAGATACATTAATTTATTGGTCATTTGGGTCTGTCCATGGGGCTGCTCACAACATGGCAGCTTGCTTACCCCAAAGCAAGATATCTGGGTGAAAGTCACCAAAATGGGAGCCACTGTCTTTTTATAACCTAATTTTGGGAGTGACATCCATTACTTCTGCCAAATTCTGTTCCTTAGAAGTGAGTCACTAAATCCAGCCCATACTCAGATGGAGGAGATTATACAGAAGGGCGTGCATATCAGGAGGTGGGATCATTGTGGACCATCTTAAAAGGCTGCTCATCACATGGTCCTTTAAAGTTTGAAACTTTTTGTGGTTGTTGCAGAATTCTTTCCTGAAAGGGAGGCTTATGGAGGAAACCCAAAATATAAAATAGATAAATGGAGAGCTGTTCTGTCCAGAGCAGTGGTTCTAGGGACCTAGAGCTTACCTGCTAGCATCCCTCCACTTCAGTCTGTTCATTTCTGAACAGATTGAATATTAGTATCTTTACTGTCTAATGTCAGTCAAGAACATGAGTATGTACTATTTTTCTCATACTTTTAGAATTTGTCAGCAGTTGCAGTTCTAAAATTCTAGCTTATAAATAAAAATCAGGTATTGGAACATTGAAAATGATTTGTATAAATGTTTCTGGCAACTTTAATGGTCTAAGAAGCTTTCTTTACTAGTAAATCTAATGGAATGACTGATTTTGTAATATTAGCAGATATAATTTATATATTGGTAGGATAATGATAGTGATTTACTTAGTAACTACTGTCTAGAATGTTTCTTAACTATTTCCAAATTATATGTATTTTTGTATAAGTGGTATTTGCACTTTTAATATTCATGTGTTCTTGTATCTCTTTCATGCTGCACATCATGATTCCTAATCAATACCATAAATTACTTATTTTCTTTATCTTGCAATATAAAGAATATAGTCTCAAAATATAGTACAGTCATCCCTTGGAATCTATGGGGGATTGGTTCTGGGACCTCTTGGTTACCAAAATCTGAAGATGCTCAAGTCCCTTACTAAAATGGTGTAGGAGTTAAACATAAACCTGCATACATCCTCCCATATACTTTAAATCATCTCTGGGTTACTTATAATTCCTAATACAATATAAGTGCTATGTAAATAGTTGTTAGCATGTTTTGCTTTTTGGAACTTTGTAGAATTTTTTTTCCGAATATTTTTGATGTATGGTTGGTTGAATCTGGATGCAGAACCCCTGGATAAAGAGAGCCAACTGTACCAAAATTAATACAAACACTAAATCTCTAAACTTAGAATTTTTTAATAGTTCTTTAAAGATATATAAAATCATTTGAAAATAATTCAATTTCTGGGTGGTTATGTTACAATTTGATATATGGTTAGATTCCAGGCATGGTTTTTAAATTCATTACTTATATTTTTATTAACTTAATCCTCACAATTGCTCTGTGAAGTAGGTTCTGCTGTTACCCCTATTTTACAGATAAATACAGTTTTTTCCATCTTGATTTTAGGTTAATTTATGTTAAGAAAATAGTACTCTTTTTGTTTGTTTCTTTATGGGTTCATGTAGAGCTAAGTAGTGGATAAGGCTGAAGGAAAGGAAAATTTAATTAAGAAACGGATTATCTGATGAGCTGTTTAAGGAGCAAAAAAGGATGACAGTTTCTGTAAATAACATTATTTAGTAAGTAAGTGTATAATTCACTTTTGACCTTATTTTGGTTAACTGAGGTACACACATCCCCCCATATTTATGAACCATCAATAATGTCACTGAAATATGTGTGAATATATGTATAATGTTGAATTTTATTACACTGCTAAAGGATTTCAAGTCCAGGATTTACCACGAACAACTTTCCACAGCTATAATACCTTACATTAGAATTTTAAATCTTAATTGAAAGTTAGAAAATAATGGACTTGGAATCACAAAACCAGTTGTAATTGAAGTTGCTTCTGGCCAAAATACAATGTCTAAACTAATGGGTAGTAGTGGAAGTGAAAGTTAGCTAAATAACTCTTTTTTTTTGAACAGTTCTTTCAAAAGTTGAAATTGATTTTATGCAGTAGATTCTCATTAGTGAAACACTTGATTAGGTTCTTGATTACTAAGGAGTACCTTTTTGTGGATGGGCGTTACAATTATTAGAGCTTACGGAGGATACTTTTGAATAGAGTATCCTAATTTCTGGAATTTCTTTTCTCAGCTGTTTTGATAAAATCCATCTTAGTTGAGCTTATGCTATGATAACAACAACAAACAGCTTTGAATACTGGTCTCTTAAGTGAACCTTTTGGTTACCTTAAAATATTTTCAGTATATTTTGATTCTCAAATTATTTTTTAAAATGCACTTGATTTTATTTTCAGTTCATAAGATCTGAGTCTAAATGGAGACTGCATGTGTTACTATAAATTAAAATTGGAAATTATCATTTAGTTCTTAATGACAACTTTTATACTACCTTATACCATAAGGATAAAATATTTGGATTATTGCTCCTGTATCTGTTGCATCAATCCAAACACGTAGAACCTTCATGCCATGTACTTGCTTACTTTTCAGGGAACAGATGTTAACTAGGAATCTAGTTAACTAGATGGCCCTTTTGGCGTTTATCTCTGTATTACAGTTAGAAATTGAGTTCTGTGTAGTGCCCCTGTTTGCCTGAGTGGGTCATTTGAAAGCTAATGCATTAAGCAGCTCGTGCAGCTCAATGTCAAAAGAACAAACAACCCAATCCAGAAATGGGAAGAAGACCTAAATAGACATTTCTCCAAAGAAGATATACAGATTGCCAACAAACACCTAAAAGGATGCTCAACATCACTAATCATTAGAGAAATGCAAATCAAAACTACAATGAGGTATCACCTCACACCGGTCAGAATGGCTACCATCAAAAAATCTACAAACAATAAATGCTGGAGAGTGTGTGGAGAATAGGGAACCCTCTTGCACTGTTGGTGGGAATGTAAACTGATACAGCCATTATGGGGAATGGTATGGAGGTTCCTTAAAAAACTAAAAATAGAACTACCATATGACCCAGCAATCTCACTACTGGGCGTATACCCTGAGAAAACCATAATTCAAAAAGATACATGTACCACAATGTTCATTGCAGCACCATTTACAATAGCCAGGACATGGAAGCAACCTAAGTGTCCATTGACAGATGAATGGATAAAGAAGATGTGGCACATATATACAATGGAATATTACTCAGCCATAAGAAAAACAAAATTGAGTTATTTGTAGTGAGGTGGATGGACCTAGAGTCTGTCATACAGAGTGAAGTAAGTCAGAAAGAAAAAAACAAATACCGTATGCTAACACATATGGAATCTAAAATAAAAAAGGTTCTGAAGAACCTAGGGGCAGGACAGGAACAAAGATGCAGGCATAGAGAATGGACTTGAGGACATGGGGAGGGGGAAGGGTAAGCTGGGATGAAATGAGAGAGTGGCATTGACATATATACACTGCCAAATGTAAAATAGATAGCTAATGGGAAGCAGCCGCATAGCACAGGGAGATCAGCTGGGTGCTTTGTGACCACCTAGAGGGATGGGGTAGGGAGGGTGAGAAGGAGACACAAGAGGGAGGGGATATGTGGATATATGTATATGTATAGCTGATTCACTTTGTTATACAGCAGCAACTAACACAACAATGTAAAGCAATTATACTCCCAGAAAGATGTTAAAAAGAAAAGTGAAAGGAAAAATAAAAGCAAAGGATCCTAATTCATCCAAAAAAGAAAAAAGCTAATGCATTAATTATTGTTATTTTTTAAAACTCAGATTTATATAAAAATGGATATAATTTATCTGAGACAATTTGTATTTTTAAGTGGGAATCTAGGAAAAATCGGTTGACATGGTGCTGTCAGCCTTTACCAAATACAAATACTACCTTATAAGAAGATTGACACTTCAGGTTTTCATTAGAATTACATTTTCAGTTTGTTTTTTGTTGAGTAATGATTTTATACCCAATTTTATCCTGTTTACTCTTAAAACAAAGGAAAAGCTATACATTATCTTTAATTTTTTCCATAGAACGAAGAACCATGAAACCATATGTTTCTTGAAGGTAAGGGATAATTATTAAATAGGAGCATAATGGTAGCAGGGAAGACTATAACTGAAACGTATCTGTATCTTCAGTAAGAGCTAGTGTTTGAAGTCATCACTGCTCTAGCACATTAAAATGAACATGTACCTGATTAATATGTATTGAGTTAAAGGTAAAGGCGGTCTTCATGTGAACCTGAAATAAAGTTCTGTTGAGGAGACTTTCTTCTGTTAGGAATAGTTTTTTGTTTTTCAATGACAGGTCCAATTTAAAAAGTATAAAATGGGGGGTGGGTGGGAAGGGGAAGCTGGGAGGAGGTGAGAGAGTAGCATTGACATATATACATTACCAAATGTAACATAGATAGCTAGTGGGAAGCAGCTGCATAGGCACAGGGAGATCAGCTCGGTGGTTTGTGACCACCTAGAGGGGTGGGATAGGGAGGGTGGGAGGGAGATGCAAGAGGGAGGGGATATGGGGATATATGTATACGTATAAATGATTCACTTTGTTATACAGCAGAAATTAACGCAACATTGTAAAGCAACTATACTCCAGTAAAGATGTAAAAAAAATAAATGAAATAGAAAAAAATTAAGTAAAATAAAATAATCTATTGCTATAAAAATAAAAAATATAACAGTTAATCAAAAATGTTACTGTACTACTTTGTACAATTATTTACATTAAAATCAGCATCATTGTTTATCAGTGGCCTGGCATACCTTTTTTTTTTTTTTTTTTGTGGACATGTGTACGTGGTTGGTTTGTTGTAGGTGACAAATGGTTATTTTAAAGACTTATTGACTGATGAATGGGAATTGCATTGATGCTTTTTATCTGAAGCCTTACAGATTGTTAATCCACTGTGGTGGCCTCTACACCAAAATTCAAGCAATGTTAATGACAATGGCTAGTTAAGAAATGGTAGATTTTGTTCAACTAATTATCCTTTACTAATATTAAAAAATGATGGTGGTGTTTTAGTGAGATAGAATAGTCTGATAGCTGATTTTTTATATATTAAAATATAGCTGTTGTTACAGCTGGAGATTTTAAAATGAAACCATTCAAATCATTTTCTTTTCCTTGTGTTTCTGATAATGCCAGAAGTTTCTGTTGACCTCATAGTTAGCACATTGTTTCTGTATTTACTTTGGTGCATTCATATATAATAATCTGATGAATTTACAACTCTGTCCCCTGTAGTTCTACATGTATTAATAATCTCAAATGAATTTAAATAATTTTCTTATTCTGATAGAGAAGAAAAAGCTGGATCACTTACCAGTAACTGGAGTTCTCCTATTGGGTAATCTCCACAGATCCACATTCTTTGAAGTTATTGTGAATGCCTCGAGGACCAAGGGACCGTTGAAATTTCCAATTTCAGGAAGGTAAGCAAGCACACTGAAGCATGTCTCTAGCATCTCCCAAATCCCCTCCCCCCAACTTTCTTACATATGCGTCTGTACTGCATGCCCCCTCAGTTCCAGTGGATGCCCATCAGGAAGATTCTCATGCTGGACAGAAGGGCAAGAGAGGTGGATCTGTGAGGGAAAAGACCCAATAGGATAACTCAAGTTGCTGGTAAGTAATCTAGTTTTCACAGACTTAAGATTTTTTCCCGACATTTCTTCTCTTCAGGAGTTCATTTAATTACAAAGAGAGGAAGTTGTTTGGGATAGCCTCTTTTTGTAAGTTTGATGTGGATTATAGAACTTACTGTATGGATGATAAATACCTAGTGCTTAACAGGTACATGAATAAATGTGACATTAATTTTAAAGTATACATTTACATAATAGCTGTTTATAAAAAGTATATATTTATTGCCTTTTGATAAGTAGTGCAATAGTTCTAAAGCAGTGTGAGGAAGCTATATGTTGAATTATTTTAATTCCTTTATTTGTGATGTTTGTTTTATTGAAGTAGATACTTGTACTGTAAAATTTCTGCTTATGTCAAATTCGGCCAAATTCTTTTGGCACAGTACTAAACAGCAAGAATAGTTTTACTTCTTACTGACCTAGTTTTCAATGTACCTTTTATTTCATTGAAGGTATATTTGGAAATAATTCAGGGTGTGTTGCAATTATACTTACCACTTCATTGTTCATAATGGATTGGCTTATTGATGTGAAGGGGTGACATAGTTGGTTCACTATGAGCTCTGTGATTCCTCATGTACCAACCCCATTTATTTATGTAAATGTTAGAATTGGACAGAGTTCCTTGCTTCCCATTTCTCTCTCACTCATTCTGCATTGTTACCAGGTTACCATTGTTAAAAGGCCACTTATAGCACATAAAGACCTGTAGTGGTGCCGTGCTCTTGTTGTTTATAAAATTTCATCCATTTGCTGGGTACTTAGGGCCTCCCGTAATCTAATCCCGTCCTATTTATCCAGCCTTAATTTCTTCAATTTGAAACTTTTGTTTTGTTCTTACCAGGATACTTCTCATATTTATGCTTTGGCTTGTGCTTTTCCATTTTCTTGAAATGACCCTCTTTTCATTCTTCTTCTCTATACTTTAAGGTTGAGGTCAGGTCCTACCCCTTACATAAATCCTTTTATGCTGGCATCTCTGTTATTTCTGCTTCTTCAGTGGAAAAATGAGATTGTTATGAGGATTGAATTAACTAATTCTTAGAATGTACTTAGAACAGTGCCTAGTGCCACATAGTAACTTCTCTTATGAGCTATTATTTGATTGTAGTTTGATCTTAAATATTTCTGTGATTGTAGGTATAATTCTTATCTGTATGACACAGTTTAGCTTTAAATATTAGCTTCAGGTTGTATTGATTGTTATTTCTTCTGACATAAAACTCTTAAGCTGACTTGTATGGTCTTTGAGAGCAAGGATAGGATTTTATTGTGTTATCTTACTTCCTAACATTAGTGACTGAGATTAAATCTTGCCCATTGAAAAATTAGTTTTTATGTAGAATCACAAATATACTTGCCAGTTTTTTCATTTATAAAACGGGTTCATTTGGCTAATCAATCCTGTTTGTACTGTGTATTTTTTCTTAAGAACAACAACTTTTTTCCTTCAAAGCTGGTATAGTGAAATTATAATTGTTTAATACACTATAAACTTCCATTGCACATTAGAAAAGAATGTATAGCTTTGAGAGTGTTAATTCGATTGTATTCACTTTAAGACTCTGTGTAGTAGTATACTTGATTTTTGAGGTTGGAATATCTTAGCAGATTATTGCTTGATTTTTTTCAGAAATGCTTGGATTTAAGATACCTGTCTGATGAAGCAGTAAATGAAATCTGATTTCAGGGTCACTGAAGGAAGGAAATGCTTTTTGACGGATTGATTGTCACTTCTAAATAATCACCAGAGAACCACTTCAGGTCTAATTAGACAAGCCAAAATGAAGAACAGTTAGTCAGATGATTTAAGTGTTTGATTTGAATCTGCTGACTCTTCAGTCTCCTGGTGTTCTTAGTGTGATATGGTATGAGAATACCCTTGTTCTGTAGAGATGTGTGCTGAAATATTTAGAAGTGAAATATCATGATGAATTCAGAAGAATAATGTGTGGGTATCTGGATGTGGTGATATGTGTATGTAAAGACAGAGAAAAGGAGAGAGAGAGCAGATCTAGAAAATTTTAACAGTTTAAAATCTAGGTGAAGGGTATGGTGGTATACATTGTACTTTCAACTTTTCTGTGGCTCTGATATTTTTCAAACAAAAGTTGGGTAGAAAGTATTTTATAAAGAACTTTATTGTGCTTCAGTTTCTCTAATTCTAAAATGGCAATAATAGGACTTATTCTTTCCATGCCTTGATGCAGGTAGGCACAGTGGGATAACATTCAGTAGAACAGCATTCAAGAGAGCTCTTAAGAAGTATTTTTTTTTGACATTAAAGAAGAATTTTATAATGGAGAACTTTTCAAAGAACATTTCACCTAAAAGTATATTAGATTAAAGTATATCTATTCCTTTTTTATTATTCAGAGCATATTCCATTATAATTGAATAAGAACAGTCAAGAAAAAAATATATGTAGATATATAAATTAACCAATTGAAATCTTGAAAATGAAAAATATATCTAGTTATAAGAAGTACTATGGGCGACTTCCCTGGTGGTGTAGTGGTTAAGAATCTGCCTGCCAGTGCAGGGCACATGGGTTCGATCCCTAGTCTGGGAAGATCCCACATGCCACAGAGCAACAAAACCTGTGCACTGCAACTACTGAAGCCCACGCGCCTAGAGCCCGTGCTCCACAGCAAGAGAAGCCACCGCAGTGAGAAGCCCGTGCACCACAACTAAGAGTAGTCCACGCTCGCCGCAACGAAAGAAAGCCCACATGCAGCAACAAAGACCCAATGCAGCCAAACATAAATAAATAAAATAAATAAATTTTAAAAAAATCATTGGGCAAAATAGAAGATTAGATGTAGCTAAAGATAGAAGTTGTTAATTTCAAGATAAAACTGGTTAACTCTTCCAGGACTAGAGCACAGGGAGATAAAGAGATGAAAAATAGAAAATAAAAACTAAGACACCTTAGAAATAGATTGAAAAGCTCCAGCGTATCTCTAATTAGAGTTTCAGAAGAGAGAATACAGAGAATGGTAGAGAAGCAATATTGAAGAAAAAATGACTAAGAATTTTGAAGGATTAAAAAAAATAGTGGAAATTATAAAATAATTAGAACTGAATCACAACAAAAGCATTGTATCAGTACTTGAGGGATATAAGAAAAGTGGTGCTTAGGGGTAAACGTATAACCTTAAATGCATGTATTAGGTTGAAAGAAAATAAGTGACCCGGATATACAGCTCAAAAAACTAAAAAAAGTAAAAAGTAAAACCAAAGAAAGAAGGAAAGAGGAAATGAAAATAAAAGTAGAATTTGATGAAATAGAAAGTAATCAACAATAGAAATAGTAGCAATGTTCATTCAAATTGAAGCTGGTTCTTTTCAGTTGATTAAGTTCTGGAAGTACCAAGAAGCAGATGACACAAATAATAAAGTTATAAAATGGGATATAATTACAAATAGTAATTGTTATTTTTAAAACCATAAGAAATCACTATTAATTTATGTGTATATAAATTTTAAAAACCTGGTGAAATGGTCTGTTTTCTAGGGAAAAAATCATTCAAAAATTGTACAAGAAAAAGAAAATCCATAGGAACTAAAAACCACTAAGACATTGAAGCTATAGTAAATTTCCCCAAGAAGTTTTTTTAAATATCAACTTAATTGAGCTGTAGTTCATAAACCATACCACCTATCCATTTAAAATGTACAATTTAATGGTTTTTAATATTTTTACAGAATTGTTCAGTCATTACCACAGTCAATTTTAGAATATTTTCATCACCTCAGAAAGAAACCATGTACATATTAGCAGTCAGTCCCAATTCTCCACATACCCTCAAGCCTTAGACAACCACTAATCTACTCTTTGTTTCTATAGATTTGCCAGTTCTACACATTTCACACAATGGAATCATACAGTTTATGGCCTTTTGTGGTTTACTTCTTTCATTTAGCATAATATTTTTAAGGTCCAGCCATGTTGTAGCATGTATCAATATACTTCATTTCCTTTTTATGGCCAAATAGTATTGCATTGTGTGGATATACCACATCAGTTGATGGATATTTGGATTTTTTTCCTATTTTTTTCCTATTATGAACAGTCCTGGTACCAACATTTGTGTGAAAGATTTTGTGTGAACATGTGTTTTCATTTCTCTTGGGTGTATACCTAGGAAGAGAATTGCTGGGTTATATGGTAACTCTGTTTAACCTTTTGGGGGGCTACCAGACTGTTTTCTAGAGCAGCTGTACCATTTTACTTTCCCACCAGCAATGTATGAAGGTTCTAGTTTTTCTACACCCTCACCAACATTTTCATTATCTCTATTTTTGATTAAAGCCATCCTAAAATTGGTGTGAAGTAGTATCAGAAGGATTAGATTTAATTGTGATTTTGTAATCATAATTTCGCATACACTTTTGGGGAACAGGTAATCCCAATTTTATACAAACTGACCCAGATAATAGAAAAAGAGGGAGAGCTGCCCTGTTGTTTATCAGACAAATTTAGCCTTGAAACCTGAACTGAAAAGAATATGCAAGGGAAAATATATTACATTCAATCTCATTTATGAACAGAGATAAAAATTTTATTATTTTATTTTTTCTTGAAAAATTTTAATTAGGATAAGAATGTGAGGATAGTTCAGTATTTGAAATTATATCAATGTAATTTATATGGTAAGATTTAGGGAAAAATATCTTGAAAGATTTGGTAAAAGTATATGATAAAACTCAGCACTCATTAATGTTTTTTAAAAAGGTAACCCTCAAACCATGAAGAGAAATGAACTTTTTTCTTCCAGTAAAGGCTGTCTTTCAAACAGCAAGTGTCATGCTGAATGGTGAAACCTTAGAAACATTCCCTTTAACGTCAGGAATAAGACAAATATATCTCTACTAATAAGATAAGAAAAAAATAGAAATAAAATACAAAAGGATTGGAAAGGAAGAAAAATGAGATGAACATATCCCTAGAAAAAAATTTTTAAAAAATCAACAGACTATACTAATAAGAGAATTCAGTGTTACTGGATACAAGCTCAACATTCAAATTGACAACCAGTTAGAAAATGAACAATAACTCTTATACAGCAAATTCTGTAAAGTACCCAAGGTTTTATTGAAGGACATAAAAGTAGACATGAATAGAAGGATATACTATAATTATTAGTGGGAAGTATACATATTGCTAAAAAATTAACTTCTCTGTGATTTATATGTAATTTCAAACAAAAATCTCAGTAGGATTTTTTTTTTCTTTTTTGGTGGAAAATGACCTTCATATACAAAAGTAAAGGCACACGAGTAACCAAGACAGCTCTGAAAGAAGGAGAAGAACAAAGAAGAGGGAGTTGCGCTGTTGGATATCTAGACTAATCTTAAAATTATGATATATAGAATAGAATCCTACATAGCATGAAAAAAAATAAACTGCTACACACAACATGAGATGAAACTTCTAGACTAAATGTTGAGCAAAAGAAGTGAGACACAAAAGAGTTCATATTGTATGATTTCATTTCTAGGAAGCTCAGAAACAGAACTAATCTGTGGTGATCGAGATCAGAATAGTGGTTATCTTGGAAGCATGGTACTGACTGAGAAGGGATATGAGGAGCATTCTGGAGCTTGAGAAATGTTAATATCTTGGTCTAAGTTGGATCATACAGGGGTGTACATATTTAAAAATCAAGCTGTACATAGTAGAGTACTTGTATACTTTATATAAATTATACCTCAAAGAAAAGTAAAGCCTTATGGTATTTAAAGTAGTATAGGCTTAATACAGGAAAAGACAGATTAATGTAACAGAATAGAGAGTTCAGAAATGGATCCATATATATTTGAGAAGTTGTTAGGTGCTAGAGATGGCATTTTCTATCAGGGAAAGAAAATGTAGACTGTTGAATTGGTTTTTCTATATGGGGGAAAACTAGATTTCTACTTCAGACCATATGCAGAAATAAATTCCGGTTGAATTGAACACTAAACATGAGAAACTGTTTTTAAAAAAGAGGAAAGTATAGAAGACTATGTATCTTTAGGATATGTAAGGCCTTCTTTAACAAGTCAAGAAAAAAAGAATGAGCCTTCAAGGATAAAAAACCATCAAGGATTTAACTACCTCAAAAAGAAAAACTTAGGTTTAATGTAAGGCATCGTAAACCAAACTAAAACATAATGTCACATCTGGGAGATATGTGTAATGTCTGTAATGTCCAGTGGATTTGTGTCCAGAATACGTAAAGATCAAAAGAGGTACCATAGGTGATACAAATAAAATGAACAATGGATAGTAAGGTAATTCACAGCAGAGGAAACTGGAAATTGGACTGAGAAGATGCTTAGCCTCATTTGTAGGGAAATGTAGTTAAGAGCTTACGAACTATCGATTTTCACTCATTAGATTGCAACGCTCCGGATCAGATAAGTGTTACACAATTTAAAATGTGCATATCTAGTATCCAGCAATTACTATTCAAGGTATTAGTCTAGAGAAACTTGCACATTTGCCCAGGGAGATTTATGCAGGGATATTCATTTGGAAAAATTATCTAAAGGTCTATAATAAGAGGCATGGATAAATAAAATAAGATATAAAAGTTATTTAATGAAGAATTACCTAGATCTATGATTAGGTTATTGTCAGTGATTTTTTTAAATTTAAGAAACAGATTCTACTGTCTATGCCCAGGAATAGTTCTAAGCATTTTATAAACATTAAGTATTTTAGTCCTCATGAGAACTTAGAAATAGGTACTGTCATTATTTCCATTTTATAGATGGGAATACTGAAGCATAGAGGGGTAAATAACCCTACCTACTGTCATAGGTAGTAGATAGCAGAGCTGGGATTCAAAGCTAGGATTGAACCTCAGTGGCCTGGCTCCAGAGTCCACTATGCCATGCTACCTTTTGATGTTTATAAATATGGAGAGACATCATAAATGCAAGGAAAAGGTATTGCAGAATGATGCATACAATATGATCTCATTTACACCAAACTCATGGTAGTTGTTACCTCTGGATGGGGTTGGGAGGTGAGGGAGATCTTAATGATAGTGGTAAAAAGAAACTAGCTTATGGAACTGCATGTTTTTCCTTAATATAAAAGTAATATAAGTAAAGTAATATGTACATTATAGCTTTTAAACATCTGCACTTAATGTATGTATATGCTTATTTTTGTAAAAGGAAACACTGGAAAGATTGACCTTTATTGTTTTAATCTTTATTTATTCTTGGTATTGGTTATATAGAAAAAGAAAAAAGCAGTGGCCCTAGCAAAATGGCTGTAATTTAGTCTAGTTCTGAGATAGTGAGCAGCAGGTAAGTGCCAGACCCTGGGTTAGGTGCTGGGGATAGGGTGCTTTCACCCTCTCTCTTTAAGGAGTTCAGAGTTGAACAGGGAAAGAGATGAGAAAAATACTTTTAATTCAGTATGTTATATCCCTATCTCTTCTTCCCTGTTTCTCCATCCCCACCCTTTCCCCTCCATATACAAATAGAAGGGGGAAATGTCTTGAGTTGGGGCAAGAGAAACGGGCAATGAAATGTTGATGGCAATCCTACTTCTTATTCTTTTACAAAACTATGAGAGAATAAATTCTGTAATGGTCAGAGATTGTAGCTTGTTCACCATTATATCTCCAAAACTTAGTTTAATACCTTGTGCTTAGTAGAACCCTGGATGTTGAAATGAATGCACTTTGACACTTCGCTCTCAAATTAACTAACACCTGATCCCAAAGTTCTCCTCTAGCCGTCTAGGGTGTCTTCCGCTGGTTCCATTTCTTCAACTGATTACCAAAGTCTAAGGCAGTTTGAGAATTATATATGAAGTCTTGAATTGTTTTGTGCCAAAGAATTCTGACTTGAGAAATATTTTAATCTGTAGGAAATATTGGATCTCTAAAATCCAATATAATTTCTTTGTGCTGAGTCCAATACATTTTTTTAAAATTAGTAGTCTTGTAATATTGGGATAGTTAAGTTGTTTTTCTCAGATATTGCATTCTCTGTCTTTGAGTCAGTGCTATCTTGTAAAACTTTTATGTTCTGTATCTTGTTTGTGAAATTCTTAATTTCCTAAAACAACATTCTTTTTAAGTTTCCAGAAGGACCATGGAATGTTTCCAGATGGTATTAGTGTTTATGAGAATTGCACTATCTTTTAAAATCTGTCATGGTATCTCATAAAAAGTGATACAGTTATTTCCTTTCACCCTAATGAG
Organism: Neophocaena asiaeorientalis asiaeorientalis; assembly: GCF_003031525.2. NCBI lineage: Eukaryota > Metazoa > Chordata > Mammalia > Artiodactyla > Phocoenidae > Neophocaena > Neophocaena asiaeorientalis. The sequence continues at coordinate 1,961,671 of NW_020172733.1, read as the reverse complement.
AGAGGTGTGTTTTCCTTTATAGCAAATTGAAATTAGGCGAGCTCTTTCCCCAAAGGGTGAATTTGAATATCTGAAAATTGCTGAGAATGGGTAAGCTTGAATAAATCATAGTGAAAGATATTTATCTTACACTGTAAGTTTAACACTAGGATTGTAATTGAGAAAAATCCTAAAACAAAGTTTATTGTTATCCTGGATGGATTTGACTAAACTATTGGTCAAATCCTGTTCTATGTGTACATAGTGCTTCTTTCTTACTATGTAACCCTTTTGCCAGAGATAACATGAAGAGAGCCTGGCTAACATTGGGTGGAACAATCCTGCTGGCTCAAGCCCCTCCCCAGATATTTGATTCAGTCTATTTTCTGGACAGTCTGGTAAGCTGTCATTGTTCTTCACATTAAAATCATCTTATTCAGGATGTACCCAAGAGGAATTTAGTACTAAAGGAACAAACTATTAAATTCAATGAAAATGTTAAAAATAGTCATATTAACTTAAGGCTTCACATTAAACATGACTAATTTATAACAGCACTGTCCAGTAGAAATATAATGCAAGCCACAAAAGGGAGTTATATATATAATTTTAAAATTTCTTGTGGCCAAATTAAAATGTAACTCAATTTATCTAAAATATTACCCTTTCAGTTTTTAGCAGGATATTTCACAATCTTTTTCATAGTAAGTCTTAAAAATCTGGGGTGTATTTTATACTTAGAGCACATCTCAATTCAGATTAGCACATTTCAAGTGCTCAGGACCCACATATGGCTTCTGTATTATACAGTGCAGATTTGGAGCATCTGAAACACATGTGGTTTTATATAGTTCTCCATCTGTTACTTCTCATTAAAGATGCTTTGAGTATTTTTTTTTCTTTTATTGCTTCACCTGTTCATTGGTGCTTAGCTTTACTATTGATTATTGGTAACCTGAGACCCTCCTATGCATTCCTAAATTTGACAGACCATTTAGGTCTTTCTGTAATGTTTTCTCATATCCAGGCCTACTTAATTTCTTTAGATAAATTGTAAAGTTTCCTTCCTATAAGCTTTTAATCAGAGTATCAGTTCCTCCTTTCATCAGAACATCAGACTCAGATCTTCTACATGGGCTATAGTGGGTAGCATTATACAGTTGACCTTTGAACTGCATGGGTCTGCTTATATGTGGATTTTTTTCAATAGTAAATAATGCAGTACTACAGTCTGCCACTGATTGAATCCATGGATGTGCAGAAGCCCTGGATACAAAGGGCCAACTATAAGTTATATTCAGATTTTTGACTGCATGGAGGTGGTCACCCCTAAGCCCTCTGTTGTTCAAGCGTTGACTGCACATTATTGTCATTGTTATTTCCCTCATCCCAGCAGGGTAACAAACCTCTCCTTTCTTGGTTCAAAGTCACTGCTCTGAAGCAGAAGGTTTCCTTACATGCAGACTTCTTTTTTATGAGGTGAGATCTAACATCTTACTTTACGGGAATTGAGTATCCATTCTCTAAGATACTAAGGGCTTGGAGATTTTCAAATCAACCCATTTTTTTCCCCTAGTTGACACTGTTTGAGAATGAACATACTGCAAAATAAAGCCATAATTAGGGTACAAGACATGTGACTTGACATTTTAATAGCTTTTTGGTTTCATCTTTCCTAGATGAGGGACATTTAAGAAGATTATTCTCAGTAAATGAATCTGTAACCTCTGATGGTTATCCGTGTGTCCCAGTACCAGCAGAACAATCTTCTGTAAATTATTTCAAAGAGTGCCAAACCTTATTCTTCTAACATGAGATTACTTGGGCTCTGAATATATAAATGCTCAGATTCTGGGGTTTTCTGGGCTGTTTTCTTGTCTTAATTTCTGTTTAACTTTCGTACCTGTTAGGAGTTTCCAGTCTTTCTTAACCTACCTCTTTGTTACTCCATCTCCCTTCTAGTAGAATCTCAATCCCATTCTATCTTCTTCCTAACCCTACTATGTTCATAATACCCATTATGGTCAGTGCACGTCACCCAGCATAGTGAGTGCAGCATTTGAGTGTTATTTATAGGTGATGTTAAGGTAGTTTTTAGCTCTGCCTAAATTTCTTCCTCCATTTTGGACTTCTCCCGTAGTGCATATATTTTAATTACTTGTGTATTTTTCTGTTTCTCACACTAAACTGTAAACTAAGGGTTAAAACCATGTCTGTCTTGTTTTAATCACCTGTTGGTATAATAGTTTAACTGATATTGGCATTTGGAAGGTCTTGCTATTTACCATATGCATGTTTAAGATGTGGCTGTAAAACAGTGAGTGTTTTCAATAAGTTAGATGTAAACATCTCCCACTTTTTTGAGTGTGAAACATTAGACAGTTATTTAGGCAACTCCACTTCATGTCTTCTAGGTATCTCAATCTTTTTTTTTATTTCTTTTTGGCTGCATTGGGTCTTCATTGCTGCATGCAGACTTTCTCTCGTTAGGGTGAGCGGAGTCTACTCTTCGTTGCAGTGCATGGGCTTCTCATTGCGGTGGCTTCTCTTGTTGCAGAGCACGGGCTCTAGGTGCGCGGGCTTCAGTAGTTGTGGCACGCTGGCTCAGTAGTTGTGGTTCACGAGCTCTAGAGTGCAGGCTCAGTAGTTGTGGCACGTGGCCTTAGTTGCTGTACGGTATGTAGGATCTTCCCGGACAAGGGCGCGATGTCTTGTCTCCTGCATTGGCAGGCGGATTCTTAACCACTGTGCCACCAGGGAAGTCCTAGGTGTCTCAATCTTAATGTGCAAAATTGAACTTAGATTTCTCTCCCCAAATTCCTTCTTTCTGATGACACATTCTCTCTCCCCTCACTCTCTCTCTTATCCTTTACTTCCTATTCATCTACAAATCCTGTCTCCTGTATCTCCAAAATATATTTGGAATTCTGCCACTTCTTCCACGCTCTGTTGTTGCCTTCCTAATATAGGCCACCATCATCTCCTGCCTGCCTATTGTAGTAAGTTCCTAACTGGTTTCTGTGATTACTCTCTGCTCCCCTACCATCTGGTCTCTAAATAGCAGCCAGGTAATTTTTTTTTTAAGTTTCTAGTGCTCATTTTAATTTGATCCTCACAAACCCCTTTGCAGAATGACTATTATTATTGTAATTATATTCTCAAGAAAGCAGTGTCCAGAAAGGTTAAGTGACTTACATAAGAACAGAAGTCATTCAGTAGCAGAGCCAGAATTTAATTATAGATCTTCATGTCTCAGAGCTTTGCCTTGTGGACCACAAACTCTAAATGTGATTGACTTGGGAAACTATAAGAAGGACATTACCTTAAAATCTCCCCCAGACTGTTTTGCAAGGGGATATGTCATTCATACCGTTTATATTCACTCTTTTAAAGCAATCAGTTTTTGTTTCTTAAATAGACTATTCTTTAGAGCTGTTTTAGGTTCAGAGCAGAACTGAGTGGAAGGTACAGAGATTTCCCATATATCCCCTGCCTCCACACTTGCATAGCTTCCCCCATTATCAACATCCCCACCAGAGTGGTACATTTGTTATAATTGATGAACCTGTATTGAAACATAATTATCCCCCAAAGTTCATTGTTTACATTAGGATTCACTCTTGGTGTTACACATTCTATGGGTTTGGACAAATATATTATGGCATGTATTTACTATTATAACGTCATGCAGAATAGCTTCACTGCCCTAAAAGTCTTCGGTTCTCTGCCTATTCCATCCTTCCCTCCTCCAACCCCTGGCAACCACTGATCTTTTTATTGTCTCTATACTTTCACCTTTTCCAGAAGGTCATATAGTTGGAATCATACAGTATTTGCCTTTTCAGATTGGCTTCTTTCACTTAGTAATATGCATTTAAGATTCCTCCATGTGTTTTGGTGGCTTGACAACTCATTTCTTTTTAGCACTGAATAATATTCCATTGTCTGCATGTACCACAGTTTATTTATCCATTCACCTATTGAAGGACATTTTGGTTTCTTCCAAGTTTTGGTAATTATGAATAAAGCTGCTGTAAACATCCATATGTTGTTTTTTGTGTGGACATAAGTTTTCAACTCCTTTGGGTAAATACTAAAGAGCACGCTTGCTAGATTGTATGGTAAGAGTATATTTAGTTTTATAAAATGCTACCAAACGGTCTTCTTAAGTGACTGTACCTGAGAGTTCCTTTTGCTTCACATCCTCTCCAGCATTTGGTGTTGTCAGTGTTCTAGATTTTGACCATTCTAAGTAGGGCAGCCAAGTAGTTTTGGTTTTAACTTTAGTCAGATCATGTTATTCTCCTATTCAGAACCTTCACATCCTACTTCCTTTCCCATCCTACTTAGAATAAAATTCCAAGTTATCTCCATTGTAGAAAAGGAGGGCTTTGCATGGTCTGGTCCTTGGCCACCTCTTCAGACTGATTTTACCATTTTCTCTCTCACTCATTGCAGTTCAGACATTTTGGTCACCTTAGTGTTCTTTGAACATACCAGCCTTCTGCCTCAGGGCCTTTACAGTCGGTTTTGCCTTTCCTGGAATGTTTCACATCTAGATACCTGCATGGCTTCCTCCTGCGCTTCACTGAGGACTCTGCTTAAGAGTAACCTCATGAGAGGTGCTTACCTGATTTCCCTGCAGAAAAATAGCACTTCTGTGCTTCTTCCCATACCCTGCTTTATTTTTATTCTACTCCTACCTTCTACTCATACACACATATAATAATATATATGTGTATGCTTATTTATAATAATACAGATAAATTATATATATATATATTTGTGTGTGTGTGTGTGTGTGTGTGTGTGTGTGTCTGTGTGTGTGCCTATCTCTAGCAATTAATATGTGTGCTCATGAGGGGATATTTCTGTATACCTGTAGAGTAGGACCTGGTACATAGATGGTGTTTAGTAAATGTCTGTTGAGTGAATGAATGACTATACTACATCAAAAAATGCTTTAATGTTACCCGATTTAGAATATTATGGTAGGACATAATGAGATACATAAAGAAGACTTAGTTTTATTTTATTTCACAACATGTAAACTCTGCAAGTCTAGGGATTTTTTTTCTTTCTTGCTATATTCCCATGCCTAGAATGTTTCCTGGCAGTAATAAACATTTGATAAATATTTACTGAATGAATGAGTTTATGTAGCATGTCTTTTTAATAAACAACCAAATTATACTATATGTAAAAGTAATCTTGAATAGGTCTAAAAGTAGACCACATAACTCCAGAACTGGGAGAAGGGTAAGAGGAAGAGTGATAGTACTACCTTGATTAAAATCTTTGGATCCATCTTCACCATTTGCCAACTACTCCAAGTCACCACCGTCTCCTGTCAGGGCTACTCTAATACTGTACTACTTGGTCTCTTCAGTTCCATACGTGTCACGCTTCATTCTCTACGTTTAAAATTTAAAAGTATTTCAGGATACCTATTGTACCTAAAATAAAGCCAAGATTCTTTCTTTAACTTGGCCCATTTGAAGACCTGATATGGTGTTTCTACCTCTTAATCTCATGTAGTTCTTCCCCCTTGCTCAATATCCTTCAGCCTTCCCTTCAGTTTCTATAGCCCACCGAGTTCTTTGCCACCTTTGTATACTCATTGCTTACTTTCTGCCCAATATAATCTTTCTCCCACTATTTCATTGGAGCACCTCCTTTTCATTATTTAAGTCTGAGCATGTCAGATCATGTGAGCAATCTTCCTTGGAAGCCTTATCTACGCCAACTCCTGTTAGAATTGCTAATGGTGTTTGAGTGGGGGTGGGGAAGAACAAAACCAGTTTGTAATTGTATGTATGTAGCTAACTTTTTTGTTTATCATTGTGTTCTTAACACTAAGTATGGTACTTGGCACATAGTAGGTGCTCAGTAAACATTTGTTTAATATGTGAATAACTGTGTAGCAAAAGATGGAAGATAAAAAGAATGAGCATGAAAGGAAAAACAGACCCAGAAAACATAGAAGCAAGATCATATGTGCTTATTAAAACAATAGAAGCCCATGACATAAGCTTAGCTATTCAGCAAGACTCAGATTAGATAAAACACAAAACCCAGCTACACACTTGATGTTAGAGATATCTAGACCAAAATTACTAGGGGGGTTGGAGGTAAATGGATAGTCAAAACAAGATACTAGGCAAATAAAAACAAAAAATTAATCATTGGATGGTATTGCTAGACAGTGTTGAATTAAAAGCAGTAAACATCAGGTGAAAAAAAGAGAGGCCCTTTGTAATAATCAAGGATACAGTTACCAATATGAAGAGAACCACAAATCTTTATTTTCCAAAGATGAAGCATTGAAGTGTTTAAAGTGAAAACTGTAAATTCAAGGAGGAAGAGAAAGAAATATAACAGTAACGGGAGACTTTAAAACATCTTTCAGTCCTTGCCACATCAGAGAGATTAAATATGAGATATGGAGACTCTGAATTATATAGTCAATAAATCTGATATATCACACTTTTTTATTGTAAAAAGAATGACACCTTTTTTATTCCCCATGAGACATTTTCAAAAATAAGTACTAGAAAGAAAACTGGGAGGAAAAAGGTATTATCAACCATACACTCTACAATGAAATATTAAGTTAATAAAAAAGCAAGAACTAGAAACCAAACCATGAAACCTTCCCAAACCTCAAAACAAAAAAACCTCAATTAATTGAGTTTAAAAATGTAAAAACATTCTCCTAAAAAATCTGGAAACAGTCTTTAATAAAACCATAACATAATTAAAATATGCACCTCAAAACCATAATCAGGAAAGTGCTTCATGGAGATATATTAGAAATTAAGTGATATTAATATTAGAAACAAGGCAAGGAAATTCTCATCAGTATTATTTAACTTTGTTCTAGATGTGCTAAGAGTTATAGAAATTAGAGAAGCGTGATATTGAAGTAATCCCCAAACCCTTGGGATAACATTCAGTGCTTTGTTCTGGGCATTCAGTTACTAGATTCAAGAACTATCCACCTCGTTGAATTTTCAGCCATTTTTCAGTAATTTCCACAAACACAGTCCTACAGTGTTTTTGGTTAGTTTATTTTAATAGTTTTCCCATTAAAAAAAAAATCTCATAGGGCTTCCCTGGTGGTGCAGTGGTTAAAAATCCACCTGCCAGCGCAGGGGACACGGGTTCGAGTCCTGGTCCGGGAAGATCCCACATGCTGTAGAGCAACTAAGCCCGTGTGCCACAACTACTGAGCCTGCGCTCTAGAGCCCGCGAGCCACAACTACTGAGCCCATGCACTACAACTACTGAGCCCACGTGCCGCAACTACTGAAGCCCGCTTACCTAAAGCCCGTGCTCTGCAACAAGAGAAACCACCGCGATGAGAAGCCCGTGCACCGCAACAAAGAGTAGCCCCCGCTCGCCGCAACTAGAGAAAGCCCGGCGTGCGGCAGTGAAGACCCAATGCAGCCAAAAATAAATAAATTTATAAAAATGAAATCTCATATAATTTTCTTTGGAGCTCCAATTAATAAAGTGAAAGCAGAGCTGCTTTCATTGCAGAAGGGTTAGGGAGCTCTGTAGTCACCTCTTCCTCATCATCCACATCTCCCCCATTAGCTTCTGGAGTGCTGTATGCAGCTTTAAGAATTACAACCGTATTCTGCTTCATGGAATTTTTTTGTGTCACAGTTGTTAACAGTGATGTAAAACAATTGTATAGGATATGATCACCAATTTGATAAGATCTTATTCTTGGCAATTTTCCCTTCTTCTCTGATTATGGTAGATATTAAATTAGAAGCAGCTTGGGGCCTGGAGTTGTGACTGAGAAGACTAAGGTTGCCCAAATCAGATATACGGAGAAGTGGTAGCTGATGCCAAGACAGGAGAGAAAAGAATCACCAGCTAGAATGAGACAGCATTCTGGAACTGCCATTTCAGATAAGGGCAGATGTCCCAAAACATCTTAATGGCTCCAGAATAACATGCTACATGAGGTTCTAAAAGGTGATTCTGAGTAAGCAAGACAACACAGCCTTGTGACATGTTGTAAGTATGGGCTGTGGAAAGACAAATCCTGCATGGTGTCACATATATGTGGAATCTAAAAAAGTTGAACTCATAGAAGCAGAGTAGAATGGTTGCTTCCAGGGGCTGGGGGTGGGAGAAATGGGGAAATGTTGGTCAAACGGTACAAAGTTTCAGTTATGCAGGATGAGTAAGTTCTGGGGAATCTAATGTACAGCATGGTTACTGTAGTTAGTAATATTGTATACTGGAAATTTGCTAAAAGAGTAAATCTTTAATGTTCTCACCACCACAAAAACAGGTGACATGGGGTGATGGATATGTTAGTTTGTGGTAACCATTTCACAATGTATACGTATATCAAAATATCACGTCTACCTTAATTATATACAGTTTTGTCAATTGCACCTTAATAAAGCTGGGGAAAAAAATAAAAGTACAGACTTTAGAGTCAGGCAGACCTGGAGTTGAGTATGACGTGGAATATGATCATTGCAGATGTCTTAAACATTTTGAGCCTTGGTTTCCTTGTCATATAAAAAGGAATTTGAAATTAAATAAGTTAGTGAATGTAAAGAGCTTAGTATGATCCTTGGCACACATAAGACATCTTTAAAAAATTAATAGCTTTTATATGTTATACTATTTACTAAGACAGTGAAGCATGTAATAAATTTTAGGAACAAAATAAAAAAGATTTGTGTTTTTTGAAATGTATATTTTAGTTAGCTGGAAAAATCAATTTTATCTAAATATTTCACCTTCAGTTACTCATAACTAAAGTCTTGCTACATTTAATTATTTAATTGAAGTGTAATTAACATACAATAAAATGCACAGGTCCTAAATGTTCAGTTTGACTACATTTAACTTTGAATATTAATGTATACTATCTTTCATTTGCACTGAACTATTACTAGTGAATTGCTAAATATAGTTGATAACTATGATAACTTAGTAAATGCTATGTTAAGAAAGTGCTTTTATAGAAAGTTAATGTTATTTTTAAAAACCGAGTTGATTTGTAGTCATTGTTGGTCTATATTAACTTAGTGGCAGTGTTTTTTAGTAAAATTTATTTGTGGCCTTGTCCACCAAAAATTTCTGCACATAGCTTCCATTTATTAGTACATAGTACGTGTTAACTGCTGTAATCTTGTGTAAGATTTTAAGTTTGTCTTCTCAAATTTCTTTTTTATTTATCTCATTGGACCTAATACACTTCTATTCTTCCTTATACTTTCCTTTTATCAAAAAGCAAAGATCTGAAGTAGTCATTTATGCCTGCTGGTTGATTTCTTGTATGTGTTTATAAATTTGTCATTTCAACCATACGTTTGTGTTTTAGCTCTGTTCTAAAGTAAGTTTTGGCTAGTATGAATCAGATGGGGAACTATGGGATGGAACGGAAAATTACAACTATTTCCTCAGCTGATTTGGAAAGTAAATTTAACTTAAATCTCTTAGGATCATTAGAGATAGAGGATCCTGAACTGGTTTCCTTACTGTCTTTGGAAAGAGAAGCTGGGAGTTCACTTGTGTTTGGCTGAGACATGCCGAGAGTAGAGGACATTTGTCTTTCCTAAATCAGGACTCTGTTCATCACTAGAAAGTCCTTGTGTAGTCTTTTCCTACCCTCTTTTACTTTAGGTAAGCCTCTTTTTTTGTTGCATGTTTCTTTATATTTGATGTTATCATTAAACCTTAAATTCCCCTTTTTAGTTATTTTGGCATATATCATTATAATCCATTCATTCTAAGTTAATTTAGTTCACTTCTGTACAACTTAAGTTGGTCACTTACTATTTTGTGATATACTTTAACTGATTAGAGCTAAATCTGTCTTGGCAAACATGTGGATATTTATTTACATTCAGAATACTGTTTTTATTCTAAGAAATGTGATATTCTGCCCTAAACTTCATATATAGTCATTAATCCAAATTTTGGAGAACTTTACAAAGGATGAATTAAATCTTCTGTTAGCGGACAGAAGATAATAACCATTTGTTGATTACTTATGCCTCTGAAAAATTAATATGTAGTATAATCAAAAGGAAACAGACTAGCAGTGATTTGTATTACTGGGCTCAATATTTTAAAAATCTTTCTAATTACAGGATAGGTATCTTTAAAAGAACATTCTTTAAATTAGAATGAGATCTCTGTGATTGTAGGCATCTTGAATTAAATAGAACAAACAATCTAAAGAAAATGACAAAAGCAAATTGTATGGCATTGTATAATATATTAAAACAGACAATTTTGATCACAATTTGTGATTAACATTTTCAAAATTAAATGTAGCTGCTTTTATTATTTAGAAAGTATATGCTACAGTGATATATATATATTACATAACCTGTTTTTTGTCATGAACTGATTATTTGTATATGAATTATCAACAAAATGTGCTTATACTAGGTAGTTTTCTTCTGATACTTAGAGTGGGTTTGTTTACCTTCCCTGTCTATCCGTAGCAAATACCATCAGTTGGTACGTATGAAATCTCATCTAATATAATATTAACCTAGGAAACATAATGAGAATAAAATTTCTAAGGATCTTATATCTGCTGCAAATGTTATACATTGTATATAACTTTTGTAATATATAATGTATGTAAATTTAAACATCAGATAATATATAGATAACTTGTATATATGTATGTGTTAGTACATATGTAAGGCCAAATAGCAAATTTTAAGTACATCTCTGCTCTTGTGGCATCATCATGCCCTTAGGCATCAGTTGTAAACCTTGATGTCATTGTTTACTCCTCCCCTCTGTCTCAACACCCCCAAATCCGAATAGACTTCTGAGTATTTTCCTTAATATGCTCTCTCACATAGCCCCTAAAGCCCTACTTTAGACACTTACCGCCTCTCTCTCAACTATAGTAATGATTTCTTAATGATTTTCCTTGCTTCCAGTCTGACCCTGATGCCCTTGCATTGTCAGCAATGAGGATTCAAAACAAGATTCAACTTTTAAACTTTTATTTCTATAACATTATGTAAAATTTCAAACATGCTAGAGAGAATAGCATATAGATTGAAATTGTGATAGCTCCTTATTCCTCCAGAATAAAATCCAGACTCCAGACCACTGACTCTATCAATCAGAACTCTCCATAGTCTGGTTCCAACTTGCCGTTCCACCTTTGTCTCTACACGTAAGGCTCACTTTACTTACCAGCTCCTCAGGAAGGCTTCCCTGACACGTTTCTTTTCCACTCTGACTCTCCCAATTGTAGGTGTGCTCTTTTAGTATTTCCTACCCCTCATATTTATTCAACAAATATTTATTGAGAATATACCATGTTCTAGGCCATTATTGAGTTCTTCCTGACAGTTTCTCCTACTAAATTGAGGTTCCATGATGTTAGGAACCATGTCGTCTTCATCTTTTAGTCTCTTCTTACATTAAGCACAGTGCCTTGCATATAGGTGAAGCTTTTTTTTTTTTTAACATCTTTATTGGAGTATAATTGCTTTACAATGGTGTGTTAGTTTCTGCTTTATAGCAAAGTGAATCAGTTATACATAAACATATGTTCCCATATCTCTTTCCTCTTGCATCTCCCTCCCTGCCACCCTCCCTATCCCACCCCTCTAGGTGGTCACAAAGCACCTAGCTGATCTCCCTGTGCTATGTGGCTGCTTCCCACTAGCTAGCTATTTTACATTTGGTAGTGTATGTATGTCCATGCCACTCTCTCACTTCATCCCAGCTTACCCTTCCCCCTCCCCATATCCTCAAGTCCATGCCCTAGTAGATCTGTGTCTTTATTCCCGTCTTGCCCCTAGGTTCTTCATGACCATTTTTTTTCTTTTTATTTTTTTAGATTCCATGTATATGTGTTAGCATACGGTATTTGTTTTTCTCTTTCTGACTTACTTCACTCTGTATGACAAACTCTAGGTTCATCCACCTCACTACAAATAATAGGTGAAGCTTTGAAGTCAGTAGTGATCTCAACAGTTGACCTTCAGTTATTTTCAAGTAGATTATTACCTAATAAGATTATACACATGAAATTTAGAAAGTTTTTAGAATTAAAAAGCATATTTCTGTTTTTATTTTAAAAAGTAAGATAGATTGTTAAAAGTGTGGAAAATATAGAAAAGGACAAAGAAGAAAATTAAAATGATCTTTGAAACCTAGAGATAATAGCCTAAAACATTTTTAACACTTTGCATTGTTTTTTCTGTTCACTTTGATTAGGTCTATTCCCATTCCTCTCCCTTTCCGTCTTCCATGTTCCCCTTTCCCACACCAGAAACCACTGTCTTTTCACCTGGATTTTTGGCAAACAGATTTATTATATATTTCTGTGTAACAGCATTCCAAAACATTTATTTTCTTACAGTTTCTGTGAGTCAGGAATTTGGGAGCAGCTTGGCTTGGTAGTTCTGGCCTTGGGTTTATCATGAGGTTGCAATTAAGATGTTAACTGAGGCTTCAGTCATCTGAAGGCTTGACTCAGCTGCAATATCTGCTTCCAAGATGGTGCGCTCACACTGGCTGCTGTTGGCAGGAGGCCTCAGTGTCTTGCCACGTGTACTTCCCCCTAGGCTTGCATGAATGTTCTGATGACATAGCAGCTGGCTTCCCCAGAGTGAGTGATCAAGAGTGAGCAAGATAGAAGGCACAGTGTTGTTTATGACCTAGCCTCGAAAGTCCCACTTATAGCCATTTCTGCAGTATCCTTCTGTTGGTACAAATTAGCACTGTTCATTGTAGGAGGAGCCTGTTCAAGGGCACGAATGCCAAGAGATGTGAGACTGTCTTGGAGGCTAGCAGCAGTCATCTAACCCAACTCTGGAACTGGGAAACACAGCGGTGAAGTGAATAAACCAAATAGCTTTTAGTTTTTTCCAAATTGGGATTTTATACTGTAGCATTGCCGTTTTGTTTGAAGATGACAAAGTATGAAAAACTTAAACTCTTATAAGGATGTGTTCCTAAATCATATTTTAGTAGTACCTTCACATATTAGCTTTCAGATTTTTTTTTTTTTTTTTTTTTTTTTTCGTCTTTTTTTTTTTTTTGTGGTACGCTGGCCTCTCACTGCTGTGGCCTCTCCCGTTGCAGAGCACAGGCTCCGGACGCGCAGGCTCAGTGGCCATGGCTCACGGGCCCAGCCGCTCCGCAGCAAGTGGGATCTTCCCGACCGGGGCACGAACCCACGTCCCCTGCATCGGCAGGCGGACTCTCAACCACTGCACCACCAGGGAAGCCCTCAGATTTTTTATATACTCAATTGTTTGGATAACCTCAAAGAAGAAGAAAAAATAAGTTTATTCTTGTTCTTTGTTAATACTTATTATGTATAAGACAATGTGTTAATATATTTTCATGCTCACAACTTTTACTCCCCACAATATTTACTTCCCACAGTTACGGTTTTATAAATGAGAAATGAGATTTTAAGTATCAGAGTAGGATTAGACTCCAGGTAATCTTATTTAAGAGCCAGACTCAAACATTATGTCACTGAATCTCAATCGTTTTGTATCCTTGGAACACAAAGGATATATAAGCATACCACTAGTTTTTGGTAAATTTAAAAAAATTATCACTGTAAAGTAATAAAAACAAAATAGTATTTTAAAAACTAATAGTTATTTATAATAAGTCACATCTGTGAAAGAGATGTTGTTTACTAGATGATCTATAGGGCTTGTGAGCTTGAACTCTATAGATCAGGTTACCCATATTGTATATTTCTTTTCTTGCTTAATTTCTGCTAACTTACAATTATAGGTTGCTGAAATGATAACAAGCAATGGCTTGCTCAGATAATTCTGGATGTTAAAATTGAACATGACTCCAAAATTACAGATAGTTTCTTAAGCTGTTTCTTGAACTCTCAGATTCTTGATCAACTTTGTCTCATTAAAATGCTGAAAGTTTGCACATTTCAAATTGAGTCAGTCGTAAATGTAATATTAATTAACTTCCTGGTTATTTTTAGTGGGAAAGTCAATCTCTCGGTGATCAACCTCATATACCATATTTGGCTTTTTCTTAAACTAAAAATTAAATTTATTGTATTGTACCCTAAATCAACATATTCATACTATTCAAGATTTTAAACATATTGTTCAGATACGTATACTACTTGAGCAAATCTCTAGAAATCATAGAAATGATCATTTCAGATGTTACCAGTTTCTTAAAGAAATCTAAATACTTTTTACTGCAACAGTTTATATTAAGGTGGAAAATTCAGTATATTCAATAATGTTTTCTTTGTATAGCAAAAAACCTTATGACCATTCTGATCCCATTGAATCAAAATTGGGAGGTGTATTTTTGATTGCCAGCTATACACTGAACACTAAAGCAACGTGTAGTTAGGCAGTCAACTGCAGTCTCTTTTATAGCTTGATATCTACACAAATAGCTGCTGTTCTATCAGTACTGACCCCAACCAACCCACCTTTTGCAGCTGACATTTTGGTTCACAGTTTTTAATATAGTTTCACTCTACTGGAAATAACTTTTCTGTAGCTTGGGATGTCAGTGATAAATCAAACAAAATCATTGATCATTTCTCTCTGAAATAGGTTGTCTATAATGATGTAAGAACTGCTTGATTTTTTTCACATTTATGTTTTTTTCCAACTGTGAAACAAAAATATCTGCTAGCATGCACAAGTAATAGTAATAATTATTCCCTTTAAACATGTCATTGACTTTGTGAATTTTTTTTAAAAAAGCTTCTCTTTATAATATTTTTGATATTGAGTACAACTATGAATGCTGCCTTTGTAGTTTTTGACTTACCCGTTTTTGGTGACAGAGTGCATTGATTTTATACCAAAGAGCATATTTTGCCCTTGTTTTATAAAAACTTACTTGGTTTGCCAGAAAAGTACTATATTTTTGAAAATAATTTAAAAGCTTTAATGCTCATGCCACTATTTGAAAGAGGATTATACTGTGATCACGAAAGGTGACAGGATGCTGGTTTGTTAAAAAACAAAACAAAACAGTTTTTAGATATTTATCAGTATGCTTTCCATTCATACTTTTCTTTTCCAGGTGCTTGGGCATACACGTCAATACTTGCAGATTCACTTACCTGTCATACTGGTTGACATTCTATATTCTAATGAAGCCCTGTTCAGTGAATTCTGGCATTTCTGGAATTATTTTCATCTCTACTTTTATGAGCTAAAACAACTTCTATGAGTTTGGATTATACATTACAAAATAACAAGTTTTCAGTGAAAAATCATAATTGATCTTACCTTTTAAATTTATGATTATACCAGGCTGTCTGTGGAGCAGGCAGATGACAGGGACCACTGGTGGTACATAAACCAGGCTTTGAAAACATGGCACTGAGCTGTTCCAGGAGCAGTTATTAAAACAGCCACAGATCTGATTATTACATAAGTAACAGGTCTGGCTGGTAAAAGGTAAAGGAGAGAGAAAAATGAAAGGAGCAGTACTGCTGCCTGGTGATGACTCTGAAAACCACTGTCTTACCCACACCAGGCCAAGAAGCAGAGGAAAAGCAATAGAGCAAGGAGTAAGGACAGACAACACAAAGTAAACTGCGTAACAAGAATAACTGACAGCACAGAATAAAGGTGAACATTACAAAGGAGTGAAAAGAAATACCAGTTGGAACAGCTGTATGAGAACGTTAAGTGAAGAACAAATCAAGTATTTACTTGAGTAACCTCAAGCACAGGACAACTTGTCCCACACTGAAGGTGCTATAATCTGATGGGTGACTTGTTGTAGTCCCCTGGTGAGCTAAGTCAGTACCATAACCTCTATGTAACATATAAAGATTCAGTGGATCAGAGCTAGGTGTATCAGAGAGACCATCCTCCAGTATGGGTATCAGATTTTCTGTAACGAAGGATGACATCTCAATACTTGGAATATAATAGGTGTCAATAAGTATACTAGATACCTGTTGCTGCATAACAAATTACCTCAGAATTCAGCTGCTTAAAACAACAAACATAAACTGCCTCACCATTTCTGTGGGCCAAGAATCTGGGTATAGCTTAGCTGGGGCTTCTGACTCAGGGTCTCTCACGGGCTGTGGTCATCTAAAGGCATTCGTGGGAGAGGAATTTCTTCCATGCTTACTCAGGTGGCTGTTGGCAGGCCTCACTTCCTCACTGGGTGTTGAACAGAGGCTTCTTTGTCATGTGGGCCACTTTACAGAGGCGCTCACAACAAGACAAGAAAAGGTGAGGGAGATAGAAGCTAGAGTCCTCTGGTAACCTGATTTTGGAAACGGCATCAATCAATTTTGCTATATTCTATTCGTTAGAAGCACTTAATTAGGTCCAGTCACTCCCAGGAACATGAGACAAGAACAGGAATACCAGGGAGTGAGATTATTGGGGACATCTTAGAAGAAGGCTGCCTGCCACAATAAACATTTTCATGAATGAGTAAATGAATGAAGAAAAGAAGAGAAACTTAAGAAACATTGCTTGTACTAGTAAGTCCTCCCTAAATACGGATTACTAGAAGGGAAGCTGGACCATAAAACAGAAAATTAATCTCTGGATAAGACTTGTTTTAGCTTAAAATAGACATTTTGATCAGTAAGTACAGTACGAGTTCATCAATATCATAAAAGAACGGCTTGGAAAATATGAGTGCTGTTTTCTGCAGACTGTAAGTTAACATCATTTTAATGCTGCCAAATCTCTGTATTTAGAAAAGGTAGAGCTTCCGAATTTGATGCATTTCAGTCATTGGTTCTCAGCTGTCCTGCACATTGGAAACGCCTTAGAAACTGAAAAACCAAACTATCAATACAAAAGGATAGCTGGGCTCTATCCCAGGCTAAATAAATCACAACTCCTAAAGGTGGGGTCCAGACAAGGATATAGTTTTTTTTTTTTTTTTTTTTTTTTTTTTTTTTTTTTGCGCTACGTGGACCTCTCACTCCTGCGGCCTCTCACGCCGCGGAGCACAGGCTCCGGACGCGCAGGCTCAGCGGCCATGGCCCACGGGCCCAGCCGCTCTGCGGCATGTGGGATCCTCCCGGACCGGGGCACGAACCCGTGTCCCCTGCATCGGCAGGCGGACTCTCAACCACTGCGCCACCAGGGAAGCCCAAGGATATAGTTTCTTAAAAGCTCCTCAGGTGTTTCCTATCTGTCATCAGGGTTTGGGACCACTGATTTAAGTGGCTCTTAATGGAAAGATTCAAGCATGCACCCTTTTTCAGGTTTAGTACAAATTGAAAAGGGAAATAATTTTAGGAACAAACTTTCTTTATTCAACATGTATTTATTGTGTCCAGTATGTGTGTAGCATATGTGGGGGATTAAAAGTATACATATAAATAGTTTAAAATGGGACTAAGCTATATTTCATGGTATATATGTATTTACTATGGTTATCAGAAACAGTCCACATGTGCTGTAGGGTTTCAGAGAGGGGAGAGATGAATATAGGCTAGAGTAGATAAAGAATGCGATTTGGAAGAGATGGGATCTGGGTACATTAGGAAAGTATTACAAGGTGAAATGCAGTAATTTGCTTCACTTGACAGATCCTAGGGTCTGACTTGGAGAAATCTGACAGTTTAGCTAGCACTTGGATCTTATTCTGTAGGCCAGTAGCTGCACAAGAGCAATTGAGGAGCTTTGAAAAATACCTGGAGAGTTTTCAAGTATTTTTATCTCCAGATAAATACTCCTGGAGAATTTTATTCAGTTGGTCTGGGTGGGGCCCAAGTATTGTACTTTTTTAAAAGACTTCCTGTGATGCTGATGTGCAGCCAGGGTTGGGAAACTGCTGTAGGATCACCTAAGGTCCCTGAAAATTTTTGAGTAGGAGGGTTTCATGTTCACCCATCCATTAAAAACACATTAGGATGTGTTTTGTTTTTATGCCACAGGAAGAGGGCAAACAGCGTTGAACAAAATAAAACAGGAAAAAGGTGCCTGTTTACACTTATGGGGGTGGAAGGCAGCTTGCATTCTTTTTTGGTAAGGAAGACAGGCAATAAACTAATAATGCGTAATTTGGTAAGTAAAAACAAATGCTTTGAAGAAAATAAAGCATAATGAAGGAGACAGGAATAGGCAGAGAAGGGGAGTAGAGTTGGAGAGGAGAGTGCTATTTTATGTCAGGTTAGGAGGGACTTCCCTAACTGTTGGCATGTGTACAGAGACATGGAAGAAGCGAGGGAGTGAGTAGGCAGAGGAGATCACAGGGGAAACGCCCAGGCAGGCACAGGCCAGCGAGGTTGGGTGCTGTGGACTACATTGTGCACACACACACACATACTGCCCCCCACCACCTCCCATTGTATATTGAAGCCTTAATCCCCAGTGTGACTGTGTTTAGAGATAGGGCTTTTAGGAGGCAATGCAGGTTAAGTGAGGTCATAAGGATAAGGTCCTAATGGGATAGGATTGGTGGCCTTTTAAGAAGAGGAAAAAGAGGTCTCTCTCCCTTTGTCTGCCATGTGAGGAACAGTAAAGAGGTCTTCTGCAAGCCAGAAGGAGAGCACTCACCAGAAGCTGAACACTGACATACCTTGATGTTGGACTTTCTAGTCTTCAGAACTGTGAGAAAATAAATTTCTGTTCTTTCAGCCACCCACTCTACAGTATCTTGTTATGGCAGCCCTAGCCAACTAAGACTGCAGGAACAGAGGGTTCCAGAGGGGGGAGTATAGGAGATGAGGTAGGAAGAGGGACTCAATCATGTGGGGCTGCAGTCTAGAGCAAGAATTTGGGATTTTCTTCTCAGTTGCCATATACTCTGGTTGCCAGAGTATAACTAGGGAAGGGGTTTGGGTGGGGAGGAGGAACCCATTGAATTGTTTTAGGAGAGGAGTGGTATAATTTGATTTATATCTAGAAGGATCAACTGGCTGCTTTGTGGGAGAATAGTCTGTAGCAAAACAGTTGAGGAGTCAGGGACATTAGTTATCTTCGTAGCTATTGCAAGGGTGGTTATCAGTGGGAGTAGTGTGAAATCATCCAATTCTAGACATATTTTGAAGGTAGAGTGGACAGAAATTGCTGGTGAATTAGATGTGGGTGTGAGAGAAAGTGGGGAATGAAATATTGTGTCTTAATTTTTGGTCAAAGCAACTGAAAAAATGGAGTGCTATTTATTAAGATAGGAAGACTGTCAAAGAATGGAAGAATGGGAAGAGGGAGCAATCAAAATTATAAGTTATTTTGAGTTGCTACTGAATATCCAGATGAAGATGTAAGTAGGCAGTTGGTTATATAAGTCTGGAGTTTCGGGGGGAGACACTGGGGCTGGTGATGCAAATTTTGGAGTATCGTATAGATCAGTAATTTTCAACCTTCGTTACACTTTATAATCAGCTTGGGAATTTTCAAAAAATTTCTGAGCCTGGTCCCACCCCTGTATATTCTTGTTTAACCTGGGAGTGGGGCTCAGGTATTTCTGTTTTAATTTGATTAGTGGTTAGGTTAAACATTTTTTTAAACAGCTTTTATTGAGGTATTATTGACGTACGATATACTACGCACAAAGTGTACAATTTGATAAGTTTTGACAGATGAATACATCTGTGAAACCACCACCACAATTAAGGTAGTGAACATACCCATCATCACCAGAAGTTTCTTTGTACCCCTTTTCAGTTCTTCCCTACTATCCCTACCTCCCTCCCATCTTCAGTCACTAGGCAACTACTGATCTGCTTTCTGTGTAGATTAGTTTGCATTTTCTAGAATTCTGTAAATGAAATCTTACAGTGTGTACTCTTCTATGTGGCTTCTTTAAGCATAATTGTTTTGATACTCACCTATGTTGTTGCATGTATCAGTACTTGATTCCTTTCTGTTGCTGAGTAGTATTCCATTGTATGAACTTGTTTCTTTATTCAGCTGTTGATGAACATTTGGGCTGTTTTCAGTTTTGGGCCACTACAAATAAAGCTACTGTGAACATTTGTGTACAAGTCTTTGTGTAGTCATATATTTCCTTCTCTGGATAAATATCTTAGAGTGGAATAGCTGGATCGTATGGATCACATTTTTTCATATTTTTCAACATGAGGGATTTTGTGTGTGAGTGTATGTATGTCCTTGAGGAAAACTTTTATGCCCAGAAAAGATTATTCAGACATATTTTCATTATTAAAATTAATGTTCAATTTATTAATTTCAGTTTAAATATCTAGTTTATAAGATGTAGCAAAATTTAAGTTCTTTTTTCTTAGGTGTAATATTATTTTTTTTTTGCGGTACATGGGCCTCTCACTGTTGTGGCCTCTCCCGTTGCGGGAGACGCGCAGGCTCAGTGGCCATGGCTCACGGGCCCAGCCACTCCGCGGCATGTGGGATCTTCCCGGACCGGGGCATGAACCCGTGTCCCCTGCATTGGCAGGCGGACTCTTAACCACTGCACCACCAGGGAAGCCCCCTAGGTGTAATTATTTTTAAAAAGCAACACAAGTTAATTCTAACGTGGAGCCAGGGCTGAGAACCATTGTACAGATGGTATTTAAAGCCAAGGATTGAATGAGATCACCTAGCACAGCCATTTCTCAAGCTTTTGCTTGCGTAAAAATACCCGTAGTTGGGGCAAGTTCTGAGAATTTGTATTTCTACGAGGCTCCCAGGTACTGATACCTGGGAGTTGGACTGATGGACCATACTTTGAGTAGCCCATCCTAGAGGGTTAGTGTAGATAAAAGAGATACCTGAAGATTAAGTCCTGGCCCCTCCAAAGTTTAGAAATTGGGAAGGAGAGGAAGGAACCAGTAAATAAGACTGTAAAAGAATAGCAGGTGGGACTTCGCTGGTGACGCAGTGGTTAAGAATCCACCTGCCATTGCAGGGGACGTGGGTTTGATCCTTGGCCCGGGAAGATCCCACATGCCGTGGAGCAACTAAGCTCATGAGCCACAACTATTGAGACTGTGCTCTAGAACCTGCTAGCCACAGCTACTGAGCCTGCATGCCACAACTACTGAGCCCGCATGCTGTAACTACTGAAGCCCATGAGCCTAGAGCCGGTGCTCTGCAACAAGAGAAGCCACCACAATGAGAAGCCCCCGTACTGCAACGAAGAGTAACCCCCGCTCACCGCAACTAGAGAAAGCCTGCGCACAGCAATGCAGACCCAACGCGGCCAAAAATAAATTAAAAAAAAAAAAAAAAAGCAGGTGAGGCAGGAGAAAAACGAAAGAGTGTGGTGTTCTAGAGGCTTGTGAAGATAGTTTTGCAGGAGGGAAAGCATGATAAACTCTGTAAAATATGGCTTGAAAAGACCGAGCGAGATGTGAGTTACAGTTGACTAATGGATATGGTAAAGTGATTGTTGATGACCTTGAAAGAAATACGTTTGGTAGAATGTCCAGTCAGGGCAAAAACCTGATAGAGGTGAGCCCATGAAAGAAGGGAGGAAAGTAAGTATAGACAAATCATTTGACGCTTATTGTGGAAAAGAGAAGAAAGAAATGGGGCAGTGGCTAGAAGGGCATGTGGAAGTAGGGATGGGTTTTCTTTTTTTTTCTTTTTAAGGTAAGAACTATCATAATGTGTTTGTATGCTGACAGGAATAACTTAGAGAAGGAAATATGGTTGGAGCAGGAGAGCAAGAGGTCAGTAGCAGGAGTGGTGTCCTGGAGAAGGGATCCAGTTGGCAGATAGAGTCATGGCCTTAAATAGGAATACGGAGAGGGAAGTTAGAGTATATGGCCACAGATGGCAGCTTGTAGAAATGTTAATTGAATAGCTTCTATTTTCTCTGAAATAAGAATCAAAGTCACCCCATAATAAATAAACAGAGCACAATAAAAGTTTTGTTCAGTACTCTCTCCTCAGTGCTTAGAACAGTGGTTTGAACATAGTAAGTGCTTAGTAAATGTTTGTTAAATAAATGAATGTAAGGAAGAGTAACCCTGGATTGGAGGGGAGGAGGCGAGGAGGCAAGTGAGGTAGCACAGAGGTGGCTGTCGGGTTAGGCGAGAGCGGTGCTCCTGGGAATGATGAGGGGAACTGTTCCAGTCATATGGAAGAAGAAGTGAAAGGACTTGATTTTTCTTTGGCTAAGGGGAAGGAAAAGTTGAGTACGACCTGTTTGTAGCTCTGGAGCATGTCCTTAGTCTTTCAAATGGAGTGGACTGTGATGTTGTTTAATGATTTGAGGGATTTTTCAGAGACTTAATTGCTGAGCACTCTAACCTAGTTTGTATAAAGCTGATGTAGTCATCTATTTTGTCTGTACTTACCAGAAAGTATCTCTGTAGCTGCCAAGGAATCAAGTCTCTCCTCCCACCACCTCCCAGGAGTTTAGGGAAAATTTTGTCCTGGGCATCTGTGGAAGTGCTTGATGTTGAAAATTAAATGTATGTAGACCTTGGAGTAAGAACTCTTCAAAATACTCAACATAGATTCTTAAACTGTTGAAGGATACTATTTGCTGCATTCTATAAGCAAACTAAGGCAAGTGACGAGAAAGAGTGCATTGAACCTGAGGTGTAAATTTCATTAGTTTAATGTGAATACCTTGGATCAGCAGATTTTGAATTGTTTTTCTCAGAGCCACACCTCAGGGCTAACTGGGAGATGCAAGGATGAGCACTGAGTGGATGGGGGCTGAAGCGGATGTCTCCACATCAGCTTCAATAGAAGTTAGTTTGTTTTCAGTTTTATACACTGAGATTCCTTGTAAGATTTTATTTGCATGGTGATTCTACTGCAGAAACAATAACAGAAAGCATTTGAGTATCATCAGTGTAGGTAACATTTGAGTTTTGCTGGTGAGTCAGATAGTGCTGGTTTTATCAGAGTAGATTATTTCATTGTTTGGGAGTGGGGAAAACCACTTAGAAAGGCCTTTTTTTTTTTTTTTTTTTTTCTTCGCGGTACACGGGCCTCTCACCGCTGTGGCCTCTCCCGCTGCAGAGCAATAGGCTCCGGACGCGCCGGCCCAGCGGCCATGGCTTATGGGCACAGCCGCTCCGCGGCACGTGGGATCCTCCCGGACCAGGGCACGAACCCGCGCCCCCTGCATCGGCAGGCGGACTCCCAACCACTGCGCCACCAGGGAAGCCCAGAAAGGCCTCTTTATCCTTTGATTCAGTCATCAGTTTTTATGGAAAGCAGTCGTACCTTAAGCCCTTCATTCCATTTTCATGAAAAAGGAAGTAAATGGCTCAAAAGCAAAATGACATCAGCAAATTCTTCAAGACAGTGAATCCTTGAAAGTTGGCGCCTAGTTAAATCAATGTTTTACACAATTGATTTATAGTTGTATTTATGCATCATATTTAACTGGTATTTATAATTGTTAATATTAAGAGACATTTATTGAGTATCTAATACACGTAAGATCTAGGTGTTGGGGATACAGAAACAGGCAAGATGTGATCTTTTCCCACGCAGGGGTTAGAGTCCAGTTGGGGAAATAGAACACAGCCATAAAAAGATCAACAGCATTGCAGAAGAGTGTAGAAGACCACGAGTTTGCAGAGCTGCTGCAGGGGTTCCGCAGATATGTGATGCACATTTCTTTTTAAAATATTAAATAACCCGTCAAATAAAAGTGTCCTATGCACCAAATATTAAAGTGCACAGAAGAAAGACGACCACTAAAGCTCATTAATTTATTTTGTAGATTAATTCACTCTTTTTTTTTTTTTTTTTTTTTTTTTAACCATTTCAAAATAAAGTAGCAGATCCTTTATTTGTATTTCTCGAAGCCGTTGAAAAAAGTCACGTAGCAGCAGCATCATGTTTTGGCCATCATTTTCCCTCTTCCACCTCTGCCCTCCCAGAGGAGTTTGGCCCCCAAGTCACACTCCTCACACCTCTTCAGGCCCCACAACAAAGCAAACCCTGTTTCAGCGGTTTCTTCCTAACTTCCTTTCCTTCTGATGATTCATCACAAAATTTCAAAAATGGATCTATCAGATAAGATCTACCTCAGAAATCCTGGGAAGGGAAGATACAGTGAGCAGGCCAGTCCATAGAAAGCACTTCCCAGGGCCTGGGGAGAAATCCAGGGAATTCACGCTGAGTAACTTACAGCCCTTCATGCTTGTTAACGCTTTGTAGGCTGCATGGTGCTAGAGCTCTCTGAGCCTTCAAATGAGAATATCCTGGACAAGTTTTTCCACAAAGTCAAGAATCGTTATGTGAACAATGTATCTTTAAGGATTTAAGAAGGGAGTATGGTTTCTCATGAGGTGAATAGTCATTCAACAGAAAGGACTTTATCATGCAGTATTTTGTGACCGTGAACCTGAACCACCTTTGTTTTATCCTAGGATTAGGACAAGTGATGGATTTCTTTCATCTTCACTGATATTTGGCATCAAAATTTATTTGATACGATTCATAAGTGGACAGATGCTGAAGGGTAGGGATGTATACCTAGTCTAGAAATGGCAATGTTTGATAATTTTGGAACAAGGAATGGCTGTCCTCTTTTCAAAAAATTGTGAGCCATCAGGGTTTTCAAAGTAAAGTGTTTTGACGATGCAAGTGCAAGAAGTGGAAGTAAAGATAAGCCAAAGTCTATTAGAGATGTATTTGAAATCAGGAATCACTCACTGTTTACAAGATTAGATATGTTCCTAGGATTAGGCCTAACAGCTGATGGGGAATTAGTTACATTAATCTATATCAGGTCTATATACCTTCAAATGGAATAAAAAAATTGGGTTTAACTACACTCTAAAGTCTTATTAAAAATTTTAATATTAATTGTTCCTTTGTTTCTTATTTCTGTAAATTATTCATAAAATGACTTAAAAAGGGGGGTGGCAGCCCATGGTGATGAACTAAACATGAACTAAAGTGCTTTCCACCCTGTAGTAAGCCCTCTAATTTTTAAAATCACAACACACCGTTTTTTCCTTCTTAGGGCTTCTGACAAAATTTACTTTTATTTAGTTAGTTTCCTTTTGTGTGGCTTCTATCCCATGCACTAAGCAAACTGTGAGGGCGAGGACTGTGTCTCTTTTGTTCATGGTGAGTCTCCGGCACCTTAGATAGTGCCTGACACGTGTTAAGTGTGTAATACATTTGTCAAACGGGGCTTGCTTATAAAACTCTTCCTTGGTTAGATTTTTGGACTTTTGTTAGCAGTGTATTAGCAGACTCACAACAGGTTTGGGTTAAGTTCAGCCTTTTAACTCATTGAGATTTATACTGCTTCAATTTACTATATATATTTTAGTGTTGGGAAGCAGATTGCCTCTTTCTGAGCTATGAATAATGCTGCCTCCTTTAGAAAAGAATCAGCAATGGTTTTATATCGTATTTGTTTCGCCTGTCCAACTTGACAAAGTTAAATTGTTGTGATGAGGTTAATCAAGCTTAAAACATTTTTCTTATAGTATTTAGCATACAGGATTTTTGTTGCAGGGTGGAAGGCAGACACACAGTTAGAAACTATATCTGACGAATAATTGTTATCCGTAAACGGTTGTTGAAATGTTCCCCCCCTTTTTTCATTTCACAGTAAGTCAACAGACTTGCCAGACTTTACACAGACAGTCTGTTTGAGCTATTTATGAAGGATACATAGGGACACATAGGGATCTCAAAATTTGGGAACATCATATTTTACAAGTTACAGCTAATAATGACGTATGTGAACAAGTAGATGACAATAGAGTGCAGTTGGGATATGTCTGGATAGCACTGGATGACCTTTTTGTCCTCCTTATCACAGAACCTTTAGCATTGTAGGTGTACTGTCAAAATCATGAATGATAAATCGCTGAACATAAAAAAGGCACACCTTGTAAATAATACCCTGCCCCTTATATCCTAAGTTAACTATCTCCCACCTCTAAAATTCCCTACTATCCTCTAGATTTTTCTCACTAAGTAGAAAAAGGATCATAGTTAAACTTTTTTAAGATCCCTAGAGCTAGGAGGGCTTTCTTTTTAATAGAGCATGGTGAAGTTGAGTCACTTTATGATAGGGTACAAAGATCATCATAAGCTGTGTTCCTCCTGCCTTCGTTGAAGAATCTTTAAAACTCATTCAGGCTGTTAGAGAGCAGCAGAGAACTTTATTTCAATAGTTAAGCTACATGGAAACACATATTTTGTGCTTCTTTTCTCCCAAAGTTGAACCAGATCAAATAATCCTAGAAGAGAGGAGCAAAGTCGTTATCTTTAAGTGAAAAAAGAATGAATTACTACACATTTAGGAAAAGTTAGGATAAAAAGAGAGAGAAAGACATAACAACTACTGAAAAACAAAAATAATATTTTTCTTGAGGCAGAAGAGAACCACTATAGAAAATCTGTTGGTGATTAAAAACTAACAAAATCAACCACAAACAATGCCACGTACAGAAATTACTGGTTGCTTATCAGAACACTAGTCTCACATTTCCACTTGCCCCAGGGACACCTTTGCTTAAATTTTATAAAATCCACAAACCCAGCATGAGCAGCACCATCGTTTCTAGTATGAAGTAGTGGTCTTCTAATTTGTCTCCTGACTGCAGTCTCTCACCTGACCAGGTCAGCTAATGTTCTTTCTTTATTGGTTTTTACCTTGTAAGAGAGTATACATTTACTGAGTATTTTGTTCTTACCACTGAGAATATAACACTTAGAAGAATTCTAGCTTCATAACTTGTTTTAAAATGTTAATTTAGGGACTTCCCAGGTGGGACAGTGGTTAAGAATCTGCCTGCCAATGCAGGGGACACGGGTTCGAGCCCTGGTCCGGGAAGAACCCACATGCTGTGGAGCAACTAAGCCCGTGCGCCACAACTACTGAGCCTGCGCTCTAGGGCCCACATGCCGCAACTACTGAGCCTACGTGCTGCAACTGCTGAAGCCCGTGCGCCTAGAGCCGGTGCTCTACAACGAGGAGCCACCACAATGAGAAGCCTGTGCTGCACACTGCAACGAAGAGTAGCCTCCACTCGCTGCACCTAGAGAAAGCCCCCATGTAGCAACGAAGACCCAACGCAGCCAAAAATAACTAAATAAATCAATCTTTAAAAAATGTTAGTTTATTTAACTCTCCTCATGGTTTCATGGAGCAAATCGTGCTGTACTGATATGCTTTCATTTTCAGATTTTTTTTTTTTTTTTTAAATTTTTGGCTGCATCGGGTCTTCGTTGCTACACGCAGGCTTCCTCTAGTTGTGGCGAGCGGGGACTGCTCTTCGCTGTGGTGCACGGGCTTCTCATTGCGGTGGCTTCTCTTGTTGCAAAGCACAGCCCAGCTCTGCATGGGCTTCAGTAGTTGTGGCACACGGGCTCAGTAGTTGTGGCTCGTGGCCTCTAGAGCACAGACTCAGTAGTTGTGGTGCACAGGCTTAGTTGCTCCGCAGCATGTAGGATCTTCCCCGGGCCAGGGATTGAACCCATGTCCCCTGCATTGGCAGGTGGATTCTTAACCACTGCATCACCAGGGCGTTCCCTCATTTTCAGATTTATGGGTCATATGAAAAGGGAAAATGATTCTAGGAAGATTCTGGAGAGAGAAAACCTGTTAAATATGAAAAAGACTTGGCAGCAGTTGTAAGATCCATGATGCTGGGGAATTAGGATTATCCCTTCTCTCACATAAAAGTGGGAGTGATTGAGGAACTGTGTCACGTAATTGATGGACACCAACTTGGAGACAAATGCTGGAGGGGTGGGGGAGTGATTGATAATGTTATAAAAATATTCTGTACCTAACTACAGCACAATCGTTATATTCCTGAAAAGCTTCATGATCAGAGAATCCATGATTGAGACAGTTACATCTTATGGGAAAAACAGCACTGAGTACTGAGATTATTAATGAATCCAGAAAAACCTAGAAAAATATTCAATTTTACTTAAAGGCAGCACTAAATAAAGAGAATATAAATTATTATATATCTTAAGTTAGTGATAATGGCCTCTCAGTAATTAATGTCAATTTATTGATTGCTAGGAACTTCAGGATTTCTACTCTAGAATGTAAATTTATTTTAATGTTCACAATTTTCTTGTAATTTAGTTTAACATTTTTATAAATTCATTTTGCATTAAATTTTGGGACGAAGGGAGCGACAGTACAAACTATAATAAAGGATGTTGTCAAACTTTCATTTGTTATGGCAGGAAGAGATTCAGAGACCCATAATACCTTAGGAGACAAATGATGACTACCCCTCAATTCCATTGTATAGCTTGGAGTGACTCTTAATTTTAGGTGACTCACTGTTCACCAGGCACTAGTCTAACCAAACCTTTTCACAACCTGTCACACCTTTGTACTTTCTTTCTCTTTCCATATTCTGGCATAATTAAAAGAGGAATTAATTCTTGCTCCTCTTAACTTTTCACTACTTGTTTACGTCTGTGTAGTGAGTGGTTGATCCTGGCCCGTGAGTAAGCATCGAGACAGTATTCCTTGTCTTTTAAAGCATCTTTGTTCCTCATTAAGCCTGATTTTATCATTCATTCATTTTTCAACAAATATTAAATATCTAGTATTTTTTCAGTACTGTGCTACGTAGTAGTTATCCAGTGATGTATAAACCTGAAACCATCCCTTTCCTTGTGGAGTGTATATCCTAGATGAGGAAACAGACAGTAACTCCTTCCTTAACACTCCCTGTGTTCCTTTATTTTTTTTCCATAGCATTTATCAACATCTAAGACTTTATTTTTTGTTTGATTTCATCCACAGAACGTTGGTTACATGAGGACAAACAAGAATTTCTGTATGTTTTGCTAAAGGAATATTTTTTGGTTGAGAAGTGAGAAAGGCACGTTTAATTCTTCACCATGTTCCCTTGATTCTGCTTCTTCAGCCTGTCTCTAAATAAGCCCACTGCCGCTTCCTTTTAGTTCAAGCCCTTTTTCTTTTTACCTGGTCTATTAAAGTAGCTTTCCCTGCCTCTGTAGTACCTTTCCCCTCCAGATTGCTGCCAGTAATCTTTGTAAAATTCAAGTCTGAATTTCTTCAGTGATCTGCTGTCTTTTAAAGGTAAATCAAACTCCTTCGCTTTTCATTGTCGGGTTCCTTCCTATCTGTCCAGCCTTTTTTTTTTTTTCTCTGCCACTCCCTGCTCTCCATCTCAGACTTTATGCTGCAGTAGTATCAATATATTGCACTTCTTCAAGCTTCTCTGCTAAGTGTGGTGGCTGGACCAGAGGCTTCCCCTTAACTTGGAAGCTATTTAGAAATGCAAATTTTAGGCTCCACCCCGAGGCCTACTAAATAAGAACCCTGGGAGCAGAGCTAAGCAAGCTAAACAAGACTTCCCAGTAATCCTGATGTACCTTAAATTTGAGAATCACTACTTTAGTCCTTTCTTTTTTTAAAGTTCATTTCCTTAACAAGCTCAGCCATTAATTACCATGCTTTCAATATCATTTTCATTTGTGTAACTCTTAATTTACATCATTGACCCTGGTATCTGTGTCAGTCCTGCTTTTTAAATTGTGTATTGGACATCTTTCCTGGATATCCTTCCTGTACTTCAGACTCTGTAGGTTCTAAACAAAATTCAGTACCCATCTATTAAGATGTTTTATATACTGCGTTTCCTATTTCCTCCTTCAAAGGATTCCTCCTTGCAGCTTTGAATCCTAGATTATGCAGTATTTTCTCTTTGGTTTCTATTTTGTCTTGCTTTAGAGCAACAAAGGAAAAGATTTTTTAATAACTCTACTGACCAGAATAGGGTCAGGATTTTCCAGGCAATAGATTACTGTTGTTTATAGACCATCTGTTAACATGTATTTTTTAATGTATTTTTATCTTATTCTTTGCTTTTAACTTCCCACCTTTTTTCCCTCCTCAATTGTCTTTTTCTCTCTCATTTTAAGAACTTAGAGACCATTTACTTTGAATCTTGACCTCAGCTGCCCACGTTCTACCTTAAAGCTGGAGGCATCCTTGACCCTGGGCTAATAGAGTGACAACTTGTACCAAAAGTGACAACTGGTACCAAAGATTGTAGTCAGGCAACATTTCATCTATCTCGGTACAGTTTCTGCAGTAGGTTCTCAATAAATTTTTTTCTAATGAATAAGTGAGTAAGTTAGGCAAGTCTCAAAGCACTGGACAGATCTCCAAGGTCAAAAAACCACAGTGAAATTGTGGCTGGATACATAAGGAACCTCAAAGATTTGAGCAGTAAGAAGTGAGAAATTTTGACACTCAAATATTTATTCAGTGAATAAATGAAAGATTTTAAAGAAAAGAATAGCCATTGTAACAGATGGTGAGGTATTTCCTTCTCTGAGAGAAGAGCAATAAATTTAAATTTTATTTCAGTGTGAACTTTCAAGTTTAATTTTAAAAATTCCTGTTTATGTGTGCTTCCCCATAAGCACAGTTTGATATACATTTTTAATAATTTTCGTGTCGATTTATGTAACAGTTACATTTTAATGGTGTGACTATCTCTTGGGCTATAACTTTTAACTGTTATTATAGTTCTATTTTTGTTGGATAGGAAAGACAGTAATGTATGTGTGTGTATATATATATCTTAAATTGCACATCTGAATTACCTTACATATGAGAAATTTTTATATGTGAAATCATATATCTATTCTCATAATTTGAGCTATTCTCTCATAAAAAATACATTCTTAAATTATAATAATAAAAAAACCTTTCTTTTTAACATGCACACAGGAAACCTCGGCCTGTCTCCCAGTTGGTTGCACAGCAGGTTACTCAGCAGTTTGTGCCCCCTACACAGTCAAAGAAAGAGAAAAAAGATAAAGTAGAAAAAGAAAAAAGTGAAAAGGAAACAACTAGCAAAAAGAACAGTCATAAGAAAACCAGGTAAATTTAGAGTGTTTTAATGGCACTTTTGAAGTAATAAAATTAACCATTTAATATTGTCTTTTAACATCAATATATAAAGTATATAAAGTAGAAATAAAAGATTTCATCTCTTTTACTATATCATGAAAGTGTTTTTCTTAGTTGAAGGTATATTAGAAATTAAACACAGAGGCCACAAATACAAGTTTAAGTGTGAGGACACTTTCTGTTTTTTGTTTTTGTTTTACTAGATTACAAGACATTTGTGTTTGAAATGTTTCTTTTTCACTCATAAAGCCAGGAGTGATGTTCACAATACTGAACAGATATTTGCATGAGCTTTAACCAGTCAAAATGGTCATGGGTCCAGGCAGAACAGACAGTCATGACGCCCTTATCATTAAGTGCACATCAGTGGAGTAACAGCCCTGCATATAAGTCAAGTTTAGCTGTTGTCAGCTTCCTCTGTGATTCAGCTATGTCACTGCTGTTCTAAAACATTTATTTTAGTAAAATTGATAAGCTGTCTGCAAAATTATGATAAAGCTATAAAAGCACATTTAAGAGAACATTACTCCCAGAGTTTTTTGTCATGTTGAGGAAGATTCAGGAATGATTGGCTTGATTAATGTTAATGATTTCAAACATTTAATTATATTTTTGTGGCTAGTTACACATGAATATAGAGCTTTAAAGATAGATGTATTTGTTTTGTTATTTTTACCTAATTTAATATGCATTACATGCTCAGAAAGTTGGTAGAGAGAAAAGCTAGTTTAAAATTTTATCATCTTTTGTGTTTAGGCCAAGATTGAAAAATGTGGATCGGAGTAGTGCTCAACATTTGGAAGTTACCGTTGGAGATCTGACAGTCATTATTACAGACTTTAAGGAGAAAACGAAGTCACCGCCCGCATCTAGTGCTGCTTCTGCAGATCAACACAGTCAGAGTGGCTCCAGCTCTGATAACACAGAGAGGGGAATGTCCAGGTCATCTTCACCCAGAGGAGAAGCCTCATCATTGAACGGAGAATCTCATTAAAGTTTATTTTCTCCAATTTCCTAGTCACTTCTGTCATACCATGCAAATACACAGATTATGCCAAGAAGTACCACATTTTCATGACAAACATATTCATGCACAATCCATAATTTGCATTTTACATAAAATAGAAATTTGTTAGATTTTATTGCAATCTATGCCTACCAAACATTTCCAGACTTAACATTTTGGTCTCCACAGTTAAAGGTGCCATGAAAATGTGGTTGAATTACTCATTATGCAGTGTTATTGGTAAGTCTATTTTCACTTTTAGTTTAGTGAATTCTAACACATAATTCTTGAATTCTCTACTATTGGCATGTAACGAATTTAAATTTTTATAACATAGTGCAAGCTGCCTAAATATGTATTATTTGAGAATTGTGAAACAAATAGTTATATGTATACAAGTCAAAAATCAATTTAATCAACTGTTGCTACAACAGAATTTTCTTAATGGTTATCCTCTTAAATACACCTGCTGGTACTTGGTGTGGTTAAATAGGAAGATTGTTATTAAATAAAGAATTTGTATGAACCATTGCCAATGTTTTTGACACATTTTACTAAATTATTGTTCCTGAATTATGTTTTAGGTTTTATCTGTTTTGGGGGGGATCTTTTGCTTATCTTTCAAAACATTCATTTATTGTAATGTTTACTAGCAGACTAGTAAACAATAAAACATTGATTACATGGCTTTATAATTCAGATTTAGTGCTATTGTCATTGAACACTGGTATTTTCTGTATTATATAGAACATTAAAATTCAAGTAATTATAAGCATTTGGCAAAAACAGAAGAGAAGAAACCTGTCATATTTTAAAAGCTGCAGTTTTGGAAAAGCTTTAACTTAATAGTTTTATCACTGTTTCCTTGCCCCAAACTTATCCAGGGTCATAGAAGTGTGAATCTAATTAATACAGAAATGGGAACTGTTGCACAGAACTGAGAAATAACTAATCTTTAATCAGTTTAATTGGCCTCTTATTAAATATAACAATTCTTATAAAAATTATAGTACCCTATTTTCAGAAACAATTGCCAGTTTATGCATTTATCAATATCCTAAAATTTAAATTTACAGCCCCACTTACTATTATGTCAATTTACCAATAAAATATTTTTATGACTACAGATTTTGCATTTTTGTTTACAACTAATAAAAGTGTTTTTTGTTGTTTCTAAAAATCCAACTTAGAAACCACACAGTACTTAAATTCTAGGGTCTCCTGCTTTCTATTAGCCATTTGTTTAGTATGTATTCACCTATAGGAGACTTTTGAACTATAAATGAACTTTAAATCATAACTTGGATACAGAATATCACATAAAAACATCATGATAGCATTTGAAGAAAGAAAGAAAACTGTAGACCCTGACAGTTGTGATATTTGGTGGTTTCATGTGGTAATGTAATTTTCTGTTTAATTGCAGTACTCTTTACAGGCACAATGGTACTGTCTTTTTTGTAAGATGCAAGTTGTGAAATACAGTTAATTGCATACAGTAAAAGTCTGTGATTAAAACATTTATATACCTCATTCTTTAGTGTTGTTAAATGAAAGAATTTTATTTAAGATACTTTCAGTGGAACCCCAAATGACTGGTATGTTCTTTTAAAACATGAAAATTTTTTTCTCTTATTTTATTCTTTTTCACATGTTCCAAATGTTTTATATATATACATATATATTCAGTTTTAGACATAGTAAAAACTACAAGTACTAACTGTAATAGGGAAAATATTCTAATTTTTAAGTCAAAATTACTCTTTGGAGGTACTGGGTCCTATGATGATGATCAAATACTTTCTGGATATATTTTAAATGGACTGCAAGAGAGAAAAATCTGACAGAAGATGGGATTTTACCTGAACGGGGCATAGTCATCTTTCTAAATAGTAGGGAGACAGTTAGCATGGAATTTGAGAATGCTAACTGATGGCTGGTATCTGAATCTCTGTTGTAGAACCTAAGTGAGCTTGAGTAAGTCATTCAAGGTCATTTCCCGTCTATTAAACAGGGATAATGGTAATCATATCTAACTCATAGGGTTGTTGGGAGGATTAAATGTCAATCCATACAAAATTCTTAACAACTACCTGACACGTACTCTATGCTCGGTAAATGTGAGCCTTTACTATCTTTATAGGTAAAATCCCATTACAGAAACATAATTTTTTTGGTAACAAAACTTGTTTCCATGCCTTCTTGGATGCCCAAAAGGAATTGTGTTCTGTAGGTTAAACTGAATTTTTTACATCAGATGTTTGCTCTGATCCCAGACCAGCTGTCTTTCTGTAATTAAAGAACCGGATGGTATGCATTATGAGACAGGAGAAATAAGCTGAGTTGGCTACTTTGATATTTTGTTTTCCTTTCATTAATCACAGTTATCTTTTCCTGTCTTCATTTCACCCTACCTCAAATACACTTCCAAACCAGGAAACAGACTCAAATTCCATAAATACATCTAATGTTAAAATATGCAAAAAGGTTCAGAGCCTGGGCTTAGGGTATATTTTTAGCTCTGGTTCATCAACTTACCCTATGATTTTAATAGTGGGTTATTTTAGCCAAATTCTATACAAAAAGAGCATTTGGATGTTTTTCAGAGTTTATTAGCTTATTTTGATACAAGTAAGAGTGAAGATATAATTTGAGGCATACAAGAATACATATTCTTAAACCTTTTATATTACACAGTAGAAATAGTTGACAATAACTTAAAGGTTTTATTTTTATTAAATGCTTTCCTAAAATTATAGTGATGACTGTAGACAAAGTGAAAACATTAAAAAAGGAAGAAAAACCTTTGCTTTTCTAAGTTGATAACATTTATTACCCTTCTTTTAGAAAGAAGTTCTTATTGCCTGAAAAGAATATAGCTTATTATATACATTCATGCTGAGTGGTCTAGAAGTTTTAGTTTCCACTGAAACCCTTATTTTACTTATTTTCTTGGTCTGCCACTTATCTCTTTTCTGGAATCTTGAAGACCTGAAGTAGGAACTGGGCCATTGATAGAAATTTCTGTACTGTACTTTGAAAATTAAGTGCAAACAGAAGAGTGAATGTGTGTGTAAGAAGGGTAATCATAAAGTAATACTTTGACTTACTAGCACTGGCTCCCCTCTTCAACCACAGACACCTTCAGGTGTCTGGAACAGCTGAAATGTAGAAAAACTGAAATGTAGAAAAGTCATCAGTGACAAAAATAGCTGAGTAGACTCAAGAGACAGTGAAGATTGCAGAATACAGGATGTGACTGATCGTTTGTGAAAGCAGAAGGAAAAGAACACCCTCCCTAGCTATTGAGAGTGATGAAAAAGAAGATGCCCTAATAATAAAGGCAAGGAAGGTTAGAAATGGGGGAAAAAATGAGGGAGGAGGAAGGAGAAAAAGCAAAGATAGTAGCAGAAATTAGAAAATGGGGATTGTGATGTATGCAGTCGATGATAGCAGAGAAGAATAACTCAGAAGGGAGAGAGAACAGATAGAATGTATAGCATCTCGGTCTCTTGAGAAAAATTTTAAAACAAGCTATGATAAATCATCTTTGTAATGACTCAGTCATTAAGTTTTCAGTTGTGTTTAGTAGACTGTTTACTAGAGCAGCAATATGTGTAATCACTATAAAATGATTTTCTTCAAAACCAGTTCATTTTTAGAAGTTGTCATAGAGATTTACCTTGAATTATATGAACACTTTACTTTCCTGAATGCACAGCCCTGCTAGCCCAGATAATTTAAATGTTATGTTTTTAATGTGGCTTTGTATTTAGCCAGTGCAGATATTCCAGCCTTTGTGGAATGGGCCAATTCTGGAGCATATGAAATGCCACGATAAGACTAGGTACTTATATAGAAAAATCAAGTAGAGCTCTGAAAGCTTTTAGTTCTCTGGGACATGTTTCATGTTCTGAATTGTTTTTCAGTGGTGATTTCTTTCCTCCCCATCAGTAGGAGTTGTAGACTGTAGTAGCTATTTTACTGCTGTAATACTTTCATTATTTTCCTGATCTAGATTTTCTTTATGTCAGTTTTCAATTCAGTGAACATTTATTGAGTATGTTTTGTGTGCTAGGCAGTGGTCTGGGGGTTGGTTGCAAAGAGGACAAAGATGTGGAACTCACATCTTAGAGGAGAGATTTGTAAATACAATGCCATTATTTCAACAATAAAAATACATATAAGATACAGAAGTAACAGAAGAGGGAGTGCTTGCCACCATTTTTTTTTTTTCCTTTTTCCTTCTTTTTTTTCCCCCTAGAAAATTCAGCTTGGCCTGAGTATCCACTGTAAGTCCGCAATGGAGATGTTAGGATCTCATCTTGATAGTTGCAGCTGGTAATGTTGGGTGTCACCAGTAATTTTAGCCAGCTACTATTGCATTACTCCAGTTTGAATTTTCAAAAGTTAAAGACTTTAAGGCATGTAATGTGAGTATCATTTTCCTATACTAATTTTTAAAAATCAGTAAACAGCTGAATGAGGTCTCCTGTTGCCTTTTTGTGAGGATATTGAGGAAACATTACATCACTCAGAATCCAAATGAGAAAATTTATTCAGACCTGTTTCAGGAAAAGCTTTACTTCAACCTGAGAAATCAGTTTGCCTTTTTCTTGTAAACAATGCAAATCATCGATTGTCCTGAGTTTTTGCTTTAGTTGTGGGAAATCTCAGATTAAAATTAGGCATACTTTTAATAATTATATAGAACTCAGTCATCTGCATATCCATATTCTAACTTGTTATTCTTCATCTAACTACATTTTTAACTTCATCTAACTACAGTTTTTATCTACTTAACATTTTCCCTTGTGTTCTTATAAAGTTCCTCAAATCTCTTTTGTACATAAGGCTAAATAGTAATACTTTTTTAAAAAATCTCCAAAAAACTGCTTTATTTTAGTTGTGAGGATAAGCCCCTACGTGAAATTTTCAGTTCAAGGATCCAGTAAAATGGATCCAACTGGAATTCCTGAGGAGTGGAAATAATACACAAGTTTGGCAGGTCTTGAATTACATGCAGGTAAACCTGGATCTGCTGACTTACCTGGAAGTAGGGAATGTGGATGAAAGCTACCATCTCATCTTCATATTTTCATTAACTCTTTTTTTCAAGAGAATTCAGAAACTGGGTACCAAGATTTACTAATTTAGACTTTGTATGTGTATTATTTTCACTAACCTATTTTAATTCAGACTAATAGCAGCAATGAAATTAGCCTGTGTTCACTTCCGGAGTCAGCAAGATTGAGAAGAGTTGGGATACTGTATAAAACCAGTTTGGGAGAAGACTCCTAAAGGACAAAAATGTAGTGAAAGCATTAAAAAGAAAAAGAAAAGTAGGCTGTTTTCAGAATTAAAAAACAGTGATCTGGCCTTAGGTCCAAGAGGTAGCTTTTGGTCTTTAATAAGAGAAAATGTAAAAGCCTATGATGTTTCCAGTATAGGATAAGATAATTTAAGGGACACTTTAACTTAATTAGAAAGAAAAAAAAGAATTTTTTTTACTTTATTAAAAATAAAATATAGACGTGAAAAGAAAAACCATTTCAACATGTGAAACCTATTAATAATAAAACCTATTAATATTAAAAAAAAAAAGAAAAACCAAACATAACATAGGACTATTTAGGATGTAGCTTCTATACAGAAAGGAATATAGATAACAATAATTCTGACTTTATTTTTCAACTAAGTACAGTATTTCTGAAGTGTAATAGTATCAGAATTCTTAATTATTTTCATTTTTCAATTTTGGGGAATCTGGGTCCAGAGACTTATCTGTTACTTAATATTATAATCATGACCTTGATTGATGGCAGGTTTTGGTGAACTTGTGCATGTATGTTTTAATTCTAATTTTCCTCATGACTAAATTTCCCTGTAAATCTAGCTTTTAATTTCACTGACAGTATTTTAAAAAAATAACAGTAGGGCTTCCCTGGTGGCGCAGTGGTTGAGAGTCCGCCTGCTGATGCAGGGGTCGCGGGTTCATGCCCTGGTCCGGGAAGAGCGGCTAGGCCCGTGAGCCATGGCCGCTGAGCCTGTGCATCCGGAGCCTGTGCTCAGCAACGGGAGAGGCCACAACAGTGAGAAGCCCGCGTACCGCAAAATAAATAAATAAAATAATAGGTTATAATCTATTAATGGGAATGGAGGGTTCCTGAAGATTGAACCAGGGAGAAATGTAAGGTTGGTCCATAGCATATTCGTTCTTTCCCTCCCCACTCTGCCCGCTTCATAATCTCTCTCCTTTGTGGATGGAAATACTAGCTGAATTCTAGGATTATTTAGGAGTTAAGGTGTCCCCACCTAGTTTTCCACTGCCACTTTTTCTAATCTTATGATCTATAGCTGAGTTTTTTGAGCATGAAGAGAATCAGTTTACTCTTTCGTCTTCCCCCTTACCCTACACTTTTCCCACATTTACAAGTCTGAATGAACACTTAAAATGAAATACTCTTTGCTCCAACTGACAACATACTTTTCCAACTTTTTCCTCCAGCCCAACAAGGTCTCTAGGAAATGGACTGTGAAAAATGAAGAAATTTCACTAGAGGCCAACAAGAGGAGAGAATGATTTTCAATTTTAGTGTGAATTTCTGATTCGTTGTGCTCTGCAACTAATCTGATTTGTATTTTTTTAATATAAATTTATTTATTTACTTATGGCTGCATTGGGTCTTCATTGCTACATGCAGGCTTTCTCTAGTTGGCAGCGAGCAGGGGCTACTCTTCGTTGCGGTGCACGGGCTTCTCATTGCGGTGGCTTCTCTTGTTGCAGAGCACCGGCTCTAGGCGCCCGGGCTTCAGTAGTTGTGGCGCAGGGGCTTAGTTGCTCCACAGCATGTGGGATCTTCCCGCACCAGGACTCGAACCCGCGTCCCCCGCGGCGGATTCTTAACCACTGCGCCACCAGGGAAACCCCGTGATTTGTATTTCTGTTTAATTTGCAAGTTTAATTTGTTTTAATCCCCAAGACCAATCTAAGAGATTTTCATATAACATCTTTTTTGCTTTTTTGCTTTTACTTTTAATTTGCATCACTCAGTTTAGCATTTATTTTTTCACAGTGAGATAGCATGGTATAAGGGAAAAAACAAACATGCACTTTGGATCCTCAAAGATTTCCATTTGAATTATGGATCTTCATCATTAGCCATGTGGTTAACAAACTTCTCTGAATTTCAGGTTCCTTGTTTGTTAAAAGAATAAAGTATAATTGTTATCAGGATTAAGTTAGTTTATGCATAGACCTTTATGAAGTGGAAATTATGTAAAAATGCTTTGAACTTTACTATGAAAAGGTATAGAGTTTACCTTTTCCCCCACAAGATGTCTTTTTTTTCTTTTTTTTTAAGAAGTACTAAAAGGTAGAATTGGGAAGGAAATGCTGAGCAGGACCTAAATTTGCTCTAGAGTGTCTTGGAAAAGACATTAAAAAACCCCCCAAAACTCATTAATTGAATGTCTACCATATATCCAGCATGTACTAGGAGTTATATGAAAAATCAAGATTAATCTTTTGAATATACGATTGTTGAGATTTGGATTATCCTGAATCCGAGAGTTTTTCAGGTCATGGAGAAGGTCTCTATCTCCATAATT
The DNA here is from genome assembly GCF_003031525.2 of Neophocaena asiaeorientalis asiaeorientalis. Lineage (NCBI taxonomy): Eukaryota > Metazoa > Chordata > Mammalia > Artiodactyla > Phocoenidae > Neophocaena > Neophocaena asiaeorientalis. The sequence continues at coordinate 1,922,280 of NW_020172733.1, read as the reverse complement.
TAAACAACTAATGTTGCTACTTTTAAATTTCTTTTTGTCCACCTAAATTTACCTTTTTTGACAGAATGAAGGGAAGATCAATATTGATTAAATATTTGGATATAGGGGCTTCCCTGGTGGTGCAGTGGTTGGGAGTCCACCTGCCGATGCAAGGCACGCGGGTTCGTGCCCCAGTCCGGGAAGATCCCACATGCCGCGGAGCGGCTGGGCCCGTGAGCCATGGCCGCTGAGCCTGTGCGTCCGGAGCCTGTGCTCCGCAATGGGAGAGGCCACAACAGTGAGGGGCCCGCGTACTGTAAAAAAAAAAAAAAAAAAAAATTGGATATAGCCAGCCTGTCACTAGAGAATTAAGAGGGTGGTCTAGAGATGAAAAAATAGACTTAAGAACACATACATACACACAGTAAGTGAAAGAAATGCCTAACCATTATGGCAAAAAATATTTTCAATAATTTACAATTAATTTTAGGAATATCAAAATGTGTGAATCCTGGAAATGATCAGAAGTATTCACACAGCTCCTTATACTCCAGGATAACCAGTTGGGACAGTGTGTGGGTAATACAAAAATCATTTCTATTTTTGGAATGCCTTACATACTTTTCAACAGAATTTCCTTTTTAATTACAGGATTAAAAGGAACCTAAAGGGATGATATGGTCCAGAACCCTGATGTCAAGTAAATGGATGATTGTTCTCCCGGATATGCTCTTCCCATATATTGTCGCAGAAATGAATATTGCCATTCTAGTATTTTAACAATCTCTGGGTCATTAAATTATTCTTTATTTTCATTACATTTAGTTTGTTGAAATAGAAACAATTGTAGTTAGCATCTCTTTAAGTTAAGCGTACTTTGAGTGCTAGCTCTTACTCTAGTTTCTTGCTACCATATCCTTTAGTTTTCTCTCTGAAAATCTATTTTCTGTTCTTATAAATGCTTTTGTTATCCATCTTTGTACCTCATTAAGTTTATCTTTATTTCTCTAAGAATTGTAAGGCATAGTGAAAGGATTAACTTTATATTGTCGTGGTTTTTACTTGCCTGTCTCCAGTTTTGGGGGCAGTACAGAATAGCCCCTTGTCTGGCATGTAGAATATATTCAATAAATGTTTATTGAATGAATAAGTGTATGTTTTCATTCTATTCACAGCTTGATAGCATGCTAGTTTTCATTTTTTGTCAAGTAAGGCAAGAAATTTAATCCTTATAGGGTAAGAAACTGAGGCTTAAATTTGTTTAGTGACTTTCCCATGGTCACAGAGCCAGCACTTATTTGGTGTAGGGATTCCAAATGAAGAACTACCACTAATTATACAGCATTTCCCTATCTTGTTTCTCATGGCCAAACTCTTCAAAGCTCCAGCTGCAATTTGAACAGTTTAACAGAATGATTTTTCTCCATGAAGAGAGAGAGAGAGAGAGAGAGAGAGAGAGAGAGAGAGTGTGTGTGTGTGTGTGTGTTTAAAGCCTCCTTTCCCTCACTTTTGGCACTGTAGCTGCTTTCTGGCTCCAATCTCAATCTGTCCCAGCCTCTACACTGCAGCCAGAATCTGCTCTCCAAAAGGCAAATGTGACCATGTTATGTCCTAATTTTAAAACCCTTCAATGGTTCAACATTTTACGTTCACGCTCCTTGCCAGATTATGTTCAAACTCCTTGCTGTACTAAATAAGGCATTCCGATATCTGGCCCCTTCAACCTCTAGTCTTATAGCTCATCTTCTCCTCTTTTGTATTCACTTTAACTGGTGATATCAAACTTTTCACAGCTCCCTGACCCAAGAGCCTGTTTCACTGATTCCTCAGCCTGGAATTACTTCTCTTACCACACTCTAGACTCTAGGGCCACTTTTGCTACAGTCAAAAGTTCACAAAAAACAGAAGTAAAACCTATGAGTCACTTACATAGTTATTAGTAAAAGTTTATTGTGTGTACACCAAAAAGACAGCAAACTGGGAGCACTCAAACCAAAATATGGAATGAGGCTCAGGGGTATATTCTGTGAAGACTGTGAGTGTGTATTCTCTACAGTGACTGGTTAAAATATTATAATTTTCTCTTTTCTTTTCATTTTTTTTTTGCAGTTTAAACTTCAAACGAGTATTCAACTGCTTTTCTTTCTTTTTTTAAACTATTTTTTATTATATGTTTCAAGTGTACAGCATTATAATTCAACACCTATATACTCTGCAAAGTCATCACCACCACAAGTCTAATTATCGTCCATCACCGTACAGTTGACTCTCTTCACCCATTAAAAAAAAAAAAAATTATTTGGCTGCTCCGGGTCTTAGTTGTGGCACATGTGATCTTCCTAGTCGTGTGCGGGATCTTTAGTGGCGGCATGCGGGATCTAGTTCTCTGACCAGGGATCCAACCTGGGCCCCCTGCACTGGGAGTGCAGAGTCTTAGCCACTGGACCACCAGGTAAGTCACCCCGCTTCACCCATTTTGCCCACCACTCCTAGACTTTTCTTAAATGAAAGGGAATTGGTTAGTGGTTACCTCATACCAATTTTCGGGAACTATTTAAGGTCTGCTTATGATTTTCACATGCACAAGCAAAAAGTAACCCAGGTCAAGTTAACCTCTTATCCCGCAAAATAAGCTAAATTAAGCTTTGCTTGTATGACTAACTGGTTTTGCTCGCTCAGGGGATTTTCAAGTCTGGCGTCTGTGTTTCATTTTAACATTATAAAGTGTCTCTTAACCATGCCCGCAGGCAGAACTGATTGCTCCGTTTTGTATGTGTGCCCACACCTTTACAGGCTTATATCCTAATGTCTGTATGGTCGTATTGCACTTAACAAGTATCCACTGTCCCACCCCCATGCCCCAACTAGGCGTCTTTGTACCCCAAGGTACTCACACAGTGCTTGGCACATGCTTTGTAAATGTTCAATAAATGAATGGAGTGAAAATATGGCTGAGAAAGAGGGAAAAGAAATGGAAAGCTAAAGGCAAAAGCTCTTTAGGGAGAATATTAATTGTTTTGGACATGCGAATGGTGAGCTGTGAGGAGGATCAAAAAGGCGTAAAAGGTTGAACCTCAGCCTTATAGGAACTTACAACCTCGATGGGAGGCAAGATATGCATCCTAAAGGGCATTAGGAGGTAATTAGACATCTGGGTGAAAATGGCTCGTACCGACTGTATTATAGAATCTTAGAGGCTGGGGAAGTCCCTGCTGAGAAGGATGTAAGTGAGAAATGGCTTAATCAAGTGCCGTCTAAGTGCAAGGGTTTTTTTGTGCGTTAAGCAATTTAATCTTTACAGGCACCCTATGATGTGGATGTCATCTCCATTTTAGAGACGAAGAAACACGCTCAGAATTTACGGCTTTCAGCGTCCCAAAATACCACGTGGAAGAACCATCATTTGAATTTGGGTCGGTTGCCTCAAATGCCCCAATCATTTCGCCCGCAGTTGGGTGCCACAGGGCTCGAGAGTCGCCCTCCCGGGGTCGCCGGTGGCCCAGGACCCTGCGCCAGCCGCGTCCCACGTCCCGCGTCCTGCTGGCCCCAGCCCACCCGGCGCGCCCTGCCCCCCCTCGCGCTCAGTGCGCCGGCGCGTCCGGCCGCCCACCTTCTGGGGAGAGGCCCGCGGCGGAGGCGGGGCCGGGGCTCCGGGGCGGGGTGTCCGCGCGCTCTCGAAGGTGGTGGGCGGAGAGCGAAGGGAGGCAGGGAGGAAGGGGGGCGGGCGCGAGGCCGTGGCGAAGGAGGAACTTGTTGCGCCGGCGGCTGCGTGGTGTCGCTCCCTCCGCGCCAGTTCGCCCGGGCGGGCGCGGCGGCGACGGCAGCGGCGGTGAGGGGTCGGCGTGATGCGGCGCTACCTGCGCGTCGTGGTGCTGTGCCTGGCCTGTGGCTTCTGCTCGCTCCTCTACGCCTTCAGCCAGCTCGCCGTGTCCTTGGAGGAAGGAGCGGGCGGCGGTGGCGGGAAGCCGCAGGCCGCAGCGGCTTCCTGGC
>NW_020172733.1:1899097-1918291 GCF_003031525.2 Neophocaena asiaeorientalis asiaeorientalis | reverse complement strand
GGCGGGGTCCGGGGCGGGGGGCGCGGGGGAGCTGGGCTACGCCCGGCCCGGGCTGCCTGCGGGTCAGCCCCGCGCCTCCCGCCACCAGGCCCGCGTCTCCCGCTTCTTTGCCGCAGACTCTGATCCCCTTTGCTCGTTTCCCTCCTCCTCACCCTGGGGGTGAGCCCAGCGCTGCTCCAGCCCGAGAGCACCCCACGCTTTTTGTGTTTGTCTTCAGACCCATTCTTTAGGCACTATTCACAGCAGTTAGAAATTAATTTTCAACTCTTAGTTGACAGTTGCATTTTCTTTTTCCTTTTTTCTTAGAATTTGTTGAAAATAAGAGGGTCCTACCAAAGCCTTCTCGCTGTCTGGCTAGTGGGAATTCCCTCTTGTTTCCATGGCGTTCAAGTTGAGATATTTAAACATCGGGCTGGCGCCCTAGTTCAGTTTTTTCCCCCCTCCTGAATGGGACATTTAAATTTCCTGTTAACGCTTAAAATTTTCATTATTTGCCGGTTAGTTGAATTTGGATAGAGCATTTCTGCGGACTGTGAATTTTTCTTTAGGAAACGATCGGGCTGTCGTGAAACTTACAGCAAGTTAAGAAAAATAAGCGATACTTAACATGCCCACGTCTTTTGTGTGTTGGGATAGAGGTGTTTCTCTTTAAAAATCGGAATTTAAAAAGCATAATGACATAAGTGGATTTACACAGATCACTGTCAGAGTTGGAATCAACATGAGATTTAAATGGAAAAAGCAACGCATTACGAATGCTAAACAAAATCTGAGCGTTTCCACTTCCTTGAAAACGAGGCTCCTCTGTTTGTGGGCACCTCTCTTACTCCGTGTGCTCCCTTAGTAAGAGGCAAAGGCTGCTTTGATATGAAAAACTTCCTACGGGCTGATAGGAGGAGGGAGCGCAGATCAGCTGTAGGCTGTTAATGTTCTTCTGAGAGTTGATGGCCATTCCCAAAATGAAAGGGGACGTTTGGGCAGAGGAGCAGCATGGAAAAGCTGGATTGTCCTGTTTTCACCCTGTGATTTGATTACAGTCAGGACTCTGTTAATAAAAGCAGAGCTACTTTCCAGAGCCAGGTTTGTCAACGCTATTATCTGTTCTGGGAGAGGCCGTGACTGAAGACCTGGATGAGCTCATGAAAAGCTAATGGTGGTCTGTTATGTTCCAGTGAAGCATTTATTTAAAGTTATGGGGAAGAAGCTATTTTTGCATTGGGTAGAATTGTCAGGAAGCAACATTTTTATCAAAACATTGAATGAAAGTGGACTATGATATTAGCATTTCAATCTGATAGAGTAACATTCATTTTTAGTGCCTTGTCTGAGATACTTAATATTTTGTGACAAATTTTTATAAATTGTATCTGCTTGGCTAGCTAATTTTAACAAAATTACATTATTTGAAATTCAGAAAGTCAGTGCTTCAGTTTTAATGAATGTTTTATAGAGCCATTACTGAAATCTGAAGTTTGATGTGTCAGAGTCGAGTCAGCTAAAAAGCTGTATATTACAGGTCCTCTGGGCAACGTAATTCCTCATTTTAAATGAGGCACACATGTGAGTTAAAACTGAAGGTGTATGGGCTTCCCTGGTGGCGCAGTGGTTGAGAGTCCGCCTGCTGATGCAGGGGACGCGGGTTCGTGCCCCGGTTCGGGAGGATCCTATTTGCCGCGGAGCGGCTGGGCCCGTGAGCCATGGCCGCTGAGCCTGCGCGTCCGGAGCCTGTGCTCCGCAACGGGATAGGCCGCAACAGTGAGAGGCCCGCGTACCGCAAAAAAAAATAAACCCAAAAAAGCAAAAAAAAAAAAAACCACCTGAAGGTGTATCATTCTTTGTAAAGAAGTGTGGGCAGAGGAGCACCCTGGAAAAGCTGGATTGCTTGTAGCCTATGATTTGATTAAGGTCAGAAGATTCCTAAGACATCAGGACTCTTCATTTTAAATATCATTTATAAGGTCAGAAGATTCCTAAGACATCAGGACTCTTCATTTTAAATATTATCATTTATAACATCTTTTTAGATTTCTCATAGAGTTCAGTCAACTTTTTTGGCTACCATGGGATATGGAGTAGGTATTCTCAACCTCTTTTCCTATGTATAGTTTGGTGGAGGTGCAGAGGGCATCAGTACCAGCATTAGAAACTATGTATCCTTTGATTGCTCTGCAAGTGCTCTTTCTATAAAGCTGCTGTGATAAGAATCTAGTCTAGATAGCATTACATCAGTGGAAAATGGGGCTATGAGGCAAGCAACATCTTCCTTTTTTTGGTAGGACTTGATTATCATTGCATTCTTACTTTTTTTAAAGCTGTCTTACCTCAGAGATTAAAACTATTATTTCTCTCTCTCATTTGAAACATGGGATTATGGTTATACCCAATAGGTTCCAGTGGTCAAACCTTATAGAAAATATTCATTGCACAGAATTCCACGACAACAAAATACTTGGAAATGTCCTTGCATGTTCTCAAAGTAAAAACTAGAAAATGATGGAAACAATTTTTCAGTGAAATTTATTATTAGTGAGTTCATTTTGTTTGAATCCATTATTTTGGTATTTAGAAAATGGGTAGATCTTAGTGTCAGACAAACCTGTGGTCTCATTCTGGCCCTGTTTCCTGTGAAACCTTGACCACCTCTCTGCTTCACTTTTCTTACCTGTAAAATGTAGTTTGTATTTACCTTAATTAATTTATAATAATCAGAATTCTTAGTTGTCAGTCACCATAGTCCATTAAAACTGACTTCAGCAAAACAGATATTTATAGGCTTATATGGGTTGCTGGAAGGAACAGGATTGAAGGAAGAATTCCCCGGGCAGTTCCAGGGACATCAAAGACTGGGGACTCTTCCTCTTCTGCTGTAGACAGGCTTTGTTCCTGGGGTCTTTCAACTTCTTGTAGTGTTTCATCTCTAATCTCAAGTAGAAAATTCTAGAAAAAGGCTCTCATTGGACTTGCATCACACGCCCATCCTTGGATCAGCCAATGTTGCCTGGGATGGGGGCCTCTGGTTCTCTGGGCTGTGTTCCTTGCACATCCATACTGCAGACAGAATCCCATGACTGGCGCTGGAGAGGAGTGCTGCGCCAGTGGAGAGGAATGCTTGGGAGGTAGTGGCTCTTCCACACAGAGGGACTCTCTGAAGATGCTCAGTGTGGACAGACTGTATTTAAGGTATTCAATCTAAAGCACTTATCTTAAAGCACTGACCAGATGTCAGTACTTCAGAAGGAGTTAAACCATGCTCTGGCTTTTTAGATGCTCTGGCTTTTTAGATACTCTGGGTGATTAAATTCTCACATTTCACTGATGACAGCGATTATCAAGATTTCATCCCATTGAGGCTGTACAGCATATCTGTAGTAGGGAACCAAGAAACTACCAGGCATTTCAGTGATACCATTTCTGGACCCGTCATACCCTTACTGTGAATGACTGTTAACTCGGAGGTAGTCACCTTACTTTCCTTTTCAGATCTGGTCAGGCCATCAAATTATGGTTTCTGCTGGGTCCCAGAACACTAACTAGTAGGATATACTGAAAATGTAGAGTGGGAAGAGTTAGGGCTTTGGAAACAGACTTCAGCTTTGCCACTCACTGGCTGTGTTAACCTTGAACACATTTCCTCATCAGTTACAAAGAGGTAAGAGTATCTGTGATAATTGGGTTGTTTGTGGGAACTGAAAAAAATAGCTTGTGTAGATTACTTGGTATGGTGCCTGGCACAATAAAATTATAGCTAATTCAGTGATGGTTTTGATCATTTAAATTTTAAATGATTTTTTTTTTTTTTTCCAGTTTCTGACCTCTGGGAAAAATGTCCTCAGGCCCCAGTCCAGACCTGCTAAACCAGAGTCCCTGGGAGTGGGGCTTGGGAATCTGTATTTTAGATATGTGCTCCAGGTTGTTGTTATAAAGCCAAAGATTGAGAACCATTGATTTAACTGAGACTGATTTGACCACTATTTTTGCGCTATTGTTTTTTGGGGGAGAAATTTTTTGCCTCTTCCCTGCAGTTACTTTTGAAGAAGAGAGGAGTTAGGCAGTGAACAGTGAAGAAGGCTGAATTATTTACTAAACCCACCTTAATCTCTGCTTTGTTGATGCAGAGACATCTTAGATAAAAACCAGTATTTTGCACCTTGTATTTCAGTTTACTGAAGATTATACTTCACATAGCTGTAAAGTGCTTAGCACAAACCTGACTAGTAAATTAATTAATGTTGTTCTGTGCTTTTGAACGGGAAAGTGATTAGGTTAATGAGAAAATAATGTGTACTTTTGACATAGAAATCCTATTTTAAAACATTAAGATTATTATCTGTGTGTCATACCTGTTGGAAATACTTCCTTCTAACATGTTAACTTAAATTTTTTTCAGAGTGTATGCCACGTGAAGTTTAAAATTTTTATGTGTTCAGATTGGCAGTTTTTTCCTTATCATTTTTATTTTTGTCATGCATAGAAAAACTTTCTACCAGTGGGTTTTTTTTCCTTTTTTTTTCATTTAAATCTTTAATTCAGTTTTTTTTTCGAGAGAGAGTTTAGGTTGTACAGTGTGATGCTAACTTATTTTTGAAGTGGTTAGATAATTGTTCATTGCCATTTGCGTATAAGCAGTTCTTTTCACACTTCTTGAATATTCATGACACTAGATATTTATGAAAAAGAAGACCTGACTTAGATGTCTGAGACAATTTTTAGTTGAAAATGAGTTGTGCAGGTACTGATCTTTAAATAATGGTGGTTAGAACCATGGGAATGGTCTCCTTTAACATGACTGTAAGCATCTTTATTTCTCTTGCAGTCACAGTGCAGGTATCCGTGCCTTTAAGGTGCATCTTTGGTGAGGCACCTCATTCAGACTTCCACATTCTTATGCTGGATATGCCTAGACTTACCACTGACTCTCCACGATGCAGGTGGTTTTCACTAAAGCCTCATGGCTATCATGGACATTTAGAAATGAAAAAAATCTTTTTCAGTTTGATTTAAAAGTATGAAAGACCTTCTGCTGTTGCATTTAAGTAAACTTTAAGTTTGAGGACTGTTATTGTGGAGAGTGTTACTGTTAAATGCTTTGTTTAATCCAGAGCATGATGTCTCAATTTTTTTTTTTTTTTTTTTTTGTGGTATGCAGGCCTCTCACCACTGTGGCTTCTCCCATTGCGGAGCACAGGCTCCGGACACGCAGGCTCAGCGGCCATGGCTCACGGGCCCAGCCGCTCTGCGGCATGTGGCATCCTCCCGGACCAGGGCACGAATCCGTGTCCCCTGCATTGGCAGGTGGACTATCAACCACTGTGCCACCAGGGAAGCCCTTTTTTTAAAAATTTTTATTTTATTTTTTATACAGTAGGTTCTTATTAGTCATCAATTTTATACACATCTGTGTATACATGTGAATCCCACTTGCCCAATTCATCACACCGCCATCCCCACCCCTTCGCAGCTTTCCCCCCTTGGTGTCCATACGTTTGTTCTCTACAACGGTGTCTCAACTTCTGCCCAGCAAACCGGTTAATCTGTACCATTTTTCTAGGTTCCACATACATGCGTTAGTATATGATATTTGTTTTTCTCTTTCTGACTTACTTCACTCTATATGACAGTCTCTAGATCAATCCATGTCTCAACAAATGATTTTTTCTTTGTCTGTAATTTTTGCCAGTTTGATTACTGTGTGTCTTGGCATGTTACTCCTTGGATTTATCCTGTATGGGACTCACTGTGCTTCCTGGACTTGGGTGGCTATTTCCTTTCCCATGTTAGGGAAGTTTTCGACTATAATCTCTTCATATATTTTCTTGGGTCCTTTCTCTCTCTCTCTTCTCCTTTTGGGACCCCTGTAATGCAAATGTTGTTGCGTTGTTGTCCCAGAGGTCTCTTAGGCTGTCTTTATTTCTTTTCATTCTTTTTTCTTTAGTCTGTTCCGCAGCAGTGAATTCCACCATTCTGTCTTCCAGGTCACTTATCCGTTCTTCTGCCTCAGTTATTCTGCTATTGATTCCTTCTAGCCTAGTTTTCATTTCGGTTATTGTATTGTTCATCTCTATTTGTTTGTTCTTTAATTCTTCTAGGTCTTTGTTAAACATTTCTTGCATCTTCTCAGTCTTTGCCTCCATTCTTTTTCCGAGGTCCTGGATCATCTTCACTATCATTATTCTGAATTCTTTTTCTGGGAGATTGCCTATCTCCACTTCATTTAGTTGTTTTTCTGGGGTTTTATCTTGTTCCTTCATCTGGTACCTAGCCCTCTGCCTTTTCATCTTGTCTGTCTTTCTGTGAATGTGGTTTTTGTTCCACAGGCTGCAGGATTGTAGTTCTTCTTGATTCTGATGTCTCAATTTTTAAAACATTTTTCAAGTACTGAAATTTGGAGGAATTTAATTTGTGATTCATTTATTGTTTTAAACTTTTGAAATAAATATAAGTTCACAGGAAGCTTCATAGATACCCCATTTATCCTTCACTCAGTTTTTCCCCAGTAGTAACATTTTACACGAGCTTAGTGTAATGCTACCGTATCTGGAATATATGTGTATCAACATAGTGGAATATTAGAACCCCAGAAATTGACATTGTACAACCCATCGACCATCTTCAGACATCACCAGTTTACCTGCACTCGTGTGTATGTGCAGTTTTATGCTGTTGTATCACGTAAGTGAAATTCGTGTCATCACCCCCACAGTCAGGATACAGACTGTTGTATTACCACAGAGATCCCTGTGCTATCCCTTGATCAGTTTGCTTGTAGACAAGCCACCTAGAGCTAGAAATATTAAGCCATATGAAACAGGGGGATGAGTCATGGTAAAGTTTTATTTCAGTTTGATCCACAATGGAAAAACTTTGCATTTATGAACTTCACTGATTCTGGATGTCATTGTTTACTGAAGACATACCCATTTAGGTCAGCTACAGTTTTGCCCCATTAAAATTATTTAATAGAGTTACCTCTTTGAATTTTGTATGTCTGATGTTCCATTTTCAATAATCTTAAGGAATAAAAGCAAAAGCAACTAATAATCGGAACTTGGATAAGTACCTTTACTTTTCCAATATTTTTAAACTTTTTTTTTTTCTGGCCTGAAAATACAAGTACTGTCTGTCTCAGATTAGTTGCTTTTCCTCATTTATTGCTTGTAGTGATAGTTATTGGTACATAATGAGTTCTCAGTATGAGTTTCTACTCTCTATCTTAATCTTTAAAACCAAGTTTTCAGAAGTGAAAGAATGTAAATTTGGGAGATAAGAAACTGTGAATAAATTATGCCCCCTTTTGCTAGCAGCAGCTCAGTGTTTTATGTTTGTTTTTTTTTTTTAATGGTAAGGAGGATGTATACTCACTAGTGCATATGTTTTATATTTCCATTAAAGAAAGACAGAAAGAGAACATTCTTTCTGTAAACTGTGTTTTCTGACATTGAGTTATGGTCAAGAAAGTTACCTAAAACTTGACATTTTTTTCCCTGTAATTTCATCTGCATTAATCAGTTTACATTGATTACAGTGATCCAGCCATTCCTCTCGTAGGGGTGTGTGCGCGCACGTGTGTGTGTATATGTATATGTGTGTGTGTGTGTGTGTGTATATATATATATATATATATATATATATATATATACTCAAGAGAATAGAAAACATACGTTCACGTTAAAATTTTACATGGATGTTCATAAAAGCATTATTTATAATAACCAAAAAGTATCAACAACCCAAATGTTCATTAACTCATGAATGGATAAAGAAAATGTGGTATATCCATCCATTCATAAAAGGGAATGTTATTTGACCATAAAAAGGAATGAAATGTGCTGATAAATGCTACAGTGGGTGAACCTTGAAAATACACTGAGTGAAAAAAGTCTGACTCAAAAGGTCACATATTATATGATTCCATTTATCTATGGAGACAGAAAATAGATGCATGATTGCCTAGGGCTGGGAGCAGTACAAGTTGAGGCAGAAAATGGTATTAATATACAATTTCAAGCAGTCATTTTTACAAAAAAATTTAATTAGTCATTTTCTTTGAGACTTCATTTTTAATTTTCATTTTCTACTGTTGGAAGATTTGACAGAAGGAGATGGAATAACCAACTTATTTCCTTCCTGGAACAAAGGGGCACTTTAGGTGTTGATTATAAATAAATTGTGGATTTGTTGAAAGAAAGCTTTGATGATGTCTGTATCTGAAAGATGGAGATACCTATTTGAACAGGTTTGTTGTGAGGCTTAAATGGATGTGAGAACTCTTGAATCTGAAAAAAACTCTGTGTTAGTTGTTGCCACTTCCACTCAGCCTGTCTCTACAAATAAGTACAAGACTTAAAAACTACATGACCACACCTGGAAGGGGACCAACAAATTTCCTGATCAGGTTGTACATTTTACTGATCTGCACACATTTTCTGACTTATCAACTAAGATATGTTAACTTTTTATGCTGTGCTTGAAAACGGTGTCCATTTCAAGAAAAAACAAATTACAGTGTCACTTTTTTCCATTGATTTAAAAATTCTGACGTAGTTCTTCATGCAGTAGTATACAGAATAACTTAGGCAGGACTTTAAAAGCAACCAGTGCCTGACCCTGTCCTCAGGGTTTCTGATTTAACAGGTCTGGTGTAGGGCTCTCTGGTGATTTCATTGTACATCCTGGATTGAGACCCCCTGTCTTAGCCTGTTGACATTTGTGAGAGGTGTGATCAGAGATGTTGCAAATATGAAATTTCATAGACCTTTCACTGTAAGAACAGTAACTTATAATTGAATTAATGGTGATGGCACATGAGGTGACCTGGTTTAGTGACTCACTCTGACTTCATACTTGCTTTAGTAAACCCAAGCCTCCACTGTACTGAATTTCCAACTAGACTATTGTTTTGAAAAGGAATAACAATGAAAAACATACTTTTTGTAATGTGAGCAGTTGTTGTTGTGTATTTGTGGGGTTTTTTAGCTCTAACCTGCAATCTAAGAAGAAAGTCCACATTTGATCCCCCATTTTAGCTTGTGAAATATAGTGAAACTGAGATGTGTAGGTAATGAAACTGAGCCATGAATATCAACTTGGTCTCTTATTTCCAACTTAAAACACGATACTTGGTGTTTTAAGCTTGGATTGAGGATTAATTTAAAAGCATTTAAAGATTCTCTCTTTCCTTTCTACCAGCATTTGTGGCTTAAATTTTGCTTCATTTGCAAATGTTTTGTTTGGCAGAATGGATTTTATTTTATTTTATTCTAAGGGGGATATGTGCAGTTCATGAAGGAAGGAAAATTTTAGAAGTATTCCAATATTTTCTATGTCATCTTAGGAGGAGATCTTAATATATTAAGAGCGTTCATGACTAAAAAACATTTCCAGTCTGTGGTATTTTTTGCCTAAAGGTTTTAAAGTTCTATTTAAAGTAGTGCTACCCTAAGTAAGGGAGAAATCAATTTCCAGAAATCCTCAAGTTACCATAGCAAGTTGAATTTGCAGTTTTGTTGCTGTAAAAAATAGAACAGTAAGTTTTTATGTTATTGAGTAAATTCCTTGTTAGTTTTAAGCCAAAATACTCACATAGGACTATTTCTGTCTTACTCTGTTAGGTGTAAAGATTTCTCTCTGTGTTACTGGAATCCCTATTGGATGCTGCCCTCTGATGTTTGTGGAATGAACTGCTTTTGGGAAGCGGCTTTTAGGTAGGCACTTAATATTTAATTGGTAGATCAGTGTAGGTAAGATTAGATAGTAGCTAATAAATTTTTGAGTGTAATAAAAATGTGGTCATATGGTCATAAAAATGTTTCTTTTCCTGTAATATTATTATACAAGTAAATAATTTGTTTTCTGATTGGGTTTTCTATTCTTTTTTCCCACTTTGAAGTAGTTATGACTAATTTTTTAATACATACTGTGTATAAAATGATCTAAAAAATTTTAAAGATGTTACTAAGATAAACCATTGTTCTTAGGACAATTTATGATCAAATTTTAGGTAACAGGTAATGAAGTGGTAACCAGATAATAAAGGTAGATTTCCACTGACATTTACAGACATATAGCATTTATCTGACTTAAAGCTGGTATACTGAAAAAACATTTTGTAGGCAAATGGAGACAACTGGGGAAGGATTATATTGGTTATGAGCAGAGGGGTTGAATATTGGGGAATGGGAGGATAAAGATAAGTGTTTATTGAAGGAGCAAATGATATGACATTGTTTATTGGCCCTTTTTTAAAGTTTTTGACTAGTGCAGCTTTGTTCGCGTCTCTGGACAATGAAGGCATTGGATTGACTGACTCTCAGGTCCCTTCCTGCTCTAACCTTCAACGAAGGAAACAAGTATTGGTAGGCATGGGATATCAGACTCTCTGAGATAGTAGCAGGGGAGAGTGAGGCTGTAGCCTAAAGTGCCCTTCCCAAGAATAAAATTTATGATTCATTTGAATTTTAATTCTACTCATTCCATTTGCCAGGCACAGTGCTAGGTGCTAAGAATCAGACTGAGTCTGATTAACATGGCCCCATCCTTCTGGAGCTTACATTCTGATGGGAGCTTCACACTAGTCAACCTGAGACTCTAATAGAGGGTGACAGGTTATAGCCACAAAGATGGGAGAAGCAGGTGGGAGGCATCAGGGAAGGCGTTTTTAAGGGAGTGACTGCATGACGAACAGGAAATTAGCCAGGCTTAAGGACAAGAGGTGACATATTCCAGGTGGGAAGAACTGCATTCTTAATAAATATTAGTAGTGTGTATTTTTAAATTCTTGTATTCCCAGTACATTATACATCCCATGAACAACTGGGAATGAATCATTGAAATCACATATTTTAATTGTATCTCATTTGCTATGGAAAAGATTGGATGATTGAAATTCTAATATGGGTCAGTCGAGTCAGATTATGTAAACTTTTAAAAACTAACTTTTTCAAGATAATCTTACCATTCAGCTTGTTCATAATTTTGGAGAGTAGGAGCTCCATATTTTTCATCCTTTAAAGAGTTTTCGAGCGAATAGAGTAATGACAAGCACCACTTAGCTATCTCCGACCTGACATAAATCTGCTCACTCTGGGAGCTGGGTAAGGTTGAAAGCCCCTGTATACTCCGATTTATACAACCCAGGCCCTTTCGTAAGTTATGGCATGAGTAATGATCTTCCTACCTCCTCTGCTAAGAAAGTAGCCCAGGGAAGTTGACCTAGTCTGAATCCTGGAGCCTCTGCTTAGTATTCCTTTTCTTTGAGTCTCTCCAACTCACTATTTTCCCAAAGCTCCCAAGTATTCCCTGGAAGGAATTACATGTGGATAGATACGTGATATTGTAAACCCTTGTGCTTTTTTACTCTCCTAAATTTGAGATTTTAAAAGTTATACTCTCTGCCTGTAATATTACATCCGTAGTATAAATCTGTAACCATTTTGTTACATGTATCATATCATTATGTAAAATCTCTTAAACTTAGTATGATCAGGCCACCCAAGATGGCTGTTCTCTTGCTCTCTGTACATCCCCTGCTCGACCAGTCCCTGCCTCACCTACACCCTACTCACATGACTGACCTTCCTACATACTTGCCCCTGCCCCAACTAGCGATGGTTCTGACCTTTAAATCAGAACATCTCCTCCATGATAGCTTATCAAAGGGATGGTGAGGCGCATGCTCCTCTGCTAGTTTCCCTGGTAACCAGTGAGCCAACCTGAGGTCAGTTCTCCCTATAAGTGATTACCCCTTCCCCCCGCCCCCCAGCAAACACTGCTGCCATGTCATCTGCACACAGTAGTGTGCTGCTCCAGGACCTTGCTTTCAACATGTAAGCTCCCCCCGTCCATTAAGCCATTGATGTCTCTGCTGGCCTGACTGGCCTCCTTTGGTCTTGAAGCTGGGCAAGTATGGGGCTTGCAGGCCTGCATGCTGCAGCCCAACACTTAGTTTCTTACTTTGCTCTTGGGAATCCCTTATTTATTCAGTCTATTCCAATGTGCCGACAAGCTAAAGTGCTGTCCCATTGCCATGTCATTCTCCCCCTCCATTTCAATGTTTAAATAGCACCTCATTTTTGCCTGACTCTGCCCACCTGGGGAAGCTTCTCTGAAATCCCCTCGGCTACCGTTAGCTCTCCCATTTTGCCTGGCACCAGTGGGCCCTTATAACTGGCACCATTTTCTTCTCCCCAGACTTGTCCCAGCGTTTCCAATTTGAATTCTTTATGTATTTTGATTAGACTTCTCTGGGGGGTTATTTCCTCCCAATTAATTTATTATACAGTGATCATAAAATAACATAAAAAAGCCCAAATCGCCTCAATACCCACTGCAAGTGTTTTCGCCGTTCCTGTGCGTGTGCTTCTAGTAACTTGTATCTGCATGAGTTGTCTGCCCCTGACTGCTCCCCGGTGGCGTCACAGCGCTCACACCTCTTCTGCCTCTTCTGTCCTTGAAACAAACCAAAGTCCCTACCGCAGCTTGCTTCCAGCCCCTTTCCTTCAAGCATCCTTCGTTCTTTCTCGTCACCAGCAAACATTTATGAGTATCTACTGGCTTTACTTCCTTAAAAAACAAAAAAAGAACACCTTCACACCTCAGCCCGCTAGGAGCAGCACCCGGCCACCACCTGACGAAAAACCCGCTCTCACTGAAGTCACCTCTGACCTCGGAAATGTTCTTTGAGCCCAAATGTGCTTTCTTGTTACCACTTCCTCTTTCTTCCTTTGGACTCTGTCCGTCTCTGGCTCTTGTCGTCTCAGGTTTTGTTCCCGCCGCCTCTGGACTCCTCTCTCCGGTCCTGACTCCTTAGGACTCTGCTCTTTCTTCTGCTGCTCCCTGGATGGTTTAACTGATACCTTCATTCCAGAGCTGTTCTCTGAGCTCCCGAGCTGTGTCTCCAGCTGCACGGTGGTGATTTTTGCCTTGCTGACTTGGGCTAGCCCCTCACACCTCCCCTCATCTGGGTTTTGTGTCTTGGTTCATGGTGGGCTTCCCACACGTCAATCAGTCTGCAGTAACTTTTCCCGCCTGTCTCCTTTCATGCTGTTGCTCCTGCCGGCCTCTTCCTTTCTGTCCCTTAACTACCGTGGAATCACTTCTTATCCCGCCACTGTGACCTCACTTCCGTGCCCACCGCTTCTCCTTTCTCTGTATCCTCATAGTTACTGTACCTGCTGCATCTGTTGTGGTTGCGAATCATTACCCACTTCTGGAGTGTTGACTTCGCAGACGGACACCACGTGGTGTTCATTATTTAAGCCCCATTATTTGGCAAGGTGCTTGGCAACCAGTAAATGACTAGTAATTTTCCCCAGCAGTTTCAGACTAGGTTAGATGTTTGTGTAGTGAGCCCAGTTAGCAACCTTGATTGTTTTTTATTTAAGCAATTAACCATGCTTTCTGATTAAATCTTTCAAAAATCTGTCTTTTTACAACAGCTATAAATTGTGTGAGGTTAGGATTGTGGCTTTCTTGTTTATCCCCAGTGTCTAGCATGTGAAAGGAGTTCAAATATTCATTAAAAAGAATTGGATATCACTTATGTTCTAAAAATTATACAGATTTAAGCCTGTACCAGCATTGTGTGAGTGTACTGGTGTCACCATAACCTTAACATTCATTATTGGGAGTTATAATTTTGCCACTTATTAGAGTAAAATGATAGCTTATTATTGACTTATATTCATTGATTATTTCTTGAATTTATTTCTGCATTTATTTGGCTTTTTAAATTTTGTTCGTACTTTCTGTATTGATATTTACCTATTGAGCTTTTTAATGCTTATTTTATGAACTCGTAGAATAATACATTCTACCTTTGCCATTGATTACAAATATTTGTTTCATTTTTTAATTGTAGTTTTTTTCATTATGTAATCTCTTAATTTTAATATTATTATGTGACTTGAGCTTTTAAAATATTTAATCTTTCTCTCTATGATGGGAATTGATTCTCAGTTCATAGTCTGTGTATTTGCTACCTGAACTGTTATCTTGAGTGGTCCCATGCTAGTTTTAAGAGGTATATTTTTACAGACTATTTTAAATTATATTTTAACAATTAATACTTACAAAATGTTGAATTTTTAGATTTTTTTAATCCTTTGCATAAAACCTTGCAGAGTTTTTTTTAAGTATTGTATTTTGTCCCCAGAGGGATTTATATACAACCTTTAAAGTAGTTTTACCTTAGTATATTAATTCACCACAACTCTTTTTTTTATAGTAAGAGGAAAAACTTTTTTTTAAGAGCTACACATTAAGGAAATTATCATTAGTGTTTCTGAATATAGTTTTCCAATTTTGTTCAATTGCAAGTTTTTTTTTGTTTTTATTTTTTGCGGTACGCGGGCCTCTCACTGTTGTGGCCTCTCCCGTTGCGGAGCACAGGCTCCGGACGCGCAGGCTCAGCGGCCATGGCTCACGGGCCCAGCCGCTCCGCGGCATGTGGGATCTTCCCGGACCCGGGCATGAACCCGGGTACCCTGCATCGGCAGGCAGACTCTCAACCACAGCGCCACCAGGGAAGCCCACAAGTTTTTAAAGATAAGTTCGTGGCAGTTATTTTTTAGTTTGGGGAGATTGTTATCAGAAATTTAATCTGTTTACTTTGAGTCTGTGTACTTAATTATAATGCTAATTACTAGTCTAAATATTGTTATATTTTGTTTTCTTTTATAGAGAAAACACTAATTTAATTATAGGCTAGAAGAACACACTGGAAGCTTTTGATGCTAAATTTCGATTTAAAAAATTTTAATTTTGATTAAAAATTTTTAATGTTTAAATTTTGATGCTGTCTAAAAAAAGAAAAATTATTGTTCCTTTACAGCAGAAATGTTACTTAAAATAAGTCTATTCTTAAGGCTTGTAAATCTGTTTACAGTATTTGTATTAGAATTTTCATGTAAAACATTGTGTTAACTTTTTTTCTGGATTCCTCGTCTCAGCTTTCTACTTTGATAAGTTTTCAAATCTACAGAGGTTATAAGAATAGCATAGTGAGCCACTACATACCTGTCACTAGATATTTACCTATTAGTAACATTTTGCCACTTTTTGGCTGAACTGTTTGAGAGACAGCCTAAATATTCAGCATGTATTGCCTAAGAACAGGGATAGTCTTCAGTACCAACATAACAAAATTGGCACTTACAAGTTATTTAACACTGACAGAATGTTATATTTATATATATTCATATTTCCTTATTTTCCTTTTAATGAACTTTGTATCTTTTCTTCCCCATTCAGAACCCAGTCAAGGAACAAGTGCATTCAGTTATTAAATCTATTTAGTCTTCTTTTTTCTAGAACAATTCCCAGACATTTTTTTGAGGGGGAGGACAGGGCAGGGAGGCGTGGTGGTTGGTGTCTTTCTTTCATGACATGATGTTTTTGTTTTGTTTCACAGAATGTTCCTTTATTTGGATTTGCCTGTCTCCTTAGGATTAGATTCAGGATCTTTGGCAGCAATATTGCGCAGGAGATCTTGTGCTCTTTGGGCGTTCTATGGGGAGGCGTGTGGTGGCAGACAGTTAACATGATTGGTTGTTTGATCCCCTGGTTAAGGTGGCGGTGTCACATTTCTACACCGTAACAGTATCTTTATCCCCTTTGTAATGTGTGGGGATAATACCTTGATACTCTGTGGTTTTAGCATCCATTAATTATTCTTGTTCAAATCATCTATTGCAATAGTGAGTGCAAAATAGTGTTTTTTGTAATTCTGTCATTCCTTCTACATTTATTGGTTGGTATTCATCTTTAAAGGAGGGTTCCCCCTCCGCCTTACTCTTTATTTAGTATCATTTTGGACTCACTGATTCAGTTTTTTAATAGAATGTGTTACCAATCATTGCTGTCACAATTCTAGTCTGTGCTCAGGCTATGCCAGATTTAGTCATGGGGACCCCCAGGTGTTACCTTTGAATTATCTGAAGCATTTCTTCTAATCATATATCTGTAGAAAAGTAGGTTATGACTTTAAAATGTCCTTTTTGGATAACATTTCTTTAAATCCACAGGGACTTTCTCTTATTCACACTGTGATTAATATATAGCATATTTTTGTAGATCCTGACAATATTAACACCATTCAGTTGGAACCAAAATTACTTGAATGGCTACTTCCCTACAAGTTCTTTGAAGGTTTTAGTTATCCCTTCCTCTAGTGTAAAAGCTTACTTTAGATTTCTTCCAGTTGCAGTTACTTCCTGTTCCTGGGTCTAGGGACAGGGTGGTGAGCAGAGACATCTTTAAAATATGTTTTGTCTTGTCAGTTTAGCTGTTGGAGTCTGTACTGTATATAATGCTTTTGCTAAAAAGGGACACATAACAGAAAAACAAATGCAATATTGTTGACAGTACTACTGCTTTTATAGAAATTGGTGGAAGGAGTGCTAGCAGTGTGATTAGAACAAGCCTTTCTGCAGTGCCTGAGAGCAGGAGTCCCTGGGACTGACGTTAGAAGGACTTTTTTTCCTTGAAGAACATTTGACTTATTTCTCTTGAGAAGGTTTGTTATACTTCTGTATGTTGAGAGTTCTGTGCCAAACAGCACATGACTGTTATGGCTCACTCTTTAAATCTCTAGGCTTTTAGCTTTGGGGAAGGATCTACTTATGGCCAGTTAAGCAATCCGAGCCCATTATAGATTCTCAAATCTTGGTGCTTTAATGAGGGTCTTTATACCCTCATGAGGAACAGGACCTGGAGGCATTTATCAGAAAGCTGAGACAATGGAGAGCTCTGTGAGATTGTTGTGTCTTGATTGCCTTCTCTTTTACTTGTGTCGTTGTGGCTTCCGCTGCTTTGAGGTGAACTGGGTTCATGTCCCCTTGTTTAGGTATAGAAAGTGTAGATAGTCTCCCCTCTGACAGGGCTCCAAAGTTGTAAACTGAGGGGCTCAATAGAAACGAGGGGAATGGATAGAGGGTGCAGACGAGGACGCAGGCACGGCTTCTTTCTAATTCCTGTCAGTGGAAAAGAACAGAGCTTTCAAAAGACCCAAGCTTATGCTGTACCTTATGAGTGAAAGAGGTAGCACAGCAGGTGAGTGGTGGAAGGCTAAACTCTGGTAACCCTGTAACAGAAGATGGTTGGATAGCTGGATAGCCATGTGCAAAATTATGCAGTTGTCCCCTCCTCAAACCACTCATAAAAACCAGTTCCTGGTAGATAGATGTAAATCTTAAAGGCAAAGTATGTACCTGATGTTATATCTTAATTTAATGATAATCTTAATAACTTGATGAAGAATGAACTATCACCACCACTTCTCGAATAGTAAATTCCCCTTCCAACAATACCACTTTTTATGTGACTTCTCCATTGAATACCATTAACAAAGTGGTGTAATAATGTTTAACTTCATGAATTATCCAGGGAAGGTTTCTTTTTCTTAAAAGCAGTTGTTGTTGTTTGTTTTTAAAGAATGTCATCTTTAGAATAATTGGCCCATTAGTCTGAATAAAGGGTAGGTTATCAGGGTATTGGGTCTCAGCCTCCCAGTTGAGGGATCAGGGAAGGAAATGACTCTTGTGTTTTCTAGAAGATAAGTATTCATGCTGAAAAGCCTTTCTGCTCCTCTGCTGAAGGCTGACAGTTACCAGTAATTGTGTAGGTAAGAGATGTCCGGTGTAAGAGAAGTGAACCCATTTTCAGGCCTCAGGAACTCAGAGCAGAAAAGCGTCAGTTTCAACTGCTGTCCTTAAATGTCTCTGGGCCCTTGGCAAACAAGCTTGTTAATATGACTGAATAGATCCATAGTAGATGCAGGAGCACGTTATATATATTCAGACTTTATCATTAATAGGATAAAAAATTAATAATTCCAAATGTTTAATGTTAAAACACTAAGTTGTATGAATTTGATATTTAGGTGTGTTTTATATAGTCAATTGTTTGTATTTAATGTTATTTAGCATCATTTTCTGTTTTCTCATATCCTGGCCAGTTGAGGGACTACCCTTGAGCAATACCAAGATTTTCCTCAGGAAACAGTTCTGGGTCCACTCTGACACACGGACACATGAATACTCAAGATTCCAAAGTCCTGTGCTAAGGAATGTAACCACGATAATTTTAGCTTATAAATTTAAGAAAAATGATTAATCACCCATCCCTGCTACTACAAAATTTCAGTAATGGATACATACAACTATTAACATTAAACAGTATTATTTGTAATCCCCTTATACATTTTACAGAAAGGATCTCTGTAACTAAAAATTGAGTTAAAGTCAAATTTGTATGTTTTTAATTTTGGAGTGTTTGTACTTCATAATACTTTAATGTGCTACTAGGTTGTTTTATGTTGTCTTCTACTCCTACATACCTTTAGCTGTCAGTTCCAAAAAGATTATTTTATGTCCTAATTACAGATGAGGTCTTTATTTCATATTGTAAATGTTAATTGTTTAATAACAATGCAGTCACACATAATTAGTTCTGTTCCTTGTATGATGGTGGAGTATTACTAGTTCAGTGGTAAGGTGCTTGCACTGCTGCTCTGTGTTAGAGGTAGGGTCCAACATAGCCTAGGCTGATAACTGGGGTTTAGGAATCTTTCCTTCCTTCCAAAATGATGTGCTACTAGTGTTTGACTAGTATTTTTAGACCACCTCAGAAATTTTTACTTCTCACTGATTACTTGATAAATGGGACTGCACAGTAAAAAAAACAAAACAAAACAAAAAAACTTAGGTGAAGGAAACTTCTTGTAATCAGCATGGTTGAAGATTGGATATAATACTGAAATATTTGTGGGTGAATTTATATCTGGGTTTGCTTCAAAATGATCTGTTGGTTAGTGGAAGGGGCTGTGGGGAGGGGTTTTAGAGGAAATAAGAATACCTTTGAATGGATAATTGTTGCAGCTGAGAGATGGGTACATGGAGATTTACTGTTGTCTTCTCTCTACTTTGGTGTGTTTGAGATTTTTTTTTTAAGTAAAATAGTTAAAAATTAAATGGAAGACCTTCAGATCAGTGCTGCTCCCTTTCTCAAGTGGGGGTTTCCTTGAGAGAATTAAGCCCTAATGTCCTACAGCATCCAGAGTGAGTAGTGAATTAACTTCTCTCGCGTGCATCCAGAATGATGCTAGTTATGTACCATTCTTGGGGGAATGCGGAAGTGGTCATTTTTTGTGTTTTGTGGTTCCTGGTGAGGAACGTTAGCTGAGAAAGGCTGGTTGAGGAT
>NW_020172733.1:1705545-1898836 GCF_003031525.2 Neophocaena asiaeorientalis asiaeorientalis | reverse complement strand
CTGTTTTGTAATTTGATTTGTCTTTGCTTTTTAAATAGAAGGTTCAAACTTCAGTTTTTTTGTTTTTTTTTTCAATTGAACTATAGTTGATTTACAATGTTGTGCTGGTTTCTGGTGTACAGCAAAGTGATTCAGTTATATATATATTCTCTTTCATATTCTTTTTCATTATGGTTTATTACAGGATATTGAATATAGTTCCCTCTGCTGTACAGTAGGACCTTGTTGTTCAAACTTCAATCTTTGAACACGGTCAGAATACCATGTCGTTAACATGTTACCCTGTACTAACACTGTTGGAAAATGTGGTTTTCTTTTCTATCAGGTATAGTCTGAAAATGCAGCCCGTTGAGAGAGTGCACCTAGCCGTAGTTGCCTGTGGGGAAAGACTGGAAGAAACTCTAACCATGTTGAAGTCAGCACTTATCTTCAGCATCAAACCTCTTCAGTTCCATATTTTTGCTGAAGATCAACTGCATGATAGTTTTAAAGGCATAGTAAGTATTTGAGACTTAGTCAAGCCTGTATAGTTGAATATTTAATGGTATATATAGTAAAATGTTGTTGAACAAAGATATGTATTCTAGGGCTTCCCTGGTGGCGCAGTGGTTGAGAATCTGCCTGCCAATGCAGGGGACACGGGTTCGAGCCCTGGTCTGGGAAAATCCCACATGCTGTGGAGCAACTAGCTCCGCGAGCCACAGTTACTGAGCCTGGAGCCTGTGCTCTGCAACAAGAGAGGCCGCGATAGTGAGAGGCCCGTGCGCCGCGATGAAGAGCGGCCCCCACTTGCCGCAACTAGAGAAAGCCCTCGCACAGAAACATAGAGCCATACACAGCCATAAATAAATGAATAAAATTTTTTTTTAAAAAAGGCAAAATTCCTTAAAAAAAAAAAAAAAAGTATTCTGCAGCTCTGCCCTCTAAGAGTGGGGACTGTTCCCTGCTGCCACTTCCATCTGCACTTCCAAATCTAGGGTGTAAGAGGAAGACTTGTTTTTGAAAAGGAGTTAGGCTACTTAGAGTCCTTTGCCAAGCATGGAGGTTTTATTTTACTGACTATATAGTTCCAGGATGTTTTGACTGAGAAGTCCTACTTCTTAATTGTGTTCCCATCCTTGGCTTGAGAGTGCCTCAATCAGAGTGTGCACAAAGGTTTTAATTCTGTTTTGAGTGGAGGGAACTCTTAATTGACAATATGGAGGGAAGTAGCTTCTTGCTCTGGTAAGAAAGTTTCTTATTTTGGTTTTGTATTAGTTACAGTCAGTTTCGCTGTAACGGCAGAAAACCCAAAATAACAGTGGCTTAAACAAGATAGAAGTTTATTTCTCTCATATAAAAGTAGGCAGTCTGTGATATATGGCAGTGCTGTGTCTTCAGGGATTCTGTTTTTTTTCTCTCTTGTGGCTGAGCCATCTTTAACATAAAGCTTCTACCTCATGATCCAAGATAGCTACTCAAGCTCCAGCCATCACACTCATATTCTAGCCAACATGAAGGAGGAAGGAGTGAAGAAGGGGGTTCTCCTCCTCCTTTCTAAGGAAACTTTCTAGAAGTTGCACATGACATTCCTGCCAGTATCTCATTGGTTTCAACTTAGTCATGTGACCGTATCTAGTTGTTTGTGTGGGTTGACAATATACCCTTTTAATCAGGACTGCCACATAACCTTAACAAAAAAAATTATTCCTGTGCAAGAAGAGGAGAACGGATAAATATAGGAGGCAGAACATATCCGAAGAAGAAACTTCACCTGAAATCTCATTACCTTGTGTCCTGAGATGGTGGTGAAGATGGTAATGATTATCCCCGCACCATCTCTTATCTCTCTATCTACACTCAATTAAGCTGTCAAACTGATTTGGGTTTTTTGCTTGATCTATGTAGGAAAAGTATTCGATGTTTTTTTTCAGGTTAAATTAGTTCATTTTGCATATTAAGTGAAAAACACTACTTGTGACCTCAAGTCTTTTAGATTTCTGCTAAAATCTTTGATTCCAAGAGGCTTAAAGCTTTACTTACTGTTTTACAAGGAATGAAATTAGAACATTCTCTAACACCATACACAAAAATAAACTCAAAATGGATTAAAGACCTAAATGTAAGACCAGAAACCATAAAATTCCTAGAAGAAATCATAGGCAAAACACTCTTTGACATAAATTATAGCACTATTTTTTCAGATCTGTTTCCTAAAGCGCAAAGGAAATAAAAGCAAAAATAAACAAATGGGACCTAAGTGAACTTAAAAGCTTTTGCAAAGGAAACCATTGACAAAACGAAAAGACAACCTACTGAATGAGAGAAATATTTGCAAATGATATGACTAATAAGGGGTTAATATCCAAAATACATAAACAGCTCATAACCCTCACCATCAAAAACAACAAACAACCTGATTAAAAAATGGGCAGAAGAACTGAATAGACAGTTCTCCAAAGAGGACATGCAGATGGACAAACAAGCACATGAAGAGATGCTCAACGTTGCTCATTAATCGTCAGGGAAATGCAAATGAAAACCACAATGAGAGGGATTTCCCTGGTGGCGCAGTGGTTGAGAGTCTGCCTGCCGATGCAGGGGACGCGGGTTCGTGCCCCTGTCCAGGAAGATCCCACATGCCGTGGAGCGGCTGGGCCCGTGAGCCATGGCCGCTGAGCCTGCGCATCCGGAGCCTGTTGCTCAGCAACGGGAGAGGCCACAGCAGTGAGAGGCCTGCGTACCGCAAAAACAACACCACCAACAACAAAAAACCCACAATGAGATCTCACCTCCCACCTGTCATAATGGCTATCATCACAAAGACCACAAATAAGAAATATTAGGATGTGGAGAAAAGGGAATCCTCATATGCTGTTGGTGGGCATGTAAATTGGTGTAGACACTGTCGAAAACAGTATGGAGGTTTCTCAAAAAATTAAAAATAGAACTACCATATGACTCAGCAATCCGCTCCTGGGTATATATTTGAAAAAAATAAAAACACTCATTAGAAAAGATACATGCACCGCAATGTTCATAGCAGCATTGTTTACAATTGCTAAGATATGGAAGCAACCTAAGTGTCCATCAGCAGATGAATGGATAAACAGATGGTATACACACACACACACACACACACATACACACACACACACACACACACACACACACACACACACAGTGGAATACTACTCAGTCATAAAAAAGAATGAAAATCTTGCCATTTGCAGCAACATGGATGGACTTGGAGGGCATTGTGCTAAGTGAAATAAGTCAGAGAAAAACAAATGCTGTATAATATCACTTATGTGTAGAATCTACAAATTACAACAAGCTAGTGAATGTAACAAAAAAGAAACAGACTCACACTTAACAGAGAACAAACTAGTGGTTACCAGTGGGGAGAGGGAAAGGAGGACAGGCAATATAGGGGTAGGAGATTAAGAAATACAAATTATTATGTATAAAATAAGCTACAGGATATATTTTACACCACAGTATATCCTATATATAGTGTGGGAATGTAGCCAATATTTTATAATAACTATAAATGGAGTGTAACCTTTAAAAATTGTGTACCTGTAACTTAGATAATATTGTACACCAGCTGTACTTCAATTAAAAAACAACGCAGAAAAAAAGCTTTACTTACTGTTTTAAAATATTTCTGGTATCTGTACTTGTGATATGTGCTTTTGTGATCTTAATCTTATTATCTGGATTGTTTCCTAAAATATTAACTGAGGAATTAATCTCGTCCTAACA
Organism: Neophocaena asiaeorientalis asiaeorientalis; assembly: GCF_003031525.2. NCBI lineage: Eukaryota > Metazoa > Chordata > Mammalia > Artiodactyla > Phocoenidae > Neophocaena > Neophocaena asiaeorientalis. Next base: position 1,895,089 of record NW_020172733.1, on the reverse strand, counting down.
GTTCAGAGAATAGTAAGAGATTGCTACCAACTGTGGAAACCTTTGAAAATGTAATATAAAAGTAAAATAAATTTATTGCTTCATCTTATATGCGGCTTCTGTGTTGTCTTCAAATCTGGCTGAGTTATTGCTTGTATAATATATACTATATTTTTAAACTTAGTTTTTCTTTAACTATCATGGTTAACTCTGAGACTTTGGTTTTGCTTTTGATGAAGGAGAATCAAATATTTTGTGGAATGTGCTTTTACTGCAGAAAAGATGATTCGATATGAGAATTTTAAGAACGACTAAGATTTCATTTTGAAGTTGGTATTGAAAGTTGGTATCTTTTAAATTTATTTATTTACTTATTTTTAGCTGTGTCGGGTCTTAGTTGCGGCACATGGGATGTTTCGTTATGGTGCCTGGGCTCTTGGTTACAGCGTGTGGGCTTCTCTCCAGTTACAGCACGCAGGCTCAAGAGCGCGTGGGCTCTGTAGTCGTGAAGCGAAGTCCCTTGAAAGGATCTTTAAGTGATTTATAAGTCACCCAAGGAAAATAAAATACTAGTGTTTGAAACTAATTAACAGATACATCAAAACAGTGTGTTGGAAGTAAAGTTATTCCCTTAAACTATGTTGGAAGGCATTGATTGTGTGTGTGTGTGTGTGTGTGTGTGTGTGTGTGTGAGAGAGAGAGAGAGAGAGAGAGGGAGGGAGAGAGAGGGAGAGAAAGAAGGAAAGAAAGAGCGAGGAATTAATGTTTTTAAAAATCCCTTGAACAGGGACTTCCTTGGTGGTCCAGTGGTTAAGAGTCCGCCTTCCAGTGAAGGGGATGTGGGTTCGATTCCTGGTCAGGGAACTAAGATCCCACATGCTGCGGGGCAACTAAGCCCTTGCACTGCAACTACTGAGCCCGCACACCACAGCTAGAGAGCCTGCGTGCCGCAACTACAGAGCCCATGCACTCTGGAGCCCACACGCCACAACTAGAGAGCCCACATTGTCTGGAGCCTGCGTGCCACAAATAGCTCACGCGCTACAACTACTGTGCCCATTCACTTGAGCTCACACGCCACAAGTAGAGAGCCTGAGCGCCACAATGAAAGATCCTGTGTGCCGCAACTAAGACCTGATGCAACTGAAAATAAATAAAACAATAAAAAATAGATATGTGTTGAGCATTTAAAAAAATTTTTAAAAAGTAAAAATTACTTGAACACAGACATAATTCAAAAAGAGATCATCTTCAGCCTGTTATATAAAATGCTTAGTTTTTTCTTCCTGCAAAAATTGTGAATGCTCTGTAGGAAATTTAAATCAACAATTCTGTTTAAGCAGCAGTGATAGGTAATACTTAAACTAAATTTGAAGCAATTCAGTGTCTTGAATTGCACTCGGGATGCTAAAGAGTAAACGTGTTCATTATAAATTTTCATATCAGAAAATCAGATTTTGCTTTTTGTAATGATTATTTTAAAAATCAGCACTGGGGCTTCCCCGGTGGCACAGTGGTTGAGAGTCTGCCTGCCGATGCAGGGGACACAGGTTCGTGCCCCGGTCCGGGAGGATCCCACATGCTGCGGAGCGGCTGGGCCTGTGAGCCATGGCCCCTGAGCCTGCGCGTCCGGAGCCTGTGCTCCACAGCGGGAGAGGCCACAACAGTGAGAGGTCCAAAAAAAAAAAAAAAAAAAAAAAATCAGTACTGGATATGTATTTATCAAAATATTTTATTACCAGGAATATTGAATCTATATAGATAAATATTTTCTAATTAGTTTTTCACATTGGTCTGACTTGGATTGTAAATATTTTCTGTTATACATACTGTGGTAATAAAATTAGTGCTTAATTTTTCTGAGTTTAACTTGTTTAGGGATTGAGAGGATTTATACATTAGGTCAAGCTGATGGAGGCGAACAGTTTGTAAGGCTCTTTCCACTTTGGTTTTGTGGTTGATATCCTTATAACTTCAATTGTCCCTCAGATCTTTACGGTGGAGTCTTTCTAGCATATTGGAATGACTTTAAGATTTTGAGTGAAAACAAAATGGTGGGAAAGAAGAATCTAACTTTCTCTTAAGTGTGTATGACATACAATGTATAACATCTTAAATTTTAACTTTTGAAAAATAATCTGTTGGTTTATGATTTTGCAGAGAAAGAGAAACAAATCTAAACCGAGTTCTTTTATTTTTTATTTGTTTTTTTATTTTAGCTTAACAGCTGGTCATTTCTACAAACATTTAATTATTCATTATACCCGATAACTTTTCCAAGTGAGAATGCAGCAGAATGGAAAAAGCTCTTTAAACCGTGTGCTTCCCAGAGATTGTTCTTGCCAGTAAGTTTTTTCTCCAGTGTTTTTTTGGTTTGTTTGCATGTTGCTGTTACACACACAAGTTAATGAAGAGTTCCATATAGATCAGTTAAATAAACACACATGTATGATTTTCCCTTTGAACATTAGAAGAAAGAAAAACTTCCCATAGAACAAATAAAAGATAGAATAAAAGAACCTCTGTTAAAAATGAAAAATGTAAATAATTTCTGCTGAAATACTATTTCTTACATTTTAATTTATTCAGTTGCTATAAACTTTCATCTCTAAGAAGGAGTTAGAGGTCATCAGGTCTTAATGGAGCCAAGTCTTTGCCAGGAGGAATGCAGTGGCAGGATCACCTGCCAGGTGCAGGCTTCATTTATAATTTGGGAAATGAAGTAGATCATTAGATAATCATTTCTGTCTTAACAGCAAGCCAGTTCACCTTTTCTAGCTGATATTTTAACACAGACACAAAATTTGAGCCACGTGAACTCGAAGGGAAATGGGAACCATTTATTCAATGGGGCTGTTCTTTGGTGGTGGTCTCTGGTGATAAACCCTGATTATTTCTTTTTAATCTAAAAATATTCAGGGACTTCCCTGGTGGTCCAGTGGTTGGGACTCCAAGCTTCCACGCAGGGGACACGGGTTTGATCTGTGGTCAGGAACTAAGATCCTGCAAGCCGCATGGTATAGCCAAAAAAGAAAAAATAAATAAAAATATTCAGAAGCCAGCTTACCTCTTCCATTTTGAATTGAATTCACTGATAGTTTTAAAATTCTCAGTAGTTGTTAGAACCACTGTAATGTTTAAAATAGTTACAGTAGTTAGAAATACTGAGTTTAAGAAGCTCACAGGTTTCTGGAAGGTGAATTACTGGGAAGAAACTTAAGTTACTTGTTATTATTAAGTGGATTAAGGCAATTCTTAGTATATTAAGAATAGAGTTTATCAAATCCAGGATGTCAGTTAAAATTTAAAATTAAGTTACATTTTGATAGCTGAGTCTGCCTAACCAGTAGCTTTATTGCTGAGCATAAAAAATCTGGATCCTAGGATATCTTTCTCATTACCTGCTTTCATTGTAAGAAGCACACAAATAAGGGATTAAAGGGGAAAAGCCTAAGAAGTTTTAGGTACTTAATGTAGGCCTTAAATTTTAAAAATTAAAAAAAATCTTATGTTGAATCATTGCAATGTTACATCATTTACTTAATAGTTTGAGTGCCTCTATTCTACCAAGTATCTGTAATGAAGTGCTGGGTATATAGGAATGAATGAAACAGACAGATTGCTTGTTTTCATAGAGCCTGTTGTCTGATGTGGGAGGCTGACATTAAACAAGCACATTATGACATTAAATAAACACAGATATGTCACTGAAAAACAATGATGAAAGAAGCATGAGGTTACAGTCATTGCTCTTCTGTTTTATTCTGCATTATTAACAAGTTTAATTTGTTGATGCCTTGATAGGAAATTTGCCAGATCATTTAATGATGTAATCTGGTTAAATTCCTAAATGGAATTTGAATACTAAAATTAAATACTTGAAGCCTGTCAAATTGTCTTCGTCCTTCACTCTTACTTCTGCATCTTTTTAACCAGATCTAAGTAAATTGATTCTTCATTTTTCTAAGTAAAATCCTTTTTTTACTAAGTTTCTCCTCTAAAATAGATGGATTAAAAGAACCAATGTAAGCTCTGCCAACTCCTTGTTCCGCCAAAAGGAACCATAGAAAAATACTGACGTGGTTATTATTTAACCTTATGTATGAACTCCAGTTGGCAGTGGCTCCCAACAGTAACCCTGGAGCTTCCTGTAGTGTCTTCCTAGATTGCTAACAATACAAAAGTCTGTAAACACACATTTGTCTCATGGTACAGAAGCAAAATGTTGATATAAAAACAATTTCCCTCACTCTTCGTCCCGCAAAAAGTGAGAGAGGAACAGACATCCACATACGTACATATCCTTTTAATTGTAGTCTTTGAACAAGTGAGCCTTCTCTACTCAGGCTCTGTAGCCAACTGTCAGATATTTTTCCCCAGCCTGATACTAAATCAGTGGGGGCATGGAGTGATTTCAGCTTCGTAACTGCTCATCTTCGTAACTGCAGGAGGAGGTAGCAGCTTTGAAAAGGAGCAGAATGAAGATCAAGCTCTTATCGTCTTTGTATTCTTAACCAAAAACCGTTAGGTTAACCTAATCATTGAGTCTTACTAATACACTGGGATAGGCAATACATTTAAATTCGCAGGAGTCACATTCTAAAGTATATGGGTAAGGCAGAAATAAAAATGTACCCTTGAAAATTCCTATAAGAGATGCATGTTGGAGGTTTAACGTCTCTCGGAAAGTGACATAGCGAGTCTTCCAAGACAACTCTTGTCTTTTGCCCTTGCTACGTGAGTGCACATTTTCTTCGATTTGTTGGGAGGTAGTAAGCTCAGAAATAAGAGCATGGGTTCTGGAGTTAGGTGGTGTGGATTTCAATTTTGGCTCTACCATTTGCTAGCTGAGCCCAGAATAAGGTAAAGGTGCTGGCCATTAGTGTTACAGGCTGAGGGGACGAGTTGAGAAGATCTTCATTTGTACTGATTAATTTCTGTATTTACCTCAGGAAATTAAGATTCGATATGTCAGTTCACTGAAGCTAATGTTATTTTCCATTATGAAAAACATTTCCACCCTAGTCTTTGAGGCTACTGCTTTTATTTTTTCTTCCAATTTTTAGTATTGAGTTTTTGTTCTGATTTGTTTTTATAGCTTTTCTTCTCTAAAAGTTAATTAAAGAGATTAGCAGACTATCTATATATGCTCTTGTAAAAAATGACAGACTTGGGAAAAACTACTTTTAAAAATTAATGTCAATTAGTTTCTCTCTTAGGTATTTTTTAAATAATGAAAGCCTCTTTCATGTTTTATATTAAATAGAGTTATAGTTAATGATCCAAATATCTTTCCTCACAGTTAATCCTGAAAGAAGTTGACTCACTGTTGTATGTCGACACTGATATCCTTTTTTTACGGCCCGTTGATGATATTTGGTCTTTACTAAAGAAATTTAATTCCACACAAATTGCTGCAATGGCACCAGAACATGAAGAGCCTCGAATAGGCTGGTATAATCGCTTTGCCAGACATCCATACTATGGAAAAACTGGAGTGAACTCTGGAGTTATGTTGATGAACATGACCAGAATGAGAAGGAAGTATTTCAAGGTAAGTCACCGATCCAGGTTAACTTATCTCTCTTTTCCCTCCATATTGTTTGGTTTCCAATTTAATTTTGCTTTATTAAGAACTAGATCGTGCTATTCAGAATTTTTCCACTTATCTAGAATAATTGAAGAAAAGTGTGTTCTTAGTATTCTGTTTATTAGAGCATTACAGTAGGTCAGAGCAGATGGTGTTACAGTGAAGTAACAGTGCAGCAAGTATGAACATCACCTTCCTAGATTGGTATTCCAGGCAGGGGTTGCCATTTTGTAGTTGTGCAGCCTCATAATACTTGAATCTAAACTGTGGTACGTCTTGGGGGAACACAGATTGTGGTTAAGAGCTAAGAACCGTTGGCTTGGTTCAGACGCTGAGACCTTGGGTAAGTTTTGAACATCTCTGGGCTTTGATTTCCTCATCTGTGAAATGGGATGATAGATAACAGTACCTATGTCATAGGGCTTTTGTGAGGGTTAAATTAGTTAGAAGGGAGGCTAACACATAGGAAATGTTGGCTATTTTGGTGCTATTGGAAGTTAACTTTAAAAAAAAAGTTGCTGTGTGTTTCTCATCGCTCAAATTGTGGGGTCAGTAGAAGAATGAGGCTATTTAACTTCTCTTATTCTGCATATTCTGAACACCTGAGTGTGTTGTATTGTTTACCATTTTCATGCTGATGAGTCCTTAAGTCGTTGTAGTCTGGGGGCATTGGGGTCAAGTGGTTTAGCCTTACGTTTAGCTTTGCCACCTGTTCACCACAACCACTAGCCAACTAGTTAACTTTCAAATGTCAGTGCTCTCAGCTGAAAAATAGAGATAATAAATGGACTTATGTAGGTTGTCTATTTAAAAGAGACCCATTCAAAATGCTTAGTACAGAGCATGACACATAGTAAGCACTTCAGTGTTAGCTAAAAGCAGTGGCTTCTGAAACACTGATAGAGACTCAGTGTTTATCCTTTTACATCTAGTTAGTACTAAATCAAACATCAAGGGATAGTATGTCTTTTATGGTATGAATATATATGTAATATATATTTGTATGTGTATATATATTTGTCTGGTATTTTTCTTATGGCTTCTGGTGGACCAGAATTTACACCATTACTTATTACTCCTTTCGGCATGTCTGATTTAAATCTCTTGTCCCTTCTTATCCTCGCTCTAGGCAGCAGTACTGCTTGTAGCATTCATCACCCACATCTCGCCATTTCATTCTTAAGACAGTTAATACCCATCACTCTTGTCTTCTGTAAAGATCTAGTAAACCTAGGGGTTTTTTTAGCTTTCCCATTTTCTGTACCTTTCTGAAATCTTGATTTCATTTCACTTTTGTCTTCCACAAATGAATGCATTAATGAGGCCAGTGTAACCTTTGCTTTTGCTTACAAGTGAACATCTTTCTTCAATTACCCAATTTTTTAATATATTTTGAGTTTTAATATTTCATGTACCATAAAGTTTTACTAAATAAAACAGGTGTCATACCATAAGTTCTCTTACTTTTCTGATGGTTAGACTATGCACAGTAATATTATACCAGAAGATGGTGCTGTAAGATTATGTGCTAAGGAATAATGTGACTGCTCAGGAGCTCTTCATTGGAAATTCTTAGAATTATGAGAAGTGTAGTGTTGCAATAACCTTAGAGATAATTTAGTCTAACACCATTACTTGATTTTTAAGAAAATTTCAAATTGCAGCTATATAGTTCAAATCTCTGATTATTTTTTATTTACCTTTTACTTACTTAAATATCATTCTTAAATATGTTTGTTTCTCCCCTTTCCCTTTTCTTTTTGTCTGTGGCATGTTCTAAACCAGCTAGAGATGTAGATATAAGAGTGGAAATAATTTCTAAACTTTCAAGCTTTTGTTTTTTCCTATGTATTAATGGCTTAATGAAGAAAAATATGAGGAGTGTGATAGTACATTAATTTAGTAGGCACAATTTACTTCATACCTACTATCCCTCTGTTTCAAACAGCTCTATTCTTGCCCAGTGGGAACAACACAGATTTACTCTGTTTCTAAATATTGTATTTATGATTGCTGATATGTTTCTACAAAATTTATTGATTTTTAGTTCTGTTTTTCATATATCTTTCTTTACTTTTCCTGATTTCCAAACATACCTTTAGCAAACATTGCCTTGTTTTTTCCTACTAACTCTATAATTTCTGGCACAGATCTTAAATTTTAGAGCTCTAGTGATGTAACTGAATTACTTGTAATAACTTTTCAAACTGTTTCATGCAGATCCATGAATGTTACCCCATAGTGCCTATCACATGAAAAGCTGTAAGATTACCCACTTAGGACAGTGGCCATGGCCATGTTTTAAAGTCTTTGCTTTGCTGTCACGCAGTCCTACCATTCATGATTATTCAGTTCCAACCTGATGTATTATAATTATATATTTTTAAAATTAAAATAGTAAAATTTTAACTTTTTTGTTTTTTTTTCTCATAACGCTTGATAGACATTGATATAACACTGGCTAAGATACTGCTTTGTATTTTGTATTATGATTGTATTTGCAGTGTTGAATCTCTATTAAGATATTTCTTAACCTTTTTCTACTTATTAGCTAAAAACCAGAGAATATAAATAAGGCATCTTGAGAATTTTTTTCTTGTATATTTACTGTACCCTGTTCATGTCGTGCCATATATTACTTTGTAAAGTAATTTTTGCCTGTTTTCTCCATCTGCTGAGGGCAGGGTGTATCTTTTATGCAGCTTTGTATTCAGAATATTTAGCATGGAGTCTGGCGTAAAGTAGCAACTCAGTACATAATTACTGGCAGAGGACAGACAGAAGTTTTAGAAACTAGGCCATTAATGAATTATTGAAAAATTAAAAAAAAGAGAATACTTATTGTGAGGTGGCTGTGAGGGTCGTTTTTACATATTTGAAAGATGTATGTGATGGAGGGCTTTTACTGTGTTACATGTAGAGCTTAAAACAATATCAATGAGCATCTTACCAAAAGGGATGGAACTTTTCAGAGATTAGGAGAGTAACTAATCTTTGGGAATTGATGAATTCTCAGTTTCTAGCATTGTTGGAACATAATAGGAATAGCCACCTGTCAGTTTTATATTTGTTTGTAACCTAAACTGACGATAATAATGAGTCTGTCTATTTTCAAAAGCATACATAGTTCTAGAAATGAAACTAATTTATCTTAATATAATGCATGTGCATTTTGGTAGGTTTGCTGAAATTAGTAAATTAGAACTACATCTTTTTAAAGAATTACAAAACTACTTCAGCTCTGTCATCTCCCACCTCCTCTCCCTCCTCCAGTCAGTAACTCTTCTTACCTGTTCACTTGATGCCGGTTCCTGTATGCCAGCTGTTGTACTGCACTACTGTACTTTTCAAGGTACTGGACTGTAAGATTAGAAATGTTTTCTTTAAAAAAAAATTTACAAAACTAAATCATGCTTATAAAAATTCAGGCAATTCATTGCATATAGAGTAAAAATACAAGTCCGCCCTTTACACACCACTCTCCTCAGTTTCATTCCTTTGCCCAAATGGCATTATAAACTTTGCTGTGTATTCTTCAGACCCTTTAAAAAAGTATTTTGAAACAGATATACATGTACATTAGCATTTATATGTAGAATTCTTTTATATATCTTCAGTTTGCTTTTTTCACTTAGTAAATATATAAATGATTATGTCAGTACATATAGTCTGTCACATTTAATATGTGTGATATTGTGGAGAAAGAATGTTTTGATTTTATTGTTTGTGTGTACTAGTATGAATATATAGTTACATGGCTGAAAAATATCTCATGTATTTTAATTTTTACTTTCCTCACTGTACCACCAATGTGGGATGAAAATCTTTTCATACAAATTTTAGCCATTTTTGTTTCCTCCTTTGTGAATGGCTATATGGCCATATCCTTTGACTATTTCTGTACTTTGCCATTTTTCCATTTCTGTTGACTTGAGCTCTTTTTATATATGATGCCTCTTTATTAAACTCATTTCTCATAGTTTTCATTGGTTGTCTTGGATATTCTAGGTTGTATCCTCAGCAAATAATACTAGTGTTATTGCTTCTTGTCCAGTATTTTTCTAGTAGAACTTTTCCGTTACGTGTATTATAAAGGTCCCCCCATCTCCCACCCCTTGATTCTTTTCTTTTTTTCCCTAAAACTGCCCTGGACCTTGTAATTTTATCTTTCTTTTCTTTGAATAGATGTATTTCTTTGAATAGGTGTATTTCTGTCTCTCTATACATTTTTTTTTTTTCATAAGTAGAATCCAGTGAAGACTTGAACATTGACATGGTACAAGGGGTCCACCAGTCCTGTCTATTTAATCTGTTTCTGGTCTTGGTCCTTTTGAGCAATTCAGAAGTTTCCTTTTCAGATCCTAAGAACATTTAGTGAACATGATCTGTGACTTATTTCAGAGTCATCCTTTCAATAAAGTATTTTCTTAATATTTCCTTAAGTAAAACTTGTTTCAGTCATTTTCCAGATTTATTTCTGATTGTGTATAGTTTACTGTATTTACTGCATTCTGAGAAACTTCACACAAAGGTAATACAATTATAGCAGATGATATTTAGTTTAAATACGTAGTTTTTTTCCCAGGAATTCTGACTTTTCTTTCTCGAAGGATAGATTGTTTATACCTCCATTGTGTTTGTTATATATCCTAGAATAGCTTGTAATAATGTTTTTTAAGCTATCTATGGAGAAGAATCCGTGTTTTTTTAAACATTATTTACAATCTGTCATGAGGGAATGCTTTTCTAAAAATAATGTAAATAAATTACTAGGAAAATATTAGACTAAATAGACATAAAATTGCTATAAAAGTTTCTAAATCTTACTTTTTTGCGGCTCCGGACGCGCAGGCTCAGCGTCCATGGCTCACGGGCCCAGCCGCTCCGCGGCATGTGGGATCTTCCCGGACCGGGGCACGAACCCGTGTCCCCTGCATCAGCAGGCGGACTCTCAACCACTGCGCCACCAGGGAAGCCCTGTAATAATGTTTTTTAAGCTATCTATGGAGAAGAATCCGTGTTTTTTTAAACATTATTTACAATCTGTCATGAGGGAATGCTTTTCTAAAAATAATGTAAATAAATTACTAGGAAAATATTAGACTAAATAGACATAAAATTGCTATAAAAGTTTCTAAATCTTACTCTTAATTTGTGTACTTAAATCTTGTAGAGGACATGAAAAATTCACTGATCAGCACACTGCAAACTGTACTTTGAGGAGTACGGGTTTAAGTCTGGAGAGTTTCAGAGTCAAATTGGTATAAAAGACTTAGTATTCAACTTCACCCCGGGTTCACATGATCCCCAGCCCTCTTCAACTCTGTTGTTACCTTAGGTATGAGCTATGAGTAGTTCCGTAGAGGCTGAAAAGGCATCTGACGAAATTCAGTATCTATCAATTTCAAATGACCTCTTTGAAATGCCAGTTATAAAGGGTTGGCAAATCAGACTAAGAATAATAATGATCATGGTGACAATAATAGCTAACACTGTGCCAGGTACTTTTCCTAGCACTTTTTATTTATATATTAACAGGTTTGATCCTCAGCAGCTGTATGATAGAGACATAGGTACTGTGTCTAGACATATGACATAGGTACTAAAGCTATCTGCTTTTTAAGATGAGGTCACAGTCATAGTACTTAAACTACCACCTACTTTCTCTTTCCCTTTCCTCCCCAACATCTGTTAGTTTTATCACTTCTTTGTGCAGCTTCAGATACCTTCTTTTGTTATCTTCTGCACTCCAGCTGGACAGTTTTACTGACATTTACGTTTACATTAGGGTCACTTGGTTTTGAAACAGAAGTTTACACTTCCGGGCTTCCCTGGCGGCGCAGTGGTTGGGAGTCTGCCTGCCGATGCAGGTGGCACGAGTTCGTGCCCCAGTCCGGGGGGATCCCGCGTGCCGTGGAGCGGCTGGGCCCGTGAGCCATGGCCACTGGGCCTGTGCGTCCGGAGCCTGTGCTCTGTGGCGGGAGAGGCCACGGCAGTGAGAGGCCTGTGAACCGCAAAAAAAAAAAAAAAAAGAAAGTTTACACTTCTCCCCTTGCTCTGTAACAATTGCTAAGGGAAGAATGGGGAACTGTCATTATGCTGACGTTTTACACCTGGAAGCCTGAGAATCTCATTAATGTATTTACCAACAGAATGATATGACCTCTGTGCGACTACGATGGGGAGATATACTTATGCCATTGCTTAAAAAATACAAACTGAACATCACATGGGGTGATCAAGATCTGTTGAATATCATATTTTTTCATAATCCAGGTAATCATTTAAATTTATTCTTTGCATTTGTAAAAAAAATCATAGTTAATATTTAGTCAGAACTGGAGAAATGCATTTATTTGATTTTGGCTTATACTAATGGCTATCACTCTTTTTTTTTAAGACAGAGTAAACTAAATTTAAACTAAAATTTTGCAAAGTATTAATTCTGTGGAATTAGGGTATGTTTGCTTTTTTGTTTTGTCTCTGCCTAGAAAGCCTTTTTGTTTTTCCGTGTCAATGGAATTATCGACCAGATCATTGCATATATGGAAGCAATTGCCAAGAAGCCGAAGAAGAAGGAATCTTTATTCTTCATGGGAACAGAGGTGTTTACCATGATGATAAGCAACCAGCGTTTAGAGCTATTTATGAAGCACTGAGAAATGTAAGCTTTTTTCCAAAAAAAAAAAAAAAAAAAAAAAGAAAGTTTACACTTCTCCCCTTGCTCTGTAACAATTGCTAAGGGAAGAATGGGGAACTGTCATTATGCTGCCGTTTTACACCTGGAAGCCTGAGAATCTCATTAATGTATTTGCCAACAGAATGATATGACCTCTGTGCGACTACGATGGGGAGATATACTTATGCCATTGCTTAAAAAATACAAACTGAACATCACATGGGGTGATCAAGATCTGTTGAATATCATATTTTTTCATAATCCAGGTAATCATTTAAATTTATTCTTTGCATTTGTAAAAAAAATCATAGTTAATATTTAGTCAGAACTGGAGAAATGCATTTATTTGATTTTGGCTTATACTAATGGCTATCACTCTTTTTTTTTAAGACAGAGTAAACTAAATTTAAACTAAAATTTTGCAAAGTATTAATTCTGTGGAATTAGGGTATGTTTGCTTTTTTGTTTTGTCTCTGCCTAGAAAGCCTTTTTGTTTTTCCGTGTCAATGGAATTATCGACCAGATCATTGCATATATGGAAGCAATTGCCAAGAAGCCGAAGAAGAAGGAATCTTTATTCTTCATGGGAACAGAGGTGTTTACCATGATGATAAGCAACCAGCGTTTAGAGCTATTTATGAAGCACTGAGAAATGTAAGCTTTTTTTAAAAAAATGTTTTTGTGGACATACTCGCAAGCTTACAGAGAATTTGCATATCCTTTACCCTAGTTCATCAGTTATAAACCCAGCACTCCTTCCACATCTAGTTCTGGCACTTGGCGTTCTGCTGTAAGGAAGAGCACTCCCCTTTGCCCGCTTATTGATCTATACATTATCAGTGTGAACTCATTGATATGTATTTTTTTCCATGATTTATAATGCAGTATTCAATTTTATTTATATTGATGCTGAAGTTGTGCCAGATTTGGCGATTGGGAGCCCTTTTGGCTACCTCTTGTGCTCATTTGACATATTCCCATCATTATTTTGAGTACCTCCGCATTCTCTGTCCAAACAAAATATCCCAGGCTCGTCTTGTTATACATTCCCTGCCCTCACCCTGAAATCAGCTGTCAAAGGAACTCTGATACTTATTGCTACAAGGGTGTCTTCCCTTCTAAGCCCTTTCAGCAGCAGAGCTGGGAAAATACAAACACACACAGTCATGTGCTCACACCAGTGCCTCCAGTTCCATTCCCTTAGGCCCCTTCCTTGCCTTCTCCTACTTTGTTTCTGTTTTATCTCATTTCTTCCACAATTAGAATCCTGGCTCCGAGCATAAAATATTTCCTCTTTTGCTTAGTTCTACAGTACACTTAAACTAATTTCAAAAATACTCCATGCATACTGCTATGTCTGCTCCTCTGTTCTTGAAAAACCAGCCTACTATAAAGGATTTGTTTCTAGTCCTCCCTCTGCCCCTCCCCTGCCCCAGACAAGGGTGTGTACTCAGTACTATGTACAGAAGTTACTTGTGTCAGTTCTTTTCTCCTTCTTTCAGTGTGGTTATTCATTCATTTGAAATACAGTTGTGTTCATGTGTTTCTGTATGCTTTCAGTTTTAAGTTTTTTCCCCTCATCTTTGTTGATGTAACTTTAGTTTGATATGAGGAATATTAATATACTTCAAAAAGTCAAAACTATATAACGGTTTACTCAGAAGTAGCACTCCTTCCCCATCCTTCCACCCCAGGCCCCCCACCCCATCACCAATTTCATTTTCTGGTTTGTCCTTCCTGTACAGGTAGGTAGATACGTGTATGTTTTGTAATTCCCCTTTTCTTACATGGGAAGTAGCGTACTGTTCATCTTTATTTGCGCTTTGCCTTTTTTTACAGTATTCTGGAAATTTGGGCATTTATAAATATTTTCTTCATGCTTTTTTTCTTTAAACAGCTGTATGATATTCTATTTTGTGCATGTACCAGAGTTTATTCAATTAATCTCTTATGTTTGAACATTTTGGTCTTTTCCAGCATTTTGAATAATAAATAACGCAGCAGTGCATAACTTTGCCATACATATATATGTATTGTTGGGAGATGTTTCTTCAGGGTAAATTCCTGGACATGGGATAATTTTAATTGAAGATACCACCTGTTTTCCCTACATGGGGATTATTTGCATTCCCGCCAACCGTTCATGACGAGGCCTGTTGCACACAGCCTCCCTAACAGGGTGTATTATCAAGCTTGAAAAATTTTTGCCATTCTAACGAGTGAGAAATGGAATCTTAGTTTAATTTTAATTTGCCTTTCTCTTATGATTGAGATGAACATCTTTCTATATATTTAACAGCTGTTTTTACATCTTTTTTACTGATAACATATTTTATATACCACACAGTTCACCCATAGTATAAATAATTCAGTGGTTTTTAGCATGTTTACAGAGTTGTACAGTCATCACCATGAGGGAGTTTCGGTCTCTACTCCCCACCTCCCCACCATTTGTTGCAAGTTCTTTGTGTATTAAAGGTGTTAGTTCTTTTTCTGTGACATCTGATGTAAATTTTTTCCCCAATTTGACTGTTTATGGAATTTTTTACCATTCAAATTTGTTTTTAAAAAATTTTATGTAATCAAATTTAAAACCTTTTTTTAAAAAAGTAGTAATTAGAAAGTCTTTCCTTACCTATACTCAGCTTATAGAAAAATTCACCTATATACTTTTTCATTTATTACATTTAGCCTTCTTCTCAATTTGGAATTTACTCTTTTGAGAGAGGAATAGATCTAATTTGATCTTTTTCCAAATAGCTGTCTTGTCCCAACACCATTTATTTAAAAGTCTATCTGTAACCCAAAGATTTGAGATACTGACTTTATTATATACTAAAGTTCCGTTTGTAATTTCTGGATTTTCTGTTTTGCTCCGTTGGTCTGTCCATTTGTGTACTCTTGCACACTATTTTAATTATAAAGCCTTTGTGCCGTATTTTAATATCTGATAGGGTTACTTCCTCTTCATAGCCTGTCCTTTCAGTGTTTTCCTACCTATTGTATTTTTATTTTTCCACAAATATCAACTCATTTAATTACATAAAAAACTTGTTTTTTTGTTGGGAGTGTATCATCTTCACATATTAACTTAGTGACTGCTGACATTTTAATGGTGTTGAGACATCTTAAGAACAAGGTCTGTCTTTCATTTATGTCTTTCAGGAATGTTTAATAGTTTTCTTCATACTGTGGATTTTGAACATATCTTAAGTTTATCCTTAAGTATTTTATCTTCTTTGTTGCCTTTGTAAATGGGGTTTTCTCTTTTAAGCGTTTACTTTATATTGAGTTTGGGAAAAAATTATACTGGCCCCACCACCCCAGATGTCTGTTCTTCTCTGTTTTTTTTTCCTTGTTCTTACGGTGCTCTTGTTTAATTAAGGTGGATTGACAGGGGGAGATGATGCATGAACCAGGTCTCTGAATATGTTGGGGACCAAGACTTGGGGCAAATCCAAATAAGGACTGGATTTATGATTTTGCTTAAGGAACATTATATCAGGTGCTATCCATGCAGCTAATTCATTGATACCTGGGGAGAAGTGTATGTGAGCACTCATCTCTCACATGGGTGTGTTCATGGGTAGGTAGATACGTGTATGTATGTGAGCACTCATCTCTCACATGGGTGTGTTCACTGCTCTGCTAGACTGTGTCTAATCTTATGTGGACGTGAAGACAAAAACATAAGTAAAATAACAGGAGTGGTTTGGTGTAAGCGTGGGGGTCAGGAGAAGAGCTGATGCCCCTGTTTGCTAGATGCTCAGTATCTGCTCGTGACTGCTCTCATTGTTTGCTAGTACAGCCTCAGTAATAGGAATGGGGATAAAGACACTGAACTGTAACCTACTGAGACACAGATTGTACTAGGACTGTGAAAGAGTGCAAGTTTTGCCCCGAAGAGCCAGGGAAGGCTTTGTTGATGAGGCATTTGAAGTGAGCCCTGAAGAATGAGTAAGAGTGTGCCAGGTGAGCAGGCTGGGCCAAAATTGCCTGAGAAAAAGCCTCAGGGGTTATGGAAGGTCCGCGAGGAGGTCAGGCGTTGAGCTGTTTGGGGTGATGGATGAAGGGAGGCAGCAGCAGGGTTGGGCTAGATGCAGTGATGACGTGCTGTGTAAGGTGACGGTCTGCAGTGACAAGGAGCTGAAGTTTTCTCCTGGAAAAATGAGTTTCGCAAACCTGGTGGTAGGCAAAGTGCTGACAGCATTGTAGGCTACAGTTTTAGTGTTTTTGCTAAGTTTCTTGTCCTATAAACCTGAGAGAGAAGGTTTCTGAATACTCAGTTTATCACGATACAGCTACACTCACTGAAGAATTATGAAAGTTAGTGATGTTCATTTTTTCATGTAGCCGACCTTGTATGCCTTCAGAAATCAATATTGTATTTTAATAATGCTTTATCATGGGTTGTCAAGAGGTGATAAAAATGACAAAAGGTACATTTGGGGTTCTGAGATTTTGCAGGATAGAAAAGCACTCCTATAAAAATGTGATTTCTTTGTTGCCTTTATCATTTAAAAAAAATTATTAAGGAATTAAATCTTACTAGTTTTATTTGATCTTTTCTGATCTTCTATAAATGTATACTTTAAAAAAATTGAGTATTGGTTTTAAGCTGATGAATTACACTTGGTTTTTAAAAAATAAATCTTATTTTAAAAACTATTTCAAATACTGAAGTAATTAAAGATTAATGTTTGTTTTGGGTCCATATTGATAGCCATATTACCCATTTTTCAACTTAATGAAGTTAATCAGTCTTTTTTGGTGCTCTTGGTTAGTGTTTTTATCTTGCCTTATCTATAATTCAGTGAGAAGTGTAATTTAAAAGAATTGCAGTTTAGACAAGGGCATTTATGCAAGTGTCAGACAGAAGCTTAGTCATAGCCATCGAATGCTGTGAACAGTAAGGACGTGAACCATTTTTAAAATGTAAATGCATGGCTCTGTCTGCCAGCAAATCAGTTTTTACGGCCCACACATAGTTGTTAAATATTAGTTGCTGAGTGAATAAAAATACTAAGATTAAAAATTGCAGATTTGCAATGGGAACAAAATATTTTATTGCTCTGTGAAATATTTTCTGCTTCTTGTATTTCGTTTGAATTATTAGATTTCTTGGTGTTTCTGTGTTACCTATGATTTACTTCACACCCTTCTTCTATTTGCATAAGATGCAGTAGATTTGCAGAGATGCAGGGGATTCTTGACCATTTCCCTCCTGCACGACCTTCTTGTACATAGTTGGCACTCAGCATTTGTCAGATTGAACTGCCTGCCATTCTGCCATACTTTTAAAACATGTTCTGTATTTTGAAAATGCTTTTAATTATCTACTTGTGGTCATCATAGCCTCACTATTTACTCACTGCCTTCAACTGACAGTCTTAGATATAAAACATGACCTTCCTAAAAGTTTGTGTGCTGGGTGCGGTGCCAGTGAAGAGGGAGGGAGTGATTAACTGTGTCAGGAGAGCTTCTCAGAGGAGCTGACTTTGGACTGAGCTGGAAGGATGAGTACCAGGCAGGCAGGAATGGTGCAGACCAGTCAAACGTAGCACTCAGTATCGGAAGAGGCGCACTGTCAGGTAAGGGCACATGTGGCCTCTGGGAAAGGGAACGTCTGGATGTGCGTTCCATGCTGCACAACTCCTGGACTCTGCAGAGTCTGTGGCTGGTGGAGGGCGTGACTTCCGGCTGTGTACTACAGGTAGACATCTGGGTGATTTATCATCTTCTCCCGTAAAGGGCAAATTACTTGTGTTATATGTTGGACTAAAAGAGCTCTAATTCATGAGGCACTATTTTTATTTTGGGAAAATACTCATCAAAAGACTTTCCCAGTGAAGAAAAAAGAAATTTAACCACAAACTGGGATTTAAATCACATGAAAGTGGATGAACTGAATCTCTGGTATTCCTGGGAGTTTACTTTTAAACACCTTTGTTATGTTTTCATTTTTTGTCATTGTAGAGTAAGAAAAAGACCACAGTTTGCTCTTTCCATTATTACTCACCTCTCAGCCACAGTTGTCCAAGTATGTTGCTTATACACAGTGAAATGTTACTTGACAGTATCACTTAATACAGGTGTTAAACCTTGAGGAAGGTAAGGTAAACCTGACCTTCTTCAGCATAACCCCAGACAAATGTAGACGTGTCTGTATACAGCACAGCACAGTTTACCACTGTTAACAGAGCTGCATCTTTTAACAGAGTTTTTGAAACTGACTTGGCACAGTTGCGTTTGCTGTTTTGGATAAGCAGTGCTCTGCGGTTGTAAAGCTGTTGACTTTTTTTTTTTTAAACATCTTTATTGGAGTATAATTGCTTTACAGTGGTGTGTTACTTTCTGCTTTATAACAAAGTGAATCAGCTATACATATGCATATATCCCCGTATCTCTTCCCTCTTGCATCTCCCTCCCTCCCACCCTCCCTATCCCACCCCTTTAGGTGGTCACAAAGCACGGAGCTGATCTCCCTGTGCTATGCGGCTGCTTCCCACTAGCTATCGATTTCTTTTCGCAGCAGAGGTGGACTCCTGGCTTAGCCACCTAACTAGCATTGTAACTGGGAGGATTCTCCCCCTGCCTTAAGTTGCTTTGTAGATAGTGATGTCCTGTTACATGAAGTTGGTATGAGGCTTAAGTGCATTAATACGTATAAAGCTCTTAGAACAATGCCTGGCATGTAGGAAGGGCCCTCTTTTAACCAGTCCAGCTTTCAGCAGTCTCTCCTAGATCCCTGTGTGCTAGCTGTTGTTATTTTTGTTACGTTCTTCCCAGTTAAGCCTCTCCTCTTTTTGTTTTTTTGGGTTTTTTTTTTTTGGTTTTCAAAAATACTTCAAGATACTTATCTTCAGTATATGGAATTAGGTTTGAAAAACCACCCCAAGAGTGAAGGTTTCATGCAGTTAATGCTCATAGTTTTCTTGCACTAGAGGCACCCAGGTTTAGGATCTCTTTGCAGCTCTACACATCCATGTTCTAAATTCGCATCTACGTTCAGCCTGTTCTCCCTAGATGGGCTGTGGCTTCCTACAGACTCACTAATTGTGATTCAAATGGTGCTTTTATTTCCTCTCCCTCAGTGGCAGCGTAGTGAACCTCAGGTCATATGCAGCCCTCCTAGATTTCAGGTTCTGAATTTCCTTCAGGATTTTGCATTTTTCACTGACTTCAAACTTTTCCCGTAAAATGTTCTGTTTTCAAGCCCCATCAGTCTTTCTGACTGTAGTTGCAAATACTAAATGAAAAAATGTACCTGGTTGAAAATACTAAGCTCACAGGTTATTTGCACTTAACTATTAACAACAGTGTTTTCCAAAATATATTCCTTGGGCTATTAATATATTTTTGGTGAAAAGGGTAAAAAGTATATTTTGGAATTAGTGGGCCAAACAATACCCAACAGATGTATTTTCTGTTTTTATAGTTTTTCATGTGCCACTGTGAATCCCCCCAAGAGTGCTTGGTATTTAGCAGTTCTCAAACATCTTTATCCTTGGGATCCCTTTGTGCAGTTAGAGTTCTGTGGGAAGCACTGACCTGTGCTGTCAGTTTGCATTCCTCCCGCTCTGTGCCTCCGTCTCACTCCTTCCCAGTCCAGCCTCACCAGTGTTATCAGAGTGATTCTTGGCTCTTATTAGTCTCTCTCAGACACCTCGAGCTTTTGGTTGTCACCTCACACCTGTCAGTATCTCTGGTCTTCTCTGCCCTTGACCATGTTCTTGCCTCCACGCTCCTCTCTGAAGGGCTCTCCCCAGTACCCCCAGTGAGTTACCCGTACTCTCTCCCTCCTCCTGTGAGATCGTAGTCTGTTAAACTCATTGAAATTATTTGTTGGGCACATACTTTCTGTGAGACTTTAAACGGAGGTTGTCAATGTAAAGTTGATTGAAGAAGAAGTTGTTGGGAATAGAGTGAAATTTTTATATATATCTTTGTCTTATTTTCTTTCTCTAGTGTTCTTTTGAAGATGACAACATCCATTCTTTATTAAAGCCTTTAGAACTGGAACTACAAAAGACAGTGCATACATACTGTGGAAAAATTTACAAAATATTTATCAAACAGCTGACGAAAAGCATACAAGATCGTTATGATAGACCACCAAAGGAAAGGTGATTCTTGGTGACCGCTAAATCAAATGAATTAAAACAACAAAATATCAGAGGATGTGTGTGAAGGAATAGTCTTAGATGAAGTGTTCAGGAAAGAATTATTCATCTTCAGAATAATTTTTTTCCCGAAGAAGTTTAATGAGCAGTATTTTCATGTAATGAAGAATAAGTTGAAGTCTTGGACCCCAACAAGAAGATATTTTTGATTTCTGATGTTTTGTAATGCTATTTGCTATCATTCTAGTATTGATGAAGATATTATTGAATGGTTATAGCCTACAGACTTTGTTTGACTCTTACTCTCAAGTGGGTAAGAGCAGTAGGGATGTATGGTTGGAGAAAAATGTACCTCATACACAGTGGAAACACTCAAACTGTGAGTATAGCAATAATTTTATGTCAGCACTAACCTCACTTTAAATGTGTGAGAAAAGAAAGTTGTTTACAGGAGCAGAAAATGTTCTGTTTCTAAAGAAATGGGATGTAACTGATGTCACTATCGACAATCTGTGTGTGCCTTTATACATTTCATCTCTGTTTTAAAATATTTTTGTGACAATCATGCTTAAAATTATTTTTAGTTTATAAGTAAACTGCACATTTAAAATTGAGAGGGAAAACTGAAAGTTTTGATTATTAGTCTCTGTGTGTATTTGTGAAACGTAGAATTTTCATTTGTATGTGCTTAACTGTCTTGCCAAAAGTCATATCTAAGGTTATTAATTAGGTATTTTAGGAAATTTTTTATCACTTTAAATGAAAATTTTCAGCTTTACTGGGCATTCTGGACACAATAAATATACTGATAATAAAATGAGAACCTAACGAGTGTACTTATATGATGGTGGAAAATGTGATGGACCAAAATGCATAAGCTGTGCACTTCCTGTGAGCAGTCATTATAGTTACAGTGGAGCAGAAAAAAAGTGGTCCACTTAAACCTTTTTCCTTCTACCTCAAAATGGCTTTGCAAGATATTTTTGAAGAAGCAAATATACGTATAGAGCCTTACTTTAAGTTAGACAACTTTCATGGATGATTGGCTTCAGAAGATTGTCACATCTGATTATGGAAAAACTAGTTTTGATTTGGTTTGATGTGCATGTCCTCCTTCTTTGAATATCACTTAAGACAGTTTTTTTTTTTTATCTTGGCAGTAAGAAAATATTACTTCGCTTAGTGTTTTTGACCTGTCTTCTATAGCTGTAGATTCTGAGTACTTAGCATGTACTGTGCTGGGGCACACGTCTCATTTTACCAAGTACTGTATGGTTAACTTCTTTTTCTCCTTTTGACATTTTAACGCTTAAATAGAGAAGAGAAAATCATGAAGGAAGACTATCACCTTTGTGAAAATAGTGGTGACTGGGTTTATGAAGACACAGTGCCCTCTGTGGAGACGTGGAAGACGGTCCTCGGTCTTTGCAGTTCAGTCAGGGACAAATTGGGAGAGGAAGGTGTTAAGAAAGGCAGATTAGAAGCTGATGGCCAGCCCAGCACTCTTGGACAGAAGCGTTCAGAGAGCACAGTCTGTGCGTCCCTGGCAGAGCACCGTGGTGACTGTGAGAACTTGTGAACTTGGTGAAGTTGATTTGCTAAATAAAAAATGAGGTCCCTAGAATTTTGAAGTTTGGAGGGTATAGGATCATTTTTAATGGTCCCCAGGTGAGACCATTGGCGGCCTGGCTACATTAGACTCTTGTGGGGACCTTGCTGAGAATGGATTCCTGGGCCTCACCTCTGGTGACTCTGGTACCCCATGTCTAGATGGGTCTGCACATTACACAGAAGTAGAGAGAACAGTACAGTGGGACTCCTCGTCCAGATCAGACACGTCAGTATCTTACCACATTTGTGTCATCTGTCCCTTTTTCCTTTGCTGAAGTATCTTAAAATGCCAGGCATCATGTTATTTCACCTCTGTGAACACTTCGGTAACTACAGTGACATCATACCTCCTTTGGCTTCGGTTAATATCCCGTTCTTAGGCAGATTTCCCTTACTGACTACAATGTTAGAATCAGAGTGCAAAAATAAGTCACATTATGATTCTATTTGTAATAAGCACCTCAGATGATTTTGGTGTCAGTTTGGGAACCCCTGGAAATCATTTTGCCAACTTGAAGGTTGAAGTTAGGACCACAATTCTCGGCACAGTTGGTGGATTATAAATGTGATTCTGAAACATTAGCGGAAGTACTTGGGGTTATTGACACGATACAAATTTATATTAGGAAGTTGCTTAGATTTGATTTCCTTAGTGAACAGAGATTCTTAGCCGCATAGGCTCTAGTATGATTGGGACTGGGTAGAGTGTGGTCATAGATTAACTGGACTGTGTGCTGTGGTCTCACGCCTGTTGTACCTGTTTACACGGTTACACACTCTACATTGTGGATCAGTTGGAAGGTTCTTCATGTGGTTTATTCAGACCTGACCTAATTGAGCGTTTTACCATAAATTGGTTTATGGCGAAAACTCTCCACTTAGGGACTGTGTTTACCTGAAAGTTAGGGTATCATAAAAAGTCCTTAACAATATTAAAATGAGTTTTCTGAGTTTATCTTTAGATAAGGTAACTTTTTCCTTGAGAAGTCTCAAGAAGTGCAGTTCTCAGCATTAATGAGGTTAAATTCTAGAACAGCTTAGAGAACGTTTTATATTTCTTTCCATAAGATGGTGTATCTATGCAGTTTATACGAATTACATTCTATATCCTTTGAGTCTATGTGTTAGAACAATTCTGACCTCAGAACTATCTCTGGGCTGCAGTATTACCAAAGCGGAATGACTTTATAATGTAGCCAGCCCTCATTTATATGAAGTAGCCACCTTAGAGGAACTTGGAAAACCTTTAGAAAATATATATTGTGATTTACATTTTAAGAAAATACATACTTTTTTTTTCCCTATGAAGAGTAGTTCATAATGTATACGGTAACCCACTTACCTTTGGACACTTCAGAGCCTGAAACAATACTACTGCTTACTCCCTGCTCTCTCATCTTGCCTTCAGTCAGATGTTATTGGTGTAATGGAAGGAAAACCAGACTGTGAACTAGATCTGGATTCTCTTCTTGGTTAGGGACCCGAGGCATACCATTTAACCTTCTCTGTGCCATAAGTTTGTGAACAATCAATATGCCCTTCCCACCTCATAAGACTCAGAAGTCATGAAGTTGAGACTCAGAAGTCATGAAGTTGAGACCCAGAAGAGAGAATGGATTTGCTGCATGGCTTGTATCATGCCACACCAGCATTACTGTTGAAGTTCTGTGTTGCTCTGTTGTCTCCTGAACAGATCATTCTGTTTTAGGCTGAATGTTTTTTTATCTCTGGTATGAATTTGCTTAGATTATGTAAGGAAGAATTTTTAAGGAAGAGAAAGCAAAGGAAAGAATGATGTAAAGGAATGATCAAAGGAAGAAGGAAAAGAGAGGAAGTGAGAAAAGTGAGGAAAGAGAAGGGAATAAGAGTGAGAATGGCCAAAGGCAGAGTGCAAGAAGAGAGGGGATGAGAGTGGGGAAATCGAGAAGTAGAGGTAGAGAGTGGAGGTGTGGGAACAGTCACTTTTTGAGTTGCAACACCCCAGCCTGTACCACTGTCTGCTTGCCTTCCTCTGTTTCAGTTCACGAGGCCCTCTGGGCTCAGGAATTGTGCTGGCTTTCATGGAAGGGGCAGCCAGGATACCTTTGTTTGATTTGTTGATCCTAAAGTCTTTTCCCAGTCACTCTACTCACTGATCATTTAGTGCTGTGATTCAACATTGTATTTTTTTTGTGTGTATTTTTTTGTTAATTGGATCCAAGTTTGTGAGCTAAGACCTGTCGAAACACGATGACAAATATCTTCCTTTTTAACATTCTTTTAGTCTTCCCAGATGCTGGATTATGCAGGACTGACCACATAGATAACACAGGAGGAGGGGATGGCCATATCAGATATGAAGGGAGCCCAGGAATCTATCACAGTGGTTTTCCCAGATGATACTGATAAGAAGCTAGATTTGGGAACCACTGCCCTGCCTTGAATGAATGGCAGCTTAAACAGTACATCACATCTCCTGATTCCTCAATAGGCATACTTCCAGTTGAAGTGTTAGGAATGGATTAAAGAGAACAGGAGGCAGCAGGAGTACATTAAATGGAAAAACCTAAAAAGAAAGTATTCAGTGTCTTCTTTTTCAGAAGTTTATATTGTAAGTAATAAACACCTTAGTGTTAATCAGTAGTGATTTAGGGAGACCCCTGATTTTTTTTTTTTAAATAACTTTTCGTTCCTTAGAATAAAATAGAGAAGAATTAGGGAAGCAGTATGTCAGGTGTGGGGCCAGTTATCATTTTATTAAATGTAATTTCAAGCATCTTAAACAATTGCCTTATTGAATTTTAATATTTAATAAAAGTAGATTAAATAATGATTAGTACTGTAACAGTCATCCTTTTATACATTGCCAAAGCAACCCTTTTTTGCCTGTTAAAGTCTGGCTAAACTGTCCTGGTGTTCGTCGTTTCTTAATTCATTGAACATGAAACTAGATTTTTAAAACTAAATTATATAAACTTAAGGCAGGTGTGAAAGGTGATGCAAGAATTTTTTTTAACTAAAAATGAATATGATGTTAATCCAAATATCTAGCAATTACAGAATTACGAGAACATGGAATAGCATATTGGACTAGGCAATTTAAAACTGATTACAAGTCGATGTCAAACTTCTAAATGGAAAATATCTATTGTCACCTCATCTCTACCAATTAATTCCAAATATCTGTTGGGATTGTTTCTTAAGAATTTTCTATGAACCCAGTTTTCAAACAAAAGAGAACCTTTGAAAAGATACGGAGAGAAAAAGAAAGGAAAATTTCTGTCACTTCTAATGCTGTGAATGTTATTTGGAGGGTCTGTGGTCAGACATTTTAATGCCAAACTTAAGACCTGATGTGGAGCCTCTGATTATGTGTAGTTTGCATATACAATCTGAATTTGTGAGCATATTCAAACACACATCATCATAGCAACTCCTTGTAAAAACTGAAGAAAAGCAACAGTGTACCTTTCATTTAAAATGTAAGTTGACTTTGACTATGATGGAAAATAGCTGTTTTCAACCTGTGTATAAAATCTCTTCAGGGAATATTGGAATGTTATGCAAAAATAATTCAGGGCTTGTAGCGTAGCTGTAAACTGTGTCATCCATTGCATCACATCCATTGTTGTCAGTATCTGAGAGCTGGGCCAGTGGCTTTTGATGGATGTTGTAACAGAAGATTTATGAAGGAGATGGTGGTTCGTACTTGTTCCTAAAGTCAGAAACTGGAAGGTGTTTCCATTTTTCACAAGCATTTTGCATAAATATGTTAATATTTTGAGTAGTAATGGTTCTAAAGCTGCAGGAAGGCGGCTGTGGTGTACTGTGTTACACAGAGATTACTACTCTTAAATTGATTTTTACCTGAAAATATGACAATTTTAGGATAATTTGGATATCTTCCTCCAAGTATTTTGTGTATCTTGACATTTATTAAAGGGAGGGTCAGTATAAGATTATAGATTGGGATGTAACCTGAGAATAATGGAAAGTTGCTCTGTTCTGTTTTGGGGGGATTCAAATCATCTTTTTCTTGAGAAACTTTGTGTTGTTCTTACTAAATAAACATATACTCAATAAATACCTAATTTCTTCAAGTGATGTGTCTGAATTATTCTATCAGTCAGAAGCAATTTTGGAATCTTTAGGCTTGGGAAGCTTGATAACTAAAAGTCAGGGCAGTTCCTGGACTGACTAATTCGGCAACTGGACAACATCATCAGAAACCTAGGTACCTTTTGTCTTTACAGTACTGTTCTCACCATGTGAGCTGTGTCTCCCCCCACGGCCCCCAAGTGACAGCCAACATTCTGCGTCTCAAGTGACAACCAGATGCAAAAATACATCTTTTTATAAGAGGAAGGTGCCACCTGTCTCCACTCACGTGCTCTCATAGCCATAGCAATATCTGTGTCCAAAACAATTACTTTGCAAAGAGAATAAAACTTCAGTGGTTGGCTCAGACCATGATTTGCCCCAAACTTAAATATAGCCTCCCTTGAAGAATGTATACTCACAGGAAAGGAAATAACATCAGTGTTCTTTTAGAAGTCTGTGGGGTAGAAGGGTAGGGGCTTAGAAGATAGCTATTGGGTAGGCAACAGACCTAGATGATTTTACTGGCCCAAGTATTTCTTTTTATTATTCTTTTTGGCTGTGCTAGGTCTTCACTGCTGCACACGGGCTTTCTCTAGTTGTGGCGAGCGGGGGCTACTCTTCGTTGCAGTGTGCAGGCTTCTCATTGCAGTGGCTTCTCTTGTTGTGGAGCACGGGCTCTAGGGTGCACGGGCTTCAGTAGTCGTGGCATGCAGGCCCAGTAGTTGCGGCTCGCAGGCTTTAGAGCACAGGCTCAGTAGTTGTGGTGCACGGGCTTAGTTGCTCCACAGCATGTGGGATCTTCCTGGACCAGGGATCAAACCCGTGTCCCCTGCATTGGCAGGTGGATTCTTAACCACTGCGCCACCAAAGAAGTCCCCAAGTACTTCTTAAAACTACCCAGAGGATCAAATTTCACATCTAGAGAAGAGTACCTTTTCTGTGCCAGGGTGTAATTGTGCTTTAATGGGTCTGAGTAATATTATGATCCAACAGTTCTCAGTTTTACATATTTTATTATTTATACAATGGTTTTCTGGTTACAGTGATAGCTTGAAGGGTTTTAAAAGATTATTGAGGTGATGACTACTTCCAAGAGAGTTTAAAAGTTCTAAATTTATGTTGAGAAATGTATTAATAGTTATTAGCAACCTTTATCATATTTTTAATCATTTATAAGTTACAAAATGCCCTCATTGAAAAACATTCAAACAATACTGAAGAATTAAAAGTATATGAAGTAAAAAGTAAGACTCCTAACAATCCACCCCTAAGAGCATTTGGTGTGTATCCTCCCTGTCTTGCTATGCACATGTACGCACAGTGTACCCACACACGGGCTTGGTTCTACAATGGCTTCTACAACTTGCCTTATTTCACACAGTATATTATGATATCTTTCCTTGTTGACACATTAGATCTACCTCATTCTTTAGCTGCATATTATGTCACAGTAGTGTACTTAAGTAGAGATTAGTGTATGGACTTCTGAAATATGAAAGCGTAAGTAATGAGTTTTAACTTGTTAGGGGAAATAGTCGTTAACTACTTTTACCATTTTTCTAGTTGTAATTTAAGGTGCATTAAATCGTGAATAAACTGTAGTGTACCTTGAAAATCAAAGTAAATATCAGATTATTAAAATTTTTTATAATTAAATGGGAAGTTTTTGTAAGTAATAATATGTAATGTAAGAAATACATAATAATAAAATAACAGTAGTTACATTTCTGTGAGACTGGCATGTCTGAATATTGTTACTTCAGGGTTCTTTTACCTTTCCATTCTTTTTTAAAAATTACATTTTGAATAGTATTAAAATACATTTGAATAGCTCTAAAAAAATCTATTTGTAGAAATTTACAAAACTTGACCCTCAGTTTTACCTGTGCTTTACCTACTGTTCTTTAGCATTTAAAATATTTTAAGTGGGCCATTTAACTGGTTAAAAGAGGTTTTTAATCTATTAGAACAGTGCTATCTGACAGTAATATA
The DNA here is from genome assembly GCF_003031525.2 of Neophocaena asiaeorientalis asiaeorientalis. Taxonomy (NCBI): domain Eukaryota; kingdom Metazoa; phylum Chordata; class Mammalia; order Artiodactyla; family Phocoenidae; genus Neophocaena; species Neophocaena asiaeorientalis. Next base: position 1,867,035 of record NW_020172733.1, on the reverse strand, counting down.
ATGCAAACACCTTTAATTTTAAATTTTCTAGTAGCCACATTAAAAGCGGTAAAAAGCACTTGCAATTAATTTTAATAATACATTTTACTTAATTCAGTATATCCAAAATATTATCATGTGGGCATGTAGTGAATATAAAAATGTTAGCGAGATCATACTTTTTCCATACTGTACTAAGCCTATATTTTTCACATACAGCACATCTCAATTCAAATTTGCTACATTTCAAGTGGCCACTTGTGGCTCATGGTTAACATCTTGGACAGCCCAGTTCCATAGAGTACAAACTCTGGAGGCAAAAATCATTTCTGTTTTTTCAGTGGTATCTGTCACTGTGACTGTACATGGTAGACACACAGATATGCTCAGTGAATTTTTTTTTTTTTTTTTGCTGTACGCGGGCCTCTCACTGTTGTGGCCTCTCCCGCTGCGGAACACAGGCTCCGGACGCGCAGGCCCAGCGGCCATGGCTCACGGGCCCAGCCACTCCACGGCATGTGGGATCCTCCCGGACAGGGGCACGAACCCGTGTCCCCTGCATCGGCAGGCAGACTCTCAACCACTGCGCCACCAGGGAAGCCCGCTCAGTGAATTTTAATTGAGGGATGTTTTATAAAACTGGAAGTTTTTTGTAAATTTGGAAAAGTGTTTGAACCCTGGCCATTTTATTTAAAAAGACATTAAGTAAAATTATGTCCCCCAAAAATGTATACCCTCGTTGATAGTGAAAGAAATTAAACCAGAAGAGGTGAAAATCCTTTAATGAAAGTGTGTGTGTGTGTGTGTGTGTGTGTGTGGGTTTGTGTGTGTGAGAGAGAGAGAGAGAGAGAGAGAGAATGAGAGGAAGCTCCATGCTAGCAAGGTTACGGTGAAGCTACTACACAACTTCAGATGATAGGTCATATGATTCACATACCCTCAGAGCCCACTTTTTGGATCATTGATTACTCATGCACAAACATTGATCTCAAATCCGTAATAAACCTGAGTCTGCTCCCATAGATTCTGGCTTCCCCACGTTGCTACACCTCCCGTCTAAAGCCAGTCCCTTCATTTTGCGCTAGATTTGTAACAGGCGGGGCGGGTTAGCTGTTAGCGCACGCGGTGGTTACTCGCAGTGGTCCTCAACAACAGAGAGTGCAATGAGAGATGGATCGTGGCCTTCTCTCCGGGGCCCCCCCAGGCCCTGCGGCCTCGGGCCGGTGGCTGAGCTGGGAGCCCCAGGGACAGGCTGGGGGTGTGTCCTGCAGAGCTCCAGAGCCCTCGCCATGGCTGCCCACTGGCTGGGCTTAGGCCTTGAAGCGGCAGTGAACCTCTCCTCTATTCCCATCTCTGCGGCCTAATGCCGGCGGCTGTCTCCATGGGTCGCAGACCTCGGGACCTGGCCCCTGTTTGGGTGGCCTGAGGGCCGGCTGGCTCCTGGGCACCTGGCTCCCTCAGTGATGACCGCTGGGCATGATCTGGGGACCTGGCCCTGAGGGCACCTCCAGCTGAGATCTGCCTGCTTAGCTGGGCCTGGGCACCGGCAGGAAGACCCAGACTGGGTGCAGGACGAATGCTCTCTGTCAGGGTAACTGTCCTGCGCAGGGACCCCCTCCCCTTAGCCAGGGCCTGGACCTCAGAGGGCTAAAGTTAAGCCTTGGGACCTTGCCCTTTCTTGTCAGAACTGAGAATAACCTTTGTTTTGGTAGAGGTTTACAGGAACATCGTGACCTGACCGTGACCTGACCTCAAGAACAAAGGATCCGGCACCAAGAGGTTTGCAGCAACTAACCACGCCCCTCCCTCACTTTTCCTATAAAAGGTCTTTGTTGAAAGCTTTTGGGGAGTGGGGGGAGGTAGGGGGGTTAAGGCATGAGCCGCCCGTTCTCCTTGCATGGCCTTGCAATAAACCTTTCTCTGCTCCAAACTCTGACATTTTGGTATTGTTTCGCCTCACTGTGTGTCGGGCACACACACTTGCATTCGGTAACAGATTCTGTCCTCTCTTGTGTAACTCAAGAACAATGTTCCATTAATTCTTCCTGCTTTCTCTTTACCTTATAATTTTTTCCACTCTACTAGATCATTCCCAGGAAAGCTCCTTGAAAGCGTTGTCTGTATTCTCTTGTCTCCAGTTCTTCTCTTGTCAAGATCACCAATGACTTGTGTGTTCTTTTTTTAAAAATTATAGTTGATTTATAATATTGTATTAGTTTCAGCGGTCTATAAAAACATTGAATCACAGTGACTTGTGTTTTCTTCCTTCCTTCCTTCCTTCCTTCCCCCTCTCCCTCTCCCTCTCTCTCGCTTCATGGCTTGCGGGATCTTCATTCCCCAACCGGGGATGGAACCCAGGGCCTCAGCAGTGAAAGTGCCAAGTCCTAACCACTGAACTGCCGTGGAATTCCCAACTTGTGTGTTGTTAATTCCAATCTCCAATTGCTAATCCTCATCTTATTTGCCCTATTAGTAGCATGTGACAGAATTTGAAGAAGCACTTTCTTCATTGAAACATCTTCACCTGGCTTCCATTTCATTGTACTCTTTGTCTTCCTCTTTCCTCATTCAATACTTCTTTCAGGTTTCTGTCTGGCACTCCATTTTCTTCCCACTCTCTTAATGCTAGAGTGTATCAGAGCCTGTCAGCAATCTCATCCATTCAATGCCTTTACAAACATGGACCATGTCCCCAATTTATATCATCAATTAAGATGTCTGCCAAATTCCAGTCTCCTCTACTACTTGTTTCTGCTTGCTATCTCTACTAGGATATCTAGTATTCATCCCAAACTTAACATACCCAAAACAGAATTCTTGATTTTTTTTCTTAAACCTACTCTATTTAGAATCTTCTTTACTTAGATGATGACAAATCTATCCTTCTAGTTGCTCAGGCTAAAATCTTTGGAGTCATTCTTTACTTTCCTCTTGTTCATACACATGACACATCTAAGCTATTAAAAATACTATTGCATCAACCTGTAAATTAAATCCAGAATCCAACCACTCCTCCCTACTTCTACTTCTACTACACTTGTCTAGACCATCATTCCCTTTTGTTTGAATTAATGCAACAGACTCTAAATGGTGACCCTGTTGCCAGCAGCAACCAGCCACAGTCTATCCTTAACAGAGCAGCTAGACTGATCCTTTTCAAAAGATGAGTCATATCATGTCATGTCTCTGCTCATCACTCAGTGACACACCATTCACTCATAGTAAAAGCCAAAGCCTTTAAGTGGCTACAAGACCTTACAGGATCTGCCAGCATTATTTCTCTAATTTTATTTAATACTGTTGCCTTGCTCACTCTTTCTCCACCACACTGGCATGCCCAACAATCTCCCAACTAGAAGATTTTGCACTGTTGTTTCCTTTCTCCGCAAATCTTCTCTTAAATATTTCCCTGGCCAACTTTTTCATCTCCTTCAAATCTTTGGTTAAATGTCAATTCCCAGTGAAACCTACCAGAAGAATAAGGGATGGCTGCAAATTTTTTGACACTACTGTTGAGGGGAGAGTTTATTTCCCATCCTCTTGAATTAATAAGAATGGTTTGTGATGGCTTAGACCAGTAGAGTATGGCAGGCTTATCTTTGGGACTAACAACTTCCACCTTGGACTCTTAGAATCCTGAGTTTTCTTGTAAGAAGTCTGACTACCCTTCTGTAGAAACCACCTGGAGACATCCTGAGACTACATGAGGAGTGAGAGAGTCCCAGCTGAAACTAGGCTTCCAACGTCTCTGCCAAGTCCAGGCATGTGTGTGAAGACATCTTGAACCCTCTTGGGCCAGTGAAGTCATACTGGATCCTCCAGCCCAAACTTGCCACCAGTTGAAAACCACTGAGTGACTTCAGTTGACATCAGGTAGAACAGAAGCCCTGCCCAAATTCCTGACCCACAAAATCATATAATATAAAATGGTTGTTACTTGAAACCACTAAAGTTTTGGGGTAGTTTGTTACACAATGATAGACAACCAGAACACCTACACTGACTGCCTATTTAAAGTTGCAATTTGTACCTGTCTCTACCTTGGTACTCTCAATTCTCCTTACTTTGTTCTATTTTTTTTTCTCCATAGTACTTATCACCTTAACATGTAATATATTTACTATGTTTATTATTTATTACCATTCTCTTCTTAATCAACGACCCCTTCTCCCATTCACCAGAATATAAATGGGATTTTTTTTTTCTGTTTTATTCACTGATAAATGCCTGGCACATAAGTGTTCAATAAAGTCTTGTTGAATGAATGAGAAGTAATTTACACTTTATCACAGGGTATAGAGGATCTCATCAGAGCTGTCCAAGAATGAGCAAGATAAAATTTAAAAAGTGGCATGGTAACTATGGCGTCATACTACAGGAAAAAAAAATCCAACCTAGAAGAAACTATATCCTAAAGAACAAATTTCCTTCAAGTGCTTCATACTAGGGAACAACTTATTAAGCTCATGAATTCATTAAGGTAAGCCTCAAATATGAAATAAAACAATTAAATGAGATTTTAAAAAGAGATTGTAGGTCTAAGAAACAAGTTGAGTATTAAAAGGAGGTCATTAAAAGTTTAAGTAAATTAGAAAGGAACAGAAAAGACAGTTGAAAATTAAATTGCTGACATAGAGGAAAGGTACAGTGAGTCAAATGCCAATGAAAAAGAAAGATAGATCATCATAATTAGGAAAAATCCAAAAGGACCACAAACTAGAAATAGGGCATGAACACATGGAACAGGAAAGTTTCTTGGAATTAAAATTATAAAAGAATAATCAGCAAGTTAAAAGAGCACATCTTATTTCAGGAAATTTTGTTTCTGAGTACTAACAGATATATTCTAGGTAAGTTGTAAAATTTCAAAAATAAAGACAGATTTCTTCAGATAAATCTTTTTTTATTAGAAAAAGCAAATCATGCTCCTAGGCACCCCCCCCCAAAAAAAAGAATGAAAAAAGAAAAATCAAGCTATTTTTAGATTTCTGGAGCGCAACATTCAACAGACAGAGGAAATGTCTACAAGGTTTTGAATGAAAGAAAATGACTCTAACATTTATAACAAAGAAGATCTCATTCAAATATAAAGGCAAAATGCATATATTCTCAAACATGCATGAACTCAAAAGATGGTAAACCCTTGAGCTGTTCTTGAAAAACCTACTTATAAATGAAAGCAGACAAATAACTGATGAATCAATACAGAGACCTCAGCAGTGGAGACGCCATAATAAAAGAATTTACAATAAACAGTGAAGCATTCAATTATGGGGCTAATTGGAAATAGCGGGGTATTACGATAACATATCTGAATCTAATCTAATCTAATAATGTAATCCACAAAAAATTGGGAGGTGGAAAGCAAGGAGGGTATATAAAGTGTTAAGCCTTTACTAGTTTAAAAATGTATTAGGATACCAACATCATTTAAAAATTTTTATTTATTTTAAAGTTTTAATCACAAAATTAGATGAATCACAATGCTTGGTGCAAGATATGCTCTTAGTTTTTGTCTATTTGTAATCATTCATTCCTTCATAACACGCATGGTATAACCCTATTTCATAAAAGTATTTCTACTTATCATTCCACCCGTATATATGTAAAGAAAGATCCGTGAAATGATGTTCACCTGATAGTTATGTGGATGGTGGAGTTTGAGGTGATGATAGTTTTGTTAACTTTTTGCTGAGAAGTATAAGAGAAACTAAGGAGCCAGGGGTTGGGGGTTGGGGGATTGAGACAGCAGCTCTGCCTCTCAATAACCGTAATTTTGAGCAAGTTAATAAATTTTAAGTTTCTGCATCTGTAAAATGTGTACAGTAATAGTCCTACTTCATCAAGCCATTGTGAGGATTAAATGAGTTACTATCCACAAAGTACTTAAAATAATGTTGACATATAAAGAGGTCTCAATAAATGTTAACTTTGTTTTTTTAACTGCCTTTCCTCCTACTAGTCTTCTTCATGCTAGACATTCCTTAAAATAAGCATGTACCATTTTTATATAAACAAAATTATTAAAATACAGACCAAAATCTTGATGTTTGGTTTAAATAAAACCTAGCTTCATGTTCTCTGTGAGAAATATATCTGGTAACTTTAGCAACAAAATGATAATGTAATTGTTGGAAAAATGCCCATTTCATTAGAGGATGTAATATTTCTTTATAGAAAAGGATGTGGAAATTTATGGATTTGTTTAGACAAGGCAGGAGATGACACAGAAAGCTGCCTGATGGTGGTATGGGCTATTTAGTCTCCAGTAATTTCCCTGGGACATGCATTTGTGGATATGAGTAGCTGTATTGCGTAAGGATTCTGACAGATCTTATCTTGTCATTCTCACAGGATTTTCATCTCCTTCTTTTCCCCACCTCTTCCTATTCCCTCCTATTCTTACTGTTCTAGAAACTCAAACTCTGTGCCTTCCCACTCAGCAGAGACAAAATAATCCCACAATATTTCTGAGTGCTTACCATGAAAATGGGTGAATTTAAGGGCCATTTCCCAGCAGGCCTAGCACCCTTTGAAAGAGTTAGTCTTCTGACACTTTGAGCTTAATCCTGCAATACCTAAGCAAAGTGACAAAGGAAGAAGGAAAATAAAGGAATGGGGAAAGGCATAGAAGAAAAATTTTAAAAAGAAATCAAATGTAATATCAGAAAGAGTAAAATCAAGATCCAAAGTTTAAAATGGGACAAAGAAATTTTTTAAAATTTCATATAGTAGTCTACCAAAATATACACTAATTGTTATGCATCAAACATCACAGAAGATGTTTACATATAGCAGAATCTTCCAGAAATATATGACATTGATAAAGCTACCATCATAGTATCAATCTTTAATAAACTTTCAGAATTTGTACATCAAGACCAAAAATAACAGATGTATTTATAGGATTTAAATAACACAATAAATAAAAAGCATGTTATATATATCCATATTATATACATGTTTTTAGAACTTAATAACTTGCAAAGAAAACCTTCCTAAGCTTGTGTATTAGGTTGGATTACCTGAGATGAGATTTGACTACAAGTGACAGAAATCAAAAATAATGATGACCTAAAGAAGATAGAAGCTTATTTCTCTCTCACATGAATGTGGGTTGTCAAGGCTAATTTGGAACATCAGGAACTCAGCCTCCCTCTTGGCCGCTTCTTTGTCATTCCCAATAAATGATTTCTAACAATGGTAACAAAATGCCCTCTGGTTCCATCTAGCATGTCTATTTTCTAGCTAGCATGGATGAAGAAATGGTATGAAAAGGCCTGCTCCCAGATTTTAAGAAAACTTCTGGGGACTCCCTGATCTCAAATTATACTACAAAGCTTCAGTAATCAGTACGGTATGGTACTGCCACAAAAACAGACACATAGATCAATGAAACAGAATAGAGAGCCCAGACACGAACCCACACTTGTACGGTCGATTAAGCTATGACAATGGAGGCAAAAATATACTACGGGGAAATGCAGCCTCTTCAATAAATTGTGTTGCGAAAACTGGACAGCTACATGCAGGAGAACCAAACTGGACTACTTTCTTATACCACATACAAAAAAAAAAACCAAAAACAAAAGAAAAACAAAAAAACACCTCAAAATGGCTTAGGGACTTAAATGTAAGACATGAAACCATAAAACTTTTAGAAGAAAACATAGACAGTAAGCTCTATGATATCATCGATCTTAGCAATTTTTTTGGATATGTCTCCTCAGGCGAGGGAAATAAAAGTAAAAACAAACAAATGGGATGACATCAAACTAAAAAGCTTTTTGCACAGTGAAGAAAACTATGAACAAAATGAAAAGGCTACCTACAGAATAGGAGAAGATATCTGCAAATGATGCATCTGATAAGGGGTTAATATCCAAAATATACAAATAATTCCCACAGCTCAAGGTAAAAAAAAACCCCAAACAACCTGATTAAAAAATGGTCAGAGGACCTGAATAGATATTTTACCAAAGAAGACATACAAATGGCGAACAGACACATGAAAAGATGCTCAACACTGCTGATCATCAAGGAAATGCAAATTAAAACCACAATGAGATATCACCTCACACCTGTCAGAATGGCATCAAAAAGAGAACAAATAACAAGTGTTGGCAAGGATTCGGTGAAAAAGGAACCCTCATGCACTGTTGGTAGGAATGCAAGTTGGTACAGCCACTAGGAAAACAGTATGAAGGTGTCCATGTGGGTGTATGCTTCTCCTGTTTTACTATCATTTTGGTGCAGTTTAGTGAAGAAACAAAGGTAAGTATGTGAGTTCAATTCGCTATGTTTAATTAGGCAATTTGTTGTTTTTAACATGAAGAGTTTTTTGTTGTGTTGTTGTTGTTTTGGCCGTGCTGTGAGGCATACGGGATCTTAGTTCCCCAACCAGGGATCGAACCCGAGTCCCCTGCAGTGGAAGTGCAGAGTCCTAACCACTGGACTGCCAAGGAAGTCCCAACATGAAGGGTTTTGATTTTCTTTTCTATCTATGCTTCCTACTTTAGTATCTTACATTTTTAGTGGCCCTAATTACACGTGAAAGACTCATTTAGCTAAACTCTGGGTGTTTTAAGCTCCATCTGCTTTCAGAAATCTCCTTATTTCACCCCACACATGAGTTTATTGAAGGAGCTAAGTCTTTTCTAAGGTAGAGCACTAAATATGATGCTTTTTGCTTTATATTTATTATCTCATGAAATCTTTATGACAGTTCCAGGAGCTAGATAGTACTATCCCCACTTTATAGATGGAGCAACTGAGAGACATGGTATGTTATTGGCCTAAGGCAAAGCAACTTATAAGCGGCAAAAGCAGACTTTAGTGCTCTTATTCTTAACCTCAAAGCAACAAATATGTATCCTTTTGCTTTGCTGTTGTGGTTCTTCCTTTTTCTACTACTATATTGTCTTTTGGGGAAAATGCAGTTAGCTACTGAATAAATCATTTAATTTTCTCTTCTAAAGGGACTTTCTGCTTGTTTTTATGTTAATACCACTTTAGGTCATTTGAGATGGGCAGTTTATTAGAGTGCTGTAATGTGTTTTTCACTACCCTCGGGCTCTAGGAGTCCAATTCATCTCATACTTTTCCTTTTGATAGCTTAGCATCATATCCACAGCTCTGTAATTACGTGCTGCACCGTACAGATTCATTTGATTAAATGTTCATTTTTTAAAATATTTATTTATTTGGCTGTGGCACGCTGGATCTTCTTTGTGGTGTGTGGGATCTTTTAGATGAGCTGCACTGGCTCTTCATTGTGGCACGTGGACTCTCTAGTTGTGGCACATCGGCTCTAGAGTGCACCAGCTTAATGGCTCTGCACAGGCATGTGGGATCTTAGATTCCCCGATCAGGGATCAAACCCACCTCCGCTGCACTGGAAGGCAGATTCTTAACCACTGGAAAAAAAAAAAAAGAAAGAAAGAAATGCCCAAAGAAACCAAGAGCTGATTCTTTGAAAAGATAAACAAAATTCATAAACCTTTAGTCAGAGTCATCAAGAAAAAAAAAGCCAGAAATGAAAAAGGAAATGTTAAAACCAATATCTCAGAAATACAAAGGATCATAAGAGATTACTACCAGCAATTATACCCCAATAAAATGGACAAGCTAGAATAAATGTACAATTATAAATTCTTATAAATGTATAATCTCCCAAGACTGGACCAGGGAGAAATAGAAAATATGAGTTAACAAATTTCCATTAATGAAATTGAATTAGTAATAAAACAACTCTCAACAAACAAAAGTTCAGGAGCAGATAGATTCACAGGTGAATTCTACCAAACATTTAGAGAGGAGTTAACACATATCCTTCTCAAACTACTCCAAAAAATGCAGAAGAAGCAATGCTCTTGAATTCATTCTATGAGGCCAGCATCACCCTGATACCAAAACCAGACAAAGGTATCACAGAAAAAGAATATTACGGGCCAACAACATTGATGAACATAGATGCAAAAATCCTCAACCAAATATTAGCAAACTGAATTCAGCAATACAATAAAAGGATCATACATGATGATCAAGTGGGATTTATCCACGGGATGCAAAGATGTTCAAAATCTGTAAATCAAACAATATGATACACCACATTAACAAATTGAACAATAAAAATCATATGATTATCTCAATAGATGCAGAAAAAGCTTTTGATAAAATTCAACCTCTATTTATGATAAAAACTATCAACAAAGTGGGTATAGAGGGAACATACCTCAACATAATAACGGCAATATATGACAGACCTGCAGCTAACATCACACTCAACAGTGAAAAGCTAAAAGAATTTTCTCTAAGATCAGGAAAAAGGCAAGGATGCCCACTCTTGCCACTTTTATTCAACATAGTATTGGATGTCCTAGCCACAGTAGTCAGACAAGAAAAAGAAATAAAAGGACTCCAAACTGGAAAGGAAGAAGTAAAACTGTCACTGTTTGCAGATAACGTGATACTGTACATAAAAATCCTAAAGAAGCCACCAAAAAACTACTAGAACTCATCAATGAATTTGGTGAAGTTGCAGGATACAAAATTAATATACAGAAATGTGTTGCATTTCTATACACTAACAACAAACTATCAGAGAAATTAAGTAAACAATCCTATTTACCATCACATCAAACAGAATAAAACACTTAGGAAAAATCTAACTAAGGAGGTAAAAGACATTTACATGGAAAATTATAGACACTGATGAAAGAAACTGAAGATGACACAAATAGAAAGATATATCATGTTCATAGATTGTAAGAAATAATACTGTTATAATGTCCATACTACCAAAAGCAATCTGAAGATTTAATGCAATCCCTATCAAAATAGCCATGACATTTTCACAGAAATAGGACAAATAATCCTAAAATTTATACAGAATCACAAAAGACCTGTAATTGCCAAAGCAATCTTGAGAAAAAGAACAAAGCTGAAGATGTCACACGTGCTGACTTTAGACTATATGACAAAGTTACAATAATCAAAACAGTATGGTACTGGTGCAAAAACAGAGACATAGATCAATGAAACAGAATAGAGAGGTCAGAAATAAACCCACTCACCTATGGCCGATTAGTCTATGACAAAGGAGGCAAGAATATACAATGGGCAAAAGATAGTCTCTTCAACTAGGATGCCCACTCTTGCCACTTTTATTCAACATAGTATTGGATGTCCTAGCCACAGTAGTCAGACAAGAAAAAGAAATAAAAGGACTCCAAACTGGAAAGGAAGAAGTAAAACTGTCACTGTTTGCAGATAACGTGATACTGTACATAAAAATCCTAAAGAAGCCACCAAAAAACTACTAGAACTCATCAATGAATTTGGTGAAGTTGCAGGATACAAAATTAATATACAGAAATGTGTTGCATTTCTATACACTAACAACAAACTATCAGAGAAATTAAGTAAACAATCCTATTTACCATCACATCAAACAGAATAAAACACTTAGGAAAAATCTAACTAAGGAGGTAAAAGACATTTACATGGAAAATTATAGACACTGATGAAAGAAACTGAAGATGACACAAATAGAAAGATATATCATGTTCATAGATTGTAAGAAATAATACTGTTATAATGTCCATACTACCAAAAGCAATCTGAAGATTTAATGCAATCCCTATCAAAATAGCCATGACATTTTCACAGAAATAGGACAAATAATCCTAAAATTTATACAGAATCACAAAAGACCTGTAATTGCCAAAGCAATCTTGAGAAAAAGAACAAAGCTGAAGATGTCACACGTGCTGACTTTAGACTATATGACAAAGTTACAATAATCAAAACAGTATGGTACTGGTGCAAAAACAGAGACATAGATCAATGAAACAGAATAGAGAGGTCAGAAATAAACCCACTCACCTATGGCCGATTAGTCTATGACAAAGGAGGCAAGAATATACAATGGGCAAAAGATAGTCTCTTCAACAAATGGTGACAGGAAAACTGTACAGCTACATGTAAAGGAATGAAATTAGACCATTTTCTCACACCATATACAAAAATAAACTCAAAATTGTTTAAAGACCTAAATGTAAGAGCAGAAACCAAAATACTCCTAGAAGAAAACAGCAGCAGAAAACTCTTTGACATAAATGGTAACAATTTTTTCATGGATTTGCCTCTAAGACAAAGGAAACAAAAGCAAAAATAAACAAATGGGATCTAATTAAACTTAAAAGCTTTTTCACAGCAAGGGAAATCATTGACAGGAAATTCCCTGGTTGTCAAGTGGTTAGGATTTGGCACTTTCACTGCCATGGCCCTGGGTTCACCAGGTTCATTCCCTGGTCAGAGAACTAAGATTCTGCAAGCTTCACAATGTGGAAAGAAAGAGAGAAAGAGAGAAAGAGAGAAAGAGAAAAAGAGAGAAAGAAAGAAAGAAAGGAAGGAAGGAAGGAAGGAAGGAAGGAAGGAAGGAAGGAAGGAAGGAAGGAAGAAAGAAAGAAAGAAAACCATTGACAAAACTAAAAGACAACCTAATAAATGGGAGGAAATATTTGTAAATGATAAGACCCATAAGCAGTTAATATCCAAAATATATAAACAGCTCATACAACTGAATATCAAAAAACAAAACAAACTGATTAAGAAATGGGCAGAAGACCTGAATAGACATTTTTTCAAAGAATACATCCAGATGGCCAACAGGCACATAAAAAAATGCTTAACATTGCTAATCATCAGAGAAATGTAAATCAAAACTACAATGAGTTATCACCTCATACCTGTCAGAATGACTATCATCAAAAGGACCACATATGGGCTTCCCTGGTGGCGCAGTGGTTGAGAGTCTGCCTGACGATGCAGGGGACACGGGTTCGTGCCCCTGTCCGGGAGGATCCCACATGCCGTGGAGTGGCTGGGCCCGTGAGCCATGGCCGCTGGGCCTGCGCATCCGGAGCCTGTGCTCCGCAATGGGAGAGGCCACAACAGTGAGAGGCCTGCGTACCGCAAAAAAAAAAAAAGGACCACATATAACAAATGTTGGCAAGGATGTGGAGAAAAGGGCACATTTGTGCACTGTTGGTGGAAATGTAATTTGGTGCAGCCACTATGGAAAATGGTAAAAAAATTAAAAATAAAACTATCATATGATCCAGCAGTTCCACTCCTGGGTATATATCTGGAAAAAATGAAAACACTAATTTGAAAAGATACATGCACCCCTATGTTCATAGCAGCGTTAGCCAACATATATAAGATATATATATATTATATATAATATTGTATATATAATATATATAATGAAATATTACTCAGCCATAAGAAAGAACTAAATTTTGCCATTTGCAACAACATGCATGGACCCGGAGGGTATTATGCTTAGTGAAATAAGTCAGACAGAGAAGGACATAACATATAGTATGTACTGTATGTTATCACATATGTGGAATCTAAAAGAATGAAATGAATGAATATAACAAAACAGAAACAAAGGTACAGATAGAGAACAAATAGTGATTAGGAGTAGGGAGAGGGAAGTGGGGAGGGGTAATATAGGGGAGGGGGATTATTACCATGTACAAAATAAATAAGCTACAATGGTATATTGTACAGCATGGGAAATATAGCCAATATTTTATAATAAATTTAAAATGATTATAATTTGTAAGAATATTGAATCACTATGTTGTACACCTGAAACTAGTATTAAAAAAAAAGAATGGGTTGTTACTGGATTGTTGCCATGTAAAATATATTTTTCTTTAACCATTTAAACTTAGTTAATCCATGGTCATTATTAAAAAAAAATTAAACACAAACAAATAAAAAGAAAAAAACCTTATAAGCCTACCACTCAGACATAATGAGGATTTCCATTTAGCACTTATCTTTTCAGACATTTTCCTACACACATTCATGTATTATTTCAGTTAGGGTACAGTCAGGGAAGCAGAGTCGCTGTGGATATTATAGAAGAAGGGGTTGGTTATAGGAATTAGACCATAACAAGTTATGGGGGGAGCTGGAGAAGTGAGAGTCCAGAAGGGGGAGTTGGAGGATTGAGAAAGAGCCACTAGCTACTCTCCTGAAGCACCAGTGTGGTTGGACAAGCAGAGCTTGCAGGAAATCTGAGAAGCCCTACCACATCCCACTAAAAAGCTGAGGCTTGTGGTGAAGTCTCTGGGAAGCTGTTGCCTCTGGGAGTGAAGGCTGGTATAGGGTACTGCTGTGGCAGGAGCAGAAGATTAGGGTGTGGAATGAGAATTAGGACAAGTTGGAAACCACCAGGCAAGTCTGGGTCTATCTGGCAGTGTATCTAACTGGGAATTCCTTCAGCGTGTGGCTGCCAACTCCAGCTCAGAGACAGACAGGGAAGAGGTTTCTGGGAAACAGAGTTCCCAGGTTAACAAAGTTGACAATGACATGTGTGTGTGTATGTGTGTGTATAAGTGCATACATATATGTTTTTGTGTATATATGTTTCTATATGTATATGTACCTATATGTGTGTATGTGTGTGTGTGTATGTATGAATTCATACTCTACAAGGAGTTCTGTAACCTATTTTTTCTCACTTCAACCATTGTAAACACTATTGTTTACATAGATCTTTAGCATAACTTTAATGGCTGCTTAGTCTCCCATCATTTTGAGGATTTATTTGATCTGTTCGTTAATCTTCTCAATTGTTTAACACTGAAAGTTTAGGCTGGGGTGTTTCTGGTGATGGACTGATGCAGTGAGTAGGTCAGGTGAAGGACAGCAGGACATTCCAGAGCAGAGTGGTGGTTGTAAAGTTATAATATTCCATTACTCTAAGACTTTTAGTAATTTCTCATTAACCTTGACTACATTTCTCTGATATACTGTTATGAAATCAAGAGGGAGGTTCACTCCTCTGAGGAAGGAGTTATGGCCACATTAACTGGGCTCAGGGGCATGTGATCCTACATGTGTCATTGTCATCAAACACAGTGCCGTGTGAACGCGAGGAGGCCAGAGCAGAAGACACTGAAGACCCTGCTCCTGGGTGCCCATGAGGTGGCCCCCTTTGGGGACTGCTCAGATAGAGCTGGAGGACACTTAGGAAGGATTAATCTCCAAACTATAAGGCCAGGTGAGAGAGTGTTGAGGGAAGTTTCCTTAGTAATTCAGGTTATGACTGAGGGTATCACAAATGTGTTTTATTTAACAGCATTCATTTTTTACTTTGGATTGTGAGCAGTCAGAAAGCATCATTCATGTTCAGCCGTCTTTGTGTCTCCACCGTCTAGAGAGTATATATACTGAAGCATGTTCAAACTGGGTAGCTGAGGTGTGGTAAATGAAGTTACAAATGTGTGGTCAAGGTTTAGGGAAAACAACACAGAATGTTGGAATATCCAGGGCTCATAGCGCTGGGGAACTATTATCACTTCTAAGCCCAAAGGGGCAGAGCAGGGAGGTAGAGGTTGCCAGAACCCAAAGAGCATCTCCCACTGGGCCAATCCAGCTAAAGACCAGAGAGCACAGAGCCCACTGATAGAGTTCTTAAAGACAGACCCCCAGAGATCAAACAGGGGCGAGGAAGGTGGTGGAGGCCGAACTGGAGGGACAAGTGGGAGATACCCAGCACAAGGCATCATTAGACACAGGTGTTTTTGAGAAGATGAGCCCTGAGCTAGCCATTATATACGTTTATACCTATTATCATGAATTTTAGGTAAGTTTTCATTTTGATATATTTCAAACTAGAAAAGTTACAAGAATAGCACGAGGAACTCCTGTATACCCTTAATTCTTTTACATTTTGCCTCATTTGCCTTATCATTTCCCCCCACCCCACCCCTCTCTCTTGTGGTTCTGAGGTTTCCCTCAACCATTTGAGAGTAAGTTGGATACA
Organism: Neophocaena asiaeorientalis asiaeorientalis; assembly: GCF_003031525.2. Lineage (NCBI taxonomy): Eukaryota > Metazoa > Chordata > Mammalia > Artiodactyla > Phocoenidae > Neophocaena > Neophocaena asiaeorientalis. The sequence goes on along the minus strand of NW_020172733.1, from coordinate 1,851,203 downwards.
TTATGTCTCCTTTACCCTCAATACTTCAGTGTGTGTTTCCTAGACATAAGGACATTCTCTTACATAACCATCGTACAATAATTTAAATCAAGAAATTTAACAATGATACAATTCTATTCTATTGTTTTAAATACAGCCCATATTCAAGTATTATCAATCACCCCAATAATGTCCTTTATAGCTTTTTTTTTCCTGGTTCAAGCTCTAATCCACGCTCGTACATTGTGTTAAATTGTCTTGTTTCTTTAGCCTCTTTGAATCTGGAATATTTTGTCAGCGTCTTGTAGTTCTTTTTGATCTTGACTTACTTTTTTTTGCTATTACTGTTACATTTAGGTTAAATCTATACTTTTGAATCCATGTCATCATAGAGTTGAGTTTATAGGATTCCCCTCCCTCCTTTCCTTCCTTCCTTCTTTCCTTGAAAAGCTGGATGTTATTTAACCTATTGCACTGATGTGAAAACCAAGGCCCAGAGAGGGCAAGTAACTTGGTGTAGTTTGTAAGTGCAAAGTTGGTCCTGGAATCTAGAGCTTCATGAATCCACAAACCTGTGTTCTTAACCATCATGTTATAAGGTACATAGTCAAGTAATTTGGAAAGGGCTATTTTAGACAAAGTTATAAAATTACATCGATTTCTTCACTGTCAGACTTGTCGGAGCTTTTATTATGTAAATGAACATTGGGAATTTCCAAGAGGGGAAGAGTATGCAGCATTTCCTAAATTTGTACTCACAGAAGCCGTTCCCCCACCTCCTAACCCTCGGAATACTTCTCCTATGCAGTGCTGTTTATAAACATTGGGATGGAAGGTGGAGCATCTGTGGCTTGAAGAGGGTGGAAGTACAGAGCTGTGGTTGAAAAAGGAAGGTTGAAGACTGTTAACGGGAGGATGGCCGAGGAAGTTGGAGTTTCGATGAATGAAGTCTGGCCTGGGTGCTCTAAGCCGCCATCTTCGGGTTGTCCCCTCAGCCTCTTTTTCGCTTTGCTACAGTTGCCTACACCCCTGCTACCCCTGCTACTGCAGCAAACACAGCCTTCAGGAAAGTTTTAAACTCGTGTTTAAAATGCTGACTCACAGTCAATCTAAAAGAATAGATTCAAATCTTTCAGATTTGAAAGATGAGAAGAGTTCTGGTGATGGGTTGCGCAGCAATGTGAATGTACCTGGCGCTACTGAACTGTTCATTTAAACGTGGTTAAGATGTTAAATTGTATGGCATATGTATTATACCACACACACCATAAAAGCTGTAGTGATTGACATACGTCTCATCCCAGAATCCAGTTTGGGCAGACGGTCCCTCCTACCTCAGGGTTACCACCCTATTTATTGACAACACAATGCTTCTCAATAAAATGCCATCAAACCAGCAGAGGGGAAAACTGCCACCGGTGGAGAAAAGACAAAAATTCCAAGGACAAGCTTTGATCTCAAAAATTACTTTTAAAGGGGAAGTTCTATTTGTATTTTAATTTACATTGTATTAATGTACAATTTAATTTTTAAATGAATTTCTTAAGATGTCAGTTGATGAGCAAAACATCTTTGAAGTATTCTCAATCCTGTTCAGATATTACTTGTGATGTAACCATGTTTATCATAATTTCAAAGAACAGTAAAAACGTTTTATATAAGGAAAAATATCAACAAAGATGTAATTTTATTCAGAGCATTTTGAGAGTCTCTTTTTACTCCCAAGTCTAAAACATCTATAATTTATCCTTCTTTCTTCCCCTCCTGCCCCCATCACCAACTCCCACTGCCCTAATGCAGTTTTATACATGTGCTCATAGACACAATTGTAATCTCAAAGGAGTGGAGCTGTTCATCTATTTTGGCACTTGGTCCTCCTGTGTATGTCAGATCAGTACAAAGAGTGACTAAATTAACAGCAATATCAGGATAACAGAAAAATCCAAGTCGACATTCTGTTAAAAAAAATCATTTTGTGACACAAATGAAGACATGGGAAGGTCTGAATTTGCATCTTTGAATGACATGTATGGAAAAAATTCTCTGCTTTATAAAGCATATTATAGAGGAGTATCATATTTTTTATACTTAATAATTATTGAACAACAGAAAGTCCATTGTGTAGCAAAGACCAAACCAATACAGTCAAGACTTTAGAAAGAACTTCCTTCCATCAGCACAGAAGCAGATGGAGCCAGGTAGCGGAAATAATGGGAATCTCTTAGTGTCTGAATCGGTATGACACCACCGAGGCATATCTGTAACCTCACACTGCTACTTCTGTGGCCGGATGAAAATGTAATAACAGGACACCAACTGCACATTCCAGGTTCAAGGGGGAAAACCCCACAATATAATAAAATAAGAAGTAAATCATATGTTTTGGAACTAGCCATAAAGGAGACAGATGCTCTGACAATAATGCTGATATATCCAGGGAGGCATCAAGGATCTTGTAGGATGGTTCTTCCTCAGATTAGCACTGCCTAATTAAGAATAACTGAATTATGGGCACTGCTGGTGAGGCTTGTATCATTTGTCTTGTTGATAGCAACTCCAAAACACCCACACTTGAATTAATTTGCTGGTAGTTATCATTGAAAGAGAAGTAAAATGGTTCAGCAGGCTAATCAGAAGGGCTGGAGAAGTGGAACGGAAAGCCATGCTGTCAGTTGCATACCGCAGCCCAGCTACGTCATGGAATATGTCATTGAGCCGTCAGTTGACACCTCTGCCTCAATTTCTTCGTGGTGAAGCTGGAAAACACAGTGGCTCAGACCTACAGAGACTTCTGCTCATCTCAACACCACCACTGAACACCAGTGTCAAGTTTAGTGGCTTCAAATTCCACTTTGATCCCGTAGAGGCAAAAAGTGACATTTTACCCTGCTTCCAACATGATTAGGCACATCATATATGACAGTCAGAGAAAACATGTAATGCTCTGACATAAACCAAAAATAATGAGGTCACCTTGACGGGGTTTGGCCCCTGCATAGCAAAACTTTGAATATTTCCTGTAAACCATTTTATACTTGATATTTGCCATGTTGGTGTCTGAAGATACGTCGTGAGTTTTTGAATATGATAATCATGTGAGAAAGCTACTGTTTTTCCTTCATGGACAGACTAATGTAAACTCGGTAACCTGGGCAATTTTGCAGCTTTTAAATTTAAATACTTTGGCCAGCCAATTCTTCTGAAGTCTGACTCTCTTGCCCTCTTAGAAAATAAATGTTTGCTTTCCTTTTCTAAATGTTTCTTTCTCTGTCTTCCTTTGATAATCATCTCAAAAGCCTTTGTGCAAAACTAATGGTTTCTTATTATTTATCCAATCAGATGCAAATTCCTTTGGCTGATACGTCCTGGCTGTTGAAATCTGACCTTGAACTCTTTCTGTAAATTTCTGTCCCATTGTTCCCTCACACAAATCCCATTGCAGCCAGGAGGAGCATGATGTCTGGATTGCCACCTCTGCACCTTGGCCCATGCTACCTCTTCCTGTTGCAAAATCCTCCCAACATCGCTTTATCAATGCAAATTATATCCATCTCGTGGGGCACAGCTTAGGTCCTATATTGTCCGTGAAACTGACTGGGTGGCTCACAGTATTGTCCTCTCAAATCATAGTCTGTGCTACGCACTCAGCATTTAACCCTTTGTCCCTATGTGAAGTGTTTTGCATTAACGTTTAAGTCTGAGAACCGCATCCCTCTAGATAGACTGTAAACTTCAATCCACAAGAAAAATTGGCATTTCTAATGCAGGTCTACTATTTAACAGAGGGATTGGAAACTGAGTACCGTATCGTTCTCTGCTTTTTACACAATTTTAACTACAATACATGGAAAACAGTAGAGTACAAGCCACCTTTAATAATTCTATGCCAAATACTACTTTCCAACCTCCTAACAACACCTTGGGCAAATCCTATACCTTTCTGGTCAGTTTCTGTTATTAAAATAATCTAGTCCAGTTAAAAACTTTAATTTCATATCTGATTCAAAACTCTCCCCCAGTGCTGGTCAGACTTGTTACTCTTCCTCTGTCTTCTTTCTAGAGCTTGGGGAAGGGATGGCAGGGAAGGAAAGCACCCCTTGTCTTCTTTGGGTGATTACAATCTGCTCCTTGTTGCTTTTCTGGTAATGCTGATGGCAGATAACTCCTTGCAGAGTGCAGGTGCCGGCTTTCTGACGGGGTCCCCACTGCAAAGTCCCCTCTTATGGGATCTTTGGGTCCAGATCAGCCTCTTCCCTTGACCTCCTTTTACTGCCACACCACTTTCCTGGCAAATGGCTCCCTTGGGTGTTGTTCTGGTTGGATAATTCTAGCCCAAGCACTTTCACACAGCCACACAGAAAAGTCATGTTATTCATATGATGTAGCCCAAGTGCTGACTCCACTTGTGCTTTCTGTGTCCTGCTTCTTCCCTGTTCCCCTTCCTCTGCTCATGCCAGCCTGGGCGCAGATATGCAAGACTACTGTCTCAGTAGATACAAAGTAGGGAAAAACGACAGTGTCCTGACTTGTACACACCCACATTTTTTACATCTGTTCTTTCGCACACTCCTGATCAACCCTGGGCTTACATAATAAGAAACCAATTTTGTGAAGCTCCTTTTCTAATAGCGGTTCTTGGTCAAAATGATCCTTGATCAAAATTGTAAAATGAATAGTTGTTTCATTTCTAAATAAGGTAGTTCTAATGAAAGCCTAAGATGTCCTCAGGCATCCTATTATATTACATTATATTATATTCACAGGAATCTTTGTTTCACTGAAGAAGAGACTATTTCAACAGTTTATTTTTCAGTCCTAAAAGTTTAAAAAATTTGTGATATATGAATTTTATTTTATTAGAGACAGTTTGGGACTCTGCCTAAATTTCAGACACGCTCCAGACAATACCATTACATTTTACAGTCACCCATTCTCCCCAAATCTCACCCAAATCTTTCAGCTTAATTTGTATTTCTAATTAAGTTTTTGTGTGTATTCTACCCCATCATCAGTGTAATCTCTTCCAGATTTTTACTTTGGAGTCACTATATGCTTCTTTTGTGCATTCTAATTTTATATTCTCTATCTGATATTTCCAATAGCTGAAGTTCTTGAGGGCCTAATCTCTTATCTCAGATAATTTTTCCACATGGCTGGTGTGTTTTGTAATTTTGGATTGCGATTATCATGTTTGCCTGAACTTTATATGTTAATTTACTGTTTTGGGGTTTCCCAAACCAATTAGAGGCTGAATTTTAATCCCAAATGTAGATTCATAACCTGTAGTTATGAATATCAGAGGTCATTATTTATTTATTTATTTTTTTGCGGTACGCGGGCCCCTCACTGTTGTGGCCTCTCCCGTTGCGGAGCACAGGTTCCGGACACACAGGCTCAGCGGCCATGGCTCATGGGCCTAGCCTATCCACGGTATGTGGGATCTTCCCAGACCGGGGGGTGAACCCATGTCCCCTGCATCAGCAGGCGGACTCTCAACCACTGTGCCACCGGGGAAGCCCCTCAGAGGTTATTTTTATTTTTGAACACTCTAAGTCTGTGCCGAGACAGACAAATCTCTTTGTGTTTCCTCTTTGCTGGTAGGCAGACAGCCTTTTTCTAGCCTTCTTTTTCAGTGAGTGTGAGCACTGGGACTTCAACTCCAAATCCCTATCTTTTGCAAGTTCAAGATCTTGTTTTCTGTCTCGAGGTTGCCCTTAAAACTCAAGCATTTAGAAAATGGGAAGTGTCAACTGCTTTAAAGCCAACTGCACTTTCAGTGTCAGCCTACAACTGTGGGTTACAACTTGCTTTTTAGACTTGGCCCTTGGGAATTTTCCATACCTTTTTTTTTTTTCTTTTTTAATGAATTCAGCTATGCGTTGGAAAGAATGACTATTATATTTGATCCAGTTTTTCTAAGTATCTTATAGAAAAGAATTTGAAAATATCTAGCCTGCTCTTCCTTTAAATTTCCAATTCTACCTACTTGCATTTCAGAATTTTTTCCATATCTTGTTCTAAAGCAATGTAATAATATTTATTGAATGCCTTTTATAGGCCAAGTGTTTTATATTTGTGATCCCATTTTCTTGTCATCTTTACTGTAATTCTGATCATATCGTATAAATAAGACCCTATCTGTTACTTTCTGTGTCCACCCCTTGCGTATATCCTGCATAGTGCTATGATATTGAATTGTAATAAGAAATACATATTTGGTCTTCACCCAGTTGAGATCCTAAAACTCTTGGAATTTCCTAAGTGATGAGAGCTATTATGGTGTTTCTTGTTATGTTAATTAGGTGACTTTTGGACCCCACCTAATTGGGGGGGCTGGTTGCCAGGAGAATAAGCCAGGTGATTAGAGGGTTGGAACTTACAGTCCTACAATCTGACCTCCTGGGATGGTAGAGAGCCTGGAGGTTGAATTCAGCACCAATGGCCAATGATTTAGTCAAGCATTCCTATGTAATGGGGCTCCATAAAAACCCAAAAGGACAGGTTGGTGAACTCGTGGAGATTCAGAAAGAGTGGCGTGCCTAGAAAGGGCATGGAAGCTCTGGGCCATTTCCCCATACTTTGCCCTATGCATCTCCTATTTGGCTGTTCCTGAGTTATACCTTTTTATAATAAGCTGTTAATATAGCAAGTAAAATGTTTCTCTGAGTTCTGCGAGCCACTCTAGCAAATTAATCAAACTCAATTTGATTCACTGGAACCTCCAATCCATAGCCAGTGACCGCAATGGTGATAGACACATAGGTAATATGTACCCATTTTCAGATAAGGACCTGCGACCAGGGAAATGAAGTGACTTGTCCAAGTTTATAGAGGTAGTCAGGGATTGAGTTGTAATAAAAGATCAGATGCCAAAATCCATCCCCCCTGCCACTGGGACACTATTTATTTCATTAGTTTCTGGGAAGCCAAGGTGACTAGCTAAATTATGATAGTGGTTTGATTAAATGATAACTGAAATAAAATTTCACATCATTAATTTCAAATTACATTTAATTTTAATACTGTTAGATGATTTATATTGTACAGAATTAAAGAAATTTCATAGAATCAGCATAACAGAGTAAAACTTCCAGGCCCTATTGATTATACATTGTGCCAATTTTTGTACCATCTCTGAAAAGTGGGTAACATTTATTTTGGAAGGTATTTTGAGTTCTTACCTCATGCAAGAGAAATATTAAAAACCATTGTGCTTTATTTCTTCCTTCCCCTACTTTTCTTAGTCCCTGATATAAAGGAGAAGATTGGCAAACTATTGTTTTTACTGAGTCCATTATAAAAATCAGTTTATTATTATTTCTAAAAAACCCATGAAAATTAGCGAGTTGAAAATGTCTTATTCTTAAAATTCTCTAAAATAGATAAAAGTGCCTTGCTTTGACTAATCTATTACAGTTTTCTGTAATAGATTTAAGACGAGGTATTTAAACTGGAGAACATTTTCTGCAGTAGAGGCTAAACTATCAAATTGGTGATCAAAGTCAAGTGAATATCACAAAGAATATCCATACCTGGAGAAAGTATGCAGCAAAGATTAGATTCTCAGAATAGATGAGTAGATACTGTATGCTGAGTAGAAAGACTGTTTTGGGTCTTTTTAGGCTAAATCAGTCTGTAGCAAATTGTAGGTCACCGCTGCTGCGGTTCATTCTCAGATGGAATTTGAAATAAATGAATACATGTGCTCCCTGAGTATAAAGCTTCTGACTTATAGTGCCTTTTTCAGTTTTGTGCTATGAAAAAAATGATTCCCATTGTCTGAAAGAGTAGTTTTCTGTAGGGTCTGGAAAACGTTCTTATACTTTTAATGACAAATTTAAAAATGTTGTCTACAGGGTTCTATATTGTACAGCTGGAGGCAAAGTCTGAGTCCATTTTACAGGAAGCGTGGAGCCTTGATTATTGGATGGGTTTTCATGGTGGCATGCACAGAGAACAGCTTTTCAGTCTTTAGAGTCAGAGTGTGTTTGCTTATGTTAGGTCATAAATCAATGCTATTTTAATTGCAAAAAAATGAAATACCAAATATTTTGGCAATATAATTAAAAAAAATACACAAGGAGTTGTAAAAGCTAATATTTAGGGGAAAGAATCTTTCCAAAATAGGACAGTTTTGAGTGACAGTATGATTTTAACATGCCTTACTAAATACCACGCAACTCTTTATGTCAAGCATGATATTAGATTGAAGGCAGGGACATCTCTTCTTCATTTTTTATCATCTCCGCTTCTTCTACACCTGGTCAGTCGTGGATGAAGGTCTTTGGAGACATCCACCTAAATAATCATGGACGAGCCTCCACTTGAACATGTTTCAACACAATTACCCCCACCGCACCAGTCAGCCCATTCTGGTTTTGACGGCTTAGGCGGAAACTTTTTCTTCTCTTGAGTGAACATGTGCTCTCCTCTAACTGGAACTGAGCAGAACCCTGCAGTGCCCCCTACCCCCAAGAACAGAGGCCCCTCTATGTCCCCTGCCTCTCATTTGTAGAAAAGCTGAAGTCTCCCAGGCCTCCCAGAATCACAAAAGAGCAGGCTCAAGCAGTTAATGATTAGGACGATGGAGTCACAGACTCAGTGTCTGACGATACAAGAATGGGATTAACACTATTGCTCATAATAATCTAGATCTTTGTTGGCGTAAGAATAATTGGAGCTTGCTCTGCCCATGTATATAAGCAGGCAACTAAAACTGTCAGCAAAGAGATGCTACAGACCCATGTCGACATTTTTCACTCTAAGAATTTGATGCCCTCTCAGCAGGAAGCAGTTACGGCAGATGGGCCTTTGCCCCTAGTCTCATGGAAATGGAATGATGTCCGACAGTGGGGACTTGTAAGTGACTTTTTTGCCTCTTTTCTGTTTGTTCGTCTCTGTTTTCCTCAGACCTTAATCATAAAAATGAGATCACTAGGTAACATTTAACTTAACTCCCGCCTTGCCTAACCTGTTGACTCCTTTCCTGGATTAAAAGGAGTAGGAATGAAGAATTAAGTAGTTAAAGAATGACTGACTCTCTACCCCCAGTATAGCAAATTTGCAGGCAGACCACAGGGGCCAGAGGACAGCCAGTTGCAGGTGGACCAGGTGGGCAAGACAGCATCCAAAGGAATCAGGAGAAGTCAGCGGGTCTGCACACAACGGATAAATGACAATCTAATCTCTTACCTTAATGATTAACTGAGATTGTTTCCGCCTTTTCCTTTAAAAAATCGCCATGGCTGAGCAGAATCTTTGGAGATGGTCTTTGGCCAAGAGTCCACCTCCTCCTCAGATTGCTGGCTTTTATGAATAAAGCAACTTTCCTTTCTACCGACACTTGCCCCTCGATTGTTTGCTTTTGAGTGGTGAGCAGCCGAACCTGAGTTCAGTAACATAACTTCCTCATGCCAGGTCTGTCCTCTGAGGCCTCAGAGAACAGGTCTGACCCTTCTTCCATGTCAAAATCCCTTTAGACATTTGAAGGCAAATACAATGACACAAAATTTGAATTATGGTGAGGCAAGTATCACACCATAAATTCAGATTCTGACTTCTTCCTTTTAGGATTTTGAAGAGGTTTCTTCTATGGGTTACCTTCTCACTCATTTAAATCATATAAATCTTGTGGTCACCTAAAATCCCTGTGCCTTTCTCTCATGCTCTTAAACATTTCCACCCATCCTTGAGTAGTTAGACTTTGAAACTTGCATTTATCCCTCTTAAATTTCTTGTTGTATTTAGCTTATCATTTTGGCTTACCAGAATCTTCATGGATTCTTCTTATATTATCTAATGATCCCCTAACACTCTGTTATGTCACCTCCAGTCTCATCTCTCATCAACTCCACCATCATATACCCTGCTCCATACATACAATCAGAAATATAGTTCTTGGAACAGGTCATGCTTTATCTCAATTTGAGTGAATTGAGACATTCTGCTGCACATACTGTTTTGTGATACTTCTTTTCTCCTCTGCTAACTTTTATTCTTCAAGGCTTGACTGAGACATCACCTTTTTTAGGACTTTGTTTATTACTGGGTGACGTGGCCCACTTCTGAGCTCCTATAGTACTCTGTATTTATGTTAATCCTAGCACTTATCAAACTACATTATAATGGTCATATCCTTGACTTCTTTTCCTCACTAACCTGTAAAATCCTGAATGCAGGAATATGTATTTTTTCACCATTGTATATTCAGTACCTAGTACAATGCATGACATATAGTAGGCTTTTACTATGTATTTCTTGATTCAACTGGCCTCACCAAAGTAATAAGAAGCATATGTATACAACTAAGTCATATGTATGCCTATGATGTGCCTCATTAAACCCTGCTCCCTCAATCCATAATCTGTGTTTTAGACACTGGTCATTCAACCAGTTATGAATCCACCACACAGAGTCACTTCCAGCACAGGTCTTATCTCATGTCTAACAAGGTCATCACCAAATATAATGAAACTCTATCAAATGCCATTCTGAAATTCAGTGGTATTATGCAAATGGACTTCACCTGACCTATCAGTCCTAGAAATGAAACATTTGTGTCGATCTTGAACTATAATGGTATTTAATTCTTATGCCCAGATTTTTGTTGATCTTTCCCTGTATTGTTTATAGAATACTTTAATCTCATCTCAGTTTTCTGTAGATTTTATTTGTATTTTCAAAAAATCTTTAATAAATTTAGAATACCTGATTTTTTTAACAAATATTAAGTATGTTTATGTTATCACTGATCTTTGTTTTTAAACGCTACCTTACAACCCCCTTTCTTAAAATGAAACTTAAGTTTTATTTATAGTTTAAAGGAGTCTAGAGAAAGGGAATTAACCTTGATGAAGTGCATGTATGCCAGATACTTCCCCCTTGAATTATTGTTTATTCCTCAGAAAATACTGCAAAGTAGATTTTATTAAACCTGTTTTATATAAGAGCGAAGTAGGACATGAAGCAAGGAAGGGACAGAGTTGACACTGGAATTCAGTTAGGTTTGATTCTAAAAACAGAGAACCTCTGTGAGAATCTGATGAAAGCCATAGCCCGCTTCCCAGTAAATGTACGTAAGTCACATATCTGTTGTTGTTCTCTGTTATAAGCTACAGAAATGAATCAGATTTTGAAATAGAAAGGAGACTTTATGTTTTTAAGACATCGGTAGCTCACAGAACCTCTGGGAGAGCTGTAGAATCGGGAATGAGACTAGGCAACCAGGAAGAAATGTCCAAACCCACCCTTACAGAAGTGTCTGGTGAGGAATCCGTTGCTATACTTCTGTGAAGCACTAGAAGATGCAGTTGCTATTTCTGGAATTTAGTGTTGTTGAAGCCACTGCTGCCCCCCCATTTTTTTTTTTTTTGGAAGTGGGTAAAATGTGTTTATTTTCTTCTATTTGTGTGTATGTATGTGTATGTGTTTAAGGAAAAGGAGAAAAAGCCTCCTCCCTTCCAGGACCCAGTGTCTACTGGGCTTGGAGGCAGGCGGAGCCAGGGCCAAGCACCCCTACTAGAAGTTGTAGAGTAGAAGGTGATGGCATTAACTCTGTAGTCCATGAGAAGGGGGTGCTGCATGTGTCTGAACCCTAGGCTGCCCCGCCCAGTGAAGAGAAGTGCCACAGCTTCATCAGGGTGAAGGTAGAGAAGCAGTCCTGAGCCAGGATCTCTGCCTTGGGTCAGGGCCAAAAGGAAGTCTTCCTTCAGCAGCTCCCAGCTCTTCCATAAGGAGCCCACACACAGGATGAGAAGGTCAGTCTCCTGTTGGAACAAGACCTGGTCAATCCCAGGTAATATTGCCATGGTGTGTCTGCCCAGCATCCACCCGGTCTTCCTGAAGGTATAACAAGAAAGTGGAGGGACTTCCCTGGTGGCGCAGTGGATAGGACCCCGTGCTCCCAATGCAGGGAGTCCAGGTTCGATCCCTGATCAGGGAACTAGATCCCACATGCATGCTGCAACTAAGAGTTCACATGCCACAACTAAGGAGCCCCCCTGCTGCAACTAAGGGGTCCACATGCTGCAACTAAGGAGCCGGAGAGCCACAACTAAGGAGACTGTGAGCCTCAACTTAGGATCCCTCCTGCTGCAACTAAGACCCTGTGCAACCAAATAAATTAAAAAATGACAACAACAGCAACAAAACACTAATGTGTCTTAAAAAAAAAAAAAAAACAAGAAAGGGGAGCTACCTGCTGAGTGCCTCCTGCAATTTTAACAGCAAAACCCAGTAAACCTGCATTTATCAAATATAGGTGAGTGAGGATTCCTAGCTGATCTGACACCTGGAAATAGCTGAACATGGCGGGCAGTGTCATGAGGAGCTAGGCTGTGCATCGTCAAACACAAACACCCCACTAACTTGGTCCTGCAGCAAGAAGCATCAGTACTTGTTGACATTACAAACGTGGACCCATAGCAACCATCATCTGCACCTTGTTGACACTGCTAATAGGGCCTGCCTCCTGGGTCTGCAAGCTGAGCAGTTGCACAGGGTGCCATGTTCAGAAGGGCTCACACTTGGTTTAATGCTCTATTATCACCGCCTTGGATTGCTGAATCATTTTTGAACACTGGTCTCCACATTTTCACTTTGCACTAGGCCCTGTGAATTATGTAGCTGGTCCTGACTGCCCACATGGTCCTGTAGCAACCACCACCAGCCCTGCATGGACACCATGAACATGGACCTTGAACTACCCCCACTGCCATTACACTGCCACTGCAAACATGTTCTGTTGCAACTGGGATCACCAACATGCCAACACCACAGATACAGTCCTGCAACAACCCCACTCCTACACCGAGAGAGAGAGAAACCCATGAAACACAAATTTTGTGTGAATATTATAAGACTCTTAGATTTCTAAAACCGCCTTTGTGGTCCCAGCTTAAGACACTAGCTCTAAAGCCCATTTCCAGGACTAGAGCAAGAAAGATTTTTTTTCCAGTTTTATTGAGATATAATTGACATACAGCACTATATAAGTTTAAGGTGTACAGCATAAAGATCTGACTTACATCATGAAATAATTACCACAATAAGTCTAGTGAACATCCATCATCTCATATAGATACAATATTAAAGAAATAGCAAAAAAATACACTTTTTCCTTGTGATGAGAACTCTTCAGATTTACTCTCAACAACTTTCATTATAATATTGTGAGTGTTAATTGTCTTTATTATGTTGTACATTACATCCTTAGTACTCATTTATCTTATAACTGGAAGTTTGTACCTTTTGACTACCTTCATCTAATTCCCCCTCATATGGTAGTTCTATTTTTAATTTTTTGAGGAAACTCTATACTGTTTTCCATAGCAACTGTACCAATTTACATTCCCACTAACAGTGCATGAGGGCTCCCTTTTCTCCACATCCTTGCAAACACTTGTTATTTGTTGTCTTTTTGATAATAGCCATGTGACAGGTATGAGGTGATACCTCATTGTGGTTTTGATTTGCATCTCCCTGATAATGACTGATGGTGAGAATATTTTCATGTGTTTGCTGGCCAGCTGTATATCTTCTCTGGAAAAATGTCTACTCAGGTCCTCTGATCATTTTTTAATTGAGTTGTTTGCTTTTTTGATGTTGTATATTTTGGACATTAACCCCTTGTCAGATATATCATTTGCAAATGTCTTCTCCCATTCAGTAGGCAGTTTTTTGGTTTTGTTGATTATTTCCTTCTCTGTGCAATAGCTTTTTAGTTTGATATAGTTCCACTTGTTTATTTTTGCTTTTGTTTCCCTTGCCTTAGGAGAGATCCAAAAAAAAAATATTGCTAAGACTGACATCAAAGAGTATGTTGCCTAGAAGAGCATACTCTTCTAGGATTTTTATGGTTTCAGTCTTACATGTAAGTCTTTAATCCATTTTGAATTTATTTTTGTATATGCTGTGAGAAAGTGGTCCAGTTAGATTCTTTTGAATGTAGTTGTCCAGTTTCCCAATACTGTTTATTGAAGAGGCTATCTTTTCTTCAGTGTATATTCTTGCTCCTTTGACATAGATTAATTGCTCGTATAAATGTGGGTTTGCTTCTTGGTTCAATTGATCTATGTGTCTGTTTTTGTGCCAGTGGCATACTATTTTGATTACTGTAGCTTTGTAGTATAGTTTGAAATCAGGGAGTGTAATACCTCCTGTTCCATACTGCTTTTTTAAGGTTGTTTTGGCTATTCGAAGTCTTTTGTGTTTCCATACAAATTTAAGAATTATTTGTTCTAGACCTGTGAAAAATGCCATTAGTATTTTTATAGGGATTGCACTGAATCTGTGGATTGCTTGGGTAGAATGGGCACTTTAACAATGTTAATTCTTCCAATCCACGTGCACAGGATGTCTTTCCATTTGTTTGTGTCACCTTCAATTTCTTTCATCAGTGTCTATAGTTTTCCATACAAAGGTCTTTTACCTCCTTAGATTTATTCCCAGATATTTTATTCTTTTTGATGTGATTGTGAATTGGATTGTTAATTTCTCTTTCAGGTAGTTGGTTGTTAGTGTATAGGAATGCAACAGATTTCTGCATATTAATTTTGTGTTCTGCAACTTTACCAAATTCATTGATGAGTTCTAGTAATTTTTTGGTGGCATCTTTAGGATTTTCTTTGCATAGTATCATGCCATCTGCAAACAGTGACAGTTTTACTTCTTCCTTTCCAATTTGGATTCCTTTTATTTCTTTTTGTTGTCTGATTGTTGTGGCTAGGACTTCCAATACTATGTTGAATAAAAGTGATGAGAGTGGGCATTCTTGTCTTGTTCCTGATCTTAGAGAAAATGCTTTCAGCTTTTCACCCTTGAGTATGATGTCAGCTGTGGGCTTGTCATATGTGGCTTTTATTATGTTGAGGTATGTTCCTTCTATACCCATATAATAGCCATGTGACAGGTATGAGGTGATACCTCATTGTGGTTTTGATTTGCATCTCCCTGATAATGACTGATGGTGAGAATATTTTCATGTGTTTGCTGGCCAGCTGTATATCTTCTCTGGAAAAATGTCTACTCAGGTCCTCTGATCATTTTTTAATTGAGTTGTTTGCTTTTTTGATGTTGTATATTTTGGATATTAACCCCTTGTCAGATATATCATTTGCAAATGTCTTTTGTCAAGAGCTTTTTCTGTATTGATGGAGATGATCTTATGATTTTTATTCTTTAATTTGTCAATGTGGTGCATCACATTGATTGATTTGTGGATATTGAACCATCCTTGGATCCCTGGGAAAAGTCCCACTTGATCATGATGTATGATCCTTTTAACGTATTGTTGAATTTGGTTTGCTAATATTTTGTTGAGGATTTTTGTATCTATTTTCATCAGTGTTATTGGCATGTGATTTTTTTGGTTATGACATCTTTGTCTAATTTGTTATCCGGATGATGCTGGCCTTGTAAAATGAGTTTGGAAGCATTCTTTCCTCTGCAGTTGTTCAGAATCATTTGAGAAGGACAGGTGTTAACTCTTCTCTAAATGTTAGGTAGAATTCACCTGTTTGACCATCTTGGTTCCAGACTTTTGTTTTTTAGGAGTTTTTTTTTTAAATTACTGATTCAATTTTATTACTGGTAATTGGTCTGTTTATATTTTCTGTTTTTTCCTTGTTCAGTCTTGGGAGATTGTACATTTCTAGGAATTTGTCCATTTTTTTCTAGGTTGTCCATTTTATTGGTATATAATTCTTCATAGTAATCTCTCTTTTTTTTTTTTTTTTTTTGCGGTACGTGGGCCTCTCACTGTTGTGGTCTCTCCCGTTGTGGAGTACAGGCTCTGGATGCGCAGGCTCAGCGGCCATGGCTCACGGGCGTAGCTGCTCCATGGCATGTGGGATCTTCCCGGACTGGGGCACGAACCCGTGTCCCCTGCATCAGCAGGCAGACTCTCAACCACTGCGCCACCAGGAAAGCCCCATAGTAATCTCTTAATGATCCTCGGTATTTCTGAGGTGTCAGATGTAACTTTTTTTAATTTCAGATTTTATTTATTTGAGCTCCCTCTCCTTTTTTTCTTGATGAGTTTGGCTAAAGGTTTACCAATTTTGTTTATCTTTTTGAAGAACCAGCTCTAAGTTTCATTGATCTTTTCTTTTGTTGTTGTTTTTAGTCTCTATTTTATTTATTTCTTCTCTGATCTTTATGGTTTCTTTTCTTCTAACTTTGGGTTTTGTGTGTTGCTTTTCTAGTTTCTTTAGGTGTAAGGTTAGGTTGTTTATTTGAGATTTTTCCTGTTTCTGAGATAGACTTGTATAGCTATAAGCTTTCCTCATAGAACTGCTTTTGCCTTATCCCATAGATTTTGGATCATTAGGTTTTAATTTTTATTCATCTCCAGGTATTTTTTTACTCCTCTTTAATTTCTTCAGTGACCCATTGGTTATTAGTAACATATTGTTTAGCCTCAATATGTTTGTAGGTTTTGCATTTTTTTTCTTGTACTTGATTTCTACTCTCATAGTATTATGGTCAGCAATGATGCTTGATATGATTTCAATTTTCTTAAACTTACTAAAACCTGTTTTGTGGCCTCGCATGTGATCTCTCCTGGAAAATGTTCCATGTACACTTGAAAAGAATGTGTATTGTGCTGCTTTTGGCTGGAATGTTCTCTATATAATCTATTAAATCTATCTGATCTTATGTATTGTTTAAGGACAGTGTTTCCTTACTGATTATCTGTCTGGATGATCTGTCCATTGATGTAAGTAGGGTGTTAAAGTCCCTTACTACTACCATGTTACTGTCAATTTCTCCCTTTATGTCTGTTAATATTTGCTTTCTGTATTTAGGTACTCCTATGTTGGGTGCATATATATTTTGAATTGTTATATTTTCTTGGATTGATGCCTTGATCATTATGTAATATCCTTCATTATATCTTGCTAAAGTCTTTGTTTTAAAGTTTATTTTGTCTGATATAAGTATTGCTACCTTGGCTTTCTTTTCATTTCCATTTGCATGGAATATATTTTTCCATTCCTTCGCTTTCAGATATGTGTGTCTTTAGATCTGAAGTTAGCCTCTTGTAGACAGCATATATATGGGTCTTGTCTTTGTGTGCATTCATCCACTCTATGTCTTTTTGTTTTTTAATTTATTTATTTTTGGCTGCGTTGGGTCTTTGTTGCTGTGTGCGGGCTCTCTCTAGTTGCAGTGAGCAGGGGCTACTGTTCGTTGCAGTGTGCAGGCTTCTCATTGTGGTGGCTTCTCTTGTTGCAGAGCATGGACTCTAGGTGCACAGGCTTCAGTAGTTGTGGCACGTGGGTTTAGTTGTTCCGTGGCATGTGGGATCTTCCCGGACCAGGGCTCGAACCCGTGTCTCCCATGTTGGCAGGCAGATTCTTAACCACTGTGCCAACAGGGAAGCCCCACTCTATGTCTTTTGATTGGAGTATTTAGTCTACTTACATTTAAAGTAATTATTGATAGGTATGTACTCATTTGCCATTTTGTTAATTGGTTTTGTGGTTCTTTTTTGTTCCTGTCTTCTTCTTTTGCTCTCTTCCCTTGTGACTTGATGACTGCCTTTTGTGTTATGTTTGGATTCCTTTCTCTTTTTTTGTGTGTGTGTATCTATTATAGATTTTTGGTTTGTGGTTTCCATGAAGTTTATATATAGCAATCTATAGGTACATACACATGATTATTTTAGGTTGCTGATCTCTTAAGTTCAAATGCATTTTAACAGTTCTGCAGTGTTATTCCCCCCTTCATGTTTATTGTTTGTGATATCATATTTTATATCCTTTTCTTTTGTACATCCCTTTCCTTATTGTGGATATAGGTGATTTCACTACTTTTGTCTTAACCTTCCTATTAGCTTTATAAGTGGTTGATCTACTACCTTTACTATATATTTGCCTTTACCAATGAGAATTTTCCTTTTGTGCTTTTCATATTTCTAGTTTTGGCTTTTTCTTTTCCACTTCGAGTACTTTTACCTTATTTCTTGTTTAGCTGGTTTAATGGTGCTGAACTCTTTTAACTTTTATCTCTCTGTCAAATCTCAATGAAAGCCTTGCTGTGCAGAGTATGCTTGGTTGTTGGCTTTTTTTTTCTTTTATTCCCTTTCATCATTTTGTATCATGCCACTCCCTGCAGAGTTTCTGCTGAAAATCAGCAGATAGCCTCATGGGAATTCCCTTGCACATAACTTGTTGATTTTCCCTTGCGGCTTTTAGTATTCTCTCTTTATCTTTAATTTTTGCCATTTTAATTACAGTGTGTCTTGGTATGGTCCTCTTTGGGTTGATTCTGTTTGGGACTCTTTGTACTTCCCTGGGCATGGCCAGGGTCCTGGGTATCCACTACGAGTGGTGCCAGCCTGCTGGTGGGTAATTTGGGTCTTGACTTGATTGTCTGTGAGGTGTGGTGGTCCAGGGGCTGGTGTTGGCCTGTTGGTGGGGGGGCTAATCTGATGGCTAGCTATGGGGGCCCCTGGGGGTCCTGGGGCAAGTGCAGGCTCATTGGTGGATGGGGCTAGGTCCTGGGCCCTCTGGTGGGCTGGGCTGGTTCTCAGGTTGGCTGGGTGCTCAGGGGGTCTTATGACAGTTGGCCTGCTGGTGGGTAGGGACCTGGCCTAGGGCATCCCAGGGCTGATGCTGACTGGCTATAGGGCGGGGCCAGGTCCCAGCACTAATAAGCTAGAGGGAGGATTACCAGTACCAGTGTCTTTGTGGTGGGATGAGCTTCCAAAAATGGCTGCTGCCAGGGTCTATAACCCCAGGATGAGTTTCAATTGCATTTGCCTCTCTAGGAGGCTCTCCAAGATTATCAGGTGGGTCTGACCCAGGCCCCTTTCAGCTTACTGCTTCTGCCCTGGGTCTCAGAGTGTGTGAGATTTTGTGTGTGCCCTTTAAGAGTGGAGTCTCTATTTCCCACAGCCCTCTGGCTCTCTTGAAAGTAAGCCCCACTGGCTTTGAAAAACAAATGTTCTGGGGGTCTATCTTTCTGATGCAGGACCCCTGGCCTTGGGAGCCAATGTGGGGCTCAGACCCCTTGCTCCTTGGGGAGAACCTTTGTAATTATAATTATCCTCCCATTTGTGGGTTGCCTATCTGGGTGTGGGTCTTGACTGTATTGCATCTCTGCCCCATCTGCCTGTCTTGTTGCTGTTCTTAGCTGTAGGTCTTTTCTGCTAGTTTTCAGGTCACTTTCATGGATAATTGCTCTGTAAATAACTGCAGTTGTGGTTTGCCTGTGGAATGAGGTGAACTCAGGGTTTTCCTACTCCATCATCTTGACGACTCCTCTCTCTAGAGGAAAAAAGATTTTGCTCACATGTGGACAAGGGATACTGTGAATTCTTGATCTTGAGCTGAGTGACTGTAAACCTAGAAAATAATTAAATGGTTATCATAGTAGAGCATATACTGTCTGTAGAACTGTGAAATACTGAAATATATTTTGTAAGTGAGTTGAAGCCAGGAGCTTAGAGAGTGGTTAAGAGTAGAGATCTGAGAGTCATCAACATAGATGCAGAAGCTGAGTTAATTAATTCAACAAATATACATTGAGTACCTACACATGCTGGGTGTTCTTTTAGGCACAGGCATAAAATTTTGAGAATTAACCCATGTTACTACCTTTAGAGTTTATATCTAGGCACTAGAGCCTTAGGGAGAACAGGTAGACTGAGTAGAGGAGATACTCTGATACTAATAATTAAAAGGATATGCTTATTCATGTAAATACAACTTTTAAGTTTTCTAGGAATTTAATTGTAAATCTGTCATTGACAACTGAAATCTGTAACTGCAATTCAAAAAGAGCAATGTCATATCTAAACATTTTGTGGGACATTAAAAAAATGGCATTTAAATTTATACATGAACTAAAAAATGAAACAAGTCCTGTCATAATTTGACAGGCATAATCACTTATCCTGTAATGCAGACAGTAACCTAATAGCAAGATGCTAATAGTTCCTTGGTGCAGGTGTTGCTAATTAGCTATTGGATTAAGCTGAATCCTCTTCTTCTACCTGTGCATAATGTTTGTGCAGAATGCAAATGTGAGGTGTAAGCTGAAATGTTTTAAGTGCCAACCATGGCTCATGGATTGACCTTGAAACAATGAGAATTTTGAATTGGGCAATAACCGTAGCTGAATTGTAGCTTAGAGTTTAGTCAGATTCCTGGTTCTCCTGATGAGGAGGTTTGCCCTCAAATAGGAAGTTTAGTTAATTTGGGCTCTTGGTCAAGTGACTAGGTGAGAAGACAGAAGTCATTTCTTATTCTTTTCCTATCCATTTCTAGTAGTTGGATTGTTCTAGGAGAAATGGTAGCAATTACTAACATAATTAGGGATCATTTATTTGCTTATTCAGCAAATATTTATTGAGTGCCTACCATGTTCCTGCACTCAGCATATGGTAGGAGTGATATAAATATTTGTTGAATGAAAAATAACCACTTGAGAGTTTAAAAAGCCTTCCATAAATAATTTGCAAACTTTGGATTTACCTTAGTGAGGAAATTATTTCTATTTGTGTGATTGAAGTACGGAAGAGTTACTGAAATAGATTATTTTATTCTCTTACATTTTTTCAGCCTCTTTTCAGTTGAGAGGGAGAAAATACTAGTTCTGGCTAATGAGATATGAGTTGACTTCTGGGCTGAGACTGTATGAAGCCCAGTGATCAAGGAGGGAGGCTGTTTTCAGGATGATGAAGAAGATGGTGGAACTCTGTGGAGCAAGAGCCCTTGCTGATTCCAGCAGGCTGTGTCACATGAGTAAGAAACAAACTCCTGCTGTATTAAGAGAATCTGAGAGTCTAGTAAAGGGTTTCGGGGTTGTTCTTTTAACACCATGTTACCTAGTCTATCCTGACTAATACAAGCTCTATTGTGTACTTTCTATTCTAGAGGATTTTATGTTGCTCTTGTAGCATTGTATATTGTAACAAAAGACTGTAGATAATTAAATGACCATTGATAACAGGTAGCTTAGATAAGTTATAGTATCCTGTACTATAGAATATCAACCAGCCATTTAAAAGAATGTGCTGATATTGAATTCTCTCTAAGATATGTTGTTATGAGAAGAAAAGAAGGTTCGGAACAGTGTTCACAGCTTCAATTAGTACAAAAAAGAGAGGCTCTATCATCTATTGATCTATCTATTATCTATTTACATGCATGCACAAATGAACACATGTGTTCTTTTTTATTGTAGTAAAATATACTTAACATAAAATTTAACCATTTTTAAATGTACGGTTTGGTAGAATGAAATATATTCACATTCTTGTGTGACTATCACCACCATCCATCTTCAGAACATTTTTCATCTTCTCAAATGGAAACTGTATGCCCTTGGACAGTAACTCCCCATTTCCCCCTTACCCCAGCATCTGGTAACCATCATTCCACTTTCTGTCTCTATGAGTTTGACTACTCTAGGTACCTCATATATGTGGAATTATGCAGTATTTGTTTGTTTGTGATTGGCATATTTCACTTAGTACAATGTCTTCAATGTTCATCCGTGTTGAACATGTGTCAGAATATCCTCCTTTTTTAAAGCTGAATAATATTCCCATTATATGTATATATGACATTTTGTTTATCCAATCACCTATTAGTGAATACTTAGGTTGCATCCACTTTTTGGCTATTGTGAATAATGCTGCTTTGAATATGGGTGTACAAATGTCTGTTCAGATCCCTGTTTTTAATTCGTTCTGGTATATACCCAGAAGTGGCGTTGCTAGATCATATGGCAATTCTACGTTTAATTTTTTTTTTTTTTTGCGGTATGCGGACCTCTCACTGTTGTGGCCTCTCCTGTTGCGGAGCACAGGCTCCGGACGCGCAGGGTCAGCAGCCGTGGCTCACGGGCCTAGCCGCTCCATGGCATCTTCCTGGACCGGGGCATGAACCCATGTCCCCTGCATGGGCAGGCGGACTCTCAATCACTGCGCCACCAGGGAAACCCTATTTGCATCTTTGACCCATGAATTTTCTCACATTTTCCTTAAAATTTGAGTGGTACCATTGTGTAGTGCTTAAAAGTATAGCTTCTAGAGCCAGGCTACTTGAGTTCAAAGCCTGGCTCTGCTACTTACTAGCTGTGTGACTTTGGACCAGTTACTTAATCTTTCTATGTTTTGGTTTACTCTTCTGTAAAATGGGAATGATATTGGTACCTAACTCAGAGGGTACTGTGAACACTAAATAAATAACTATATGTAAATCACTTGGAACAATTCCTGGGACACAGTAAATACTAAATGTATTATTTACTATTACAGTTAAGTTTAAATATTGTGAACTATCTGGTAATAGTGCAGCACATGTTTATATGTATTTGGAAAATACGTTCACCGTGTTATTCAGATCTCAAGCAAGGGAGTAAAATAGTCTATTCATTATGGCTTCTGGAGAAGAGTCTATGGCTTTGAATAGAAGGATTTATCTGGCTTGTGTTAGTCAATAAAAAGTAGCTGAAAGTCACCTTTAGTACTTCTCTTAAAAGTAACTAATCTTTTGATACCATGGGGCCTTGAATCAATGGTTGCAGATCAATATTTTCTATATACAACTATTGTTTCCTTTCACCTTATACACGATGGGCTGAAAATCAACACACTGTAGACCAAGAAAATCAATGGGGTTTAGAGAACACTGGATAGGAGACTATGTCCTTTTGGAAAACACATACAAAGGAAATTATGTAAGCGCCCTCATAGGAATCCTAGGCAATTACTGGATGAATTTGTGACCCAACAGGTTTCTCCTCAATTACACATAGAGAACACATCAATTCATTTAACTTGCAGTAAACAGCCTACCTCAAGCTTCCAAATAAAGACACCAAGATTGTCCCTGTTACAGTAATTGGCTCTGGTGGGCCCAAACTCAAAATTTACATCCTGCTTTTCATTTCTGGCCCATTTGGCCTTGATTTTCAGGGACAATTACTACTTACTGCTTTGAAAGGAATCTTATTTTCAGTAGTCTCAAGGAAAGAAGTCTGAATGGTTTTGAGTTTTCTGTGTTAGCGGAACCAGATGAATGACTCTCAGAAGCTAATTCACATTGTGAATCACGTCTCGTTAACAAATGCACTCCCTCTTGGGGAATTAAAGAGCTATGCCATCATTTTAAAGTCAGGACCTCAAGAGTGCTGGCTGGCCCTTGTACTGGGAGTTAGCTCGGCAAAAGCTTTCAAGAAAGAAACATATTTCTGTGGTTTGAATGGGGAGTAGAGTTTAATGCTATGCTCTCTGAATCCTCACATGCTGTTTACTGGGTGAAGTTTGTGTTGGGATAGATATGCTGTGAGGTTTTCCCAAGTGGATGACCACGTCTTTCATATAGGAGAAAGGCTGAGAGAAAGAATTAATATTTTTATTTTCTGAATGTACTAGAATATTCACGATGGGTTGCTTGTATTATCATTTGCAAATTAGATTCACACAATTAAGATAGAAAACTTATCCTTCATTGTGTTTTTATCAGCTAGCATCTGAGTTAGTTCAAGCTCTGCCACATTCTAGCTAAGATATTGGGCAACTCATTTATTCAGTCATTTCATTGCACAAATACACTGTATGTCGAGTGGCAACTAGGTGCTGGGGATACAGCAGTGAACAAACAAAATCTGGTTCCTTATGAATCTTATAATCTAGTTGGGGAGAGCGGATTGTTTTAATCTTCTCAGGATGCCATAACAGTATACCACAGACTGGGTGGTTTCGACGACAGAAGTTTATTTTCTCATAGTTCTGGAGGCTAGGAAGTTCAAAATCAAGGTGTGGGCAGATTCAGTTCCTGGTGAAGCCCTCTTTCTGGCTTGCAGATGGCTGCCTTCTAGCTTGTCCTCGCATGGCAGAGAAAGAGGAAGCAAGGTCTCTGGTGTCTCTTATAAGAGCATTAATCCTATCATGAGGACCTCATTCTCATGACCTCATCTAACCCTGATTACCTCTCAGAGGACCTGTCTGCAAACATCATCACATTGGGGCTTAGGGCTTCACATAGGAACCTTAGAGAGATGCAGCACAGTCCACAGCAGAGAAGTAGACTACTACATAAATACATAGTAGTTAGATGGTGATAGACACTAAGGGGTATGCTGATGGGGTTGTTGTTTTATAAAATGTGGTCAGGGCAAACCTTTGTGATAACAAATGAAACGGAGTCATTGTAGAATTCTGAGCAGAGAAGTGATGTGATCTAAGGTATGTTGTATGTTTTAGGTGGATCCCTCTGCCTATTGTACTGGGAATAGACTTGGGGTGGGGTGGATTAGGAGACCATTGCAGAAATCCAGATGGGAACTTGCACAGGGATACAGAGATAGAGGTGATGAGATGTGGACAGATTCTTGACATATCTTGAGCATAGAGCTGATAGGGTTTGGTGATGCATCGGCTTTGGGATGAGAGAAAAATAAAATAACGACTGTTGATATGAGCAAATGGTGTTGTTATTTATTGAGATGCGGGAGGCTGAGGGAGAACCTTTTCTTGGGGGTAATCAAGAGTTTGATTTGGGCTACTAGACGTGTGAGCGGAGAAGAGGGCACTTGGATACATGAGTCAAGAGTTTTGGGTCATCTGAGCTGGAGACGTATATTGGGGAGTCATGTGTATACAGATATTATATAAAGTCATAAGACCAGATGAGATCAGCAAGGGGGTCCCAGGACTGATCTTTGGGAGATGAAGAGGAAGTATCAAAAAAGACTGAGAAATAGAAACTAGGTAAAATGTGATCCAAGAGAAAGTGATATTTCAGAACCCAAGGGAAGAATGTATTTTGAAAAGAAGGAAGCAGCCAACTGTGTCCAATGCTAAAGGTTTTGGTGGAGGAAAGAGTGAAGTTCCCTGTACTAGACTGTTCATTCCCAACTAGGCACCATGTAAAGCTGGAACTACATTTCTCAGAAACTCTTTCCCTGTATGGCGAGAGTTGGGCAAGAGAGAAACTTGTATTGAGATTTTGAAAGTGAAAGCAAGAGCCATTATTCACAGCAAATCAGGCGGCCACACGTGATGGCTTGGCAGGTTTCTCTAGAGCTCCCCCTGCCGGTGTTGGTGGTCACGAGCAACAGTTTCTCAGGCTTCCCTATGTGAGCTCTGGCTACTTCTCTTCCACTGCCTTAGTTTAAATCGAGGTTGTTAGTCACTATTTTTCTTCTTTTTCAGCTGCAGACTTTAATTCCTATGTTAAACTCCTTATTTCTTAAAACTTGTAGTGGCTCTGTTCTCTGACCAACTCCAGACTGATAAATCCTGCTTGGATCTTTATGGAGTCACTTCAAATATGTTAGCTACTTCTTGGGACTAATTAAAAAGGTAGTGAAGCCCCTGAAGGGCTTTTGTAAATTCCTCTTTTATGTTGCTCCCAGAAATTCTGAAATGGGTTAAGGAAGAGCATTAATTAAGTAAACCTGAAGACTACATATACAATAAATTCTGGTAGAGGTAGAAGTCTCTCTACCCTGGAGAAGTCACTCATTTCCTTTGTCTCTAGAGCACTGGACATAACTGCCAGCAATACACCTCGAATTTGATTTGAGCATCCCCTGACTGTCAAGTAAACACCTGGATTTCACAGAAAAGTTTAAGTTCCTCTTCTCATTAATATCATATTTTTTTCTATTAGAAAGTTAAAGCACACTTGACTATTAAATCTTTCTTCTGTTGTTCAAAACAAAGTACAAAAAGTAGATTTTCCTTCTTCTCATCACCATAATAAAATTAAAGTCCCACTGTGATATTGTGATTTATAAGAAATATATGTTTGGTCATTCACTTAACCAAATATATTTCTCATATATATTTGGTTTTCATCCACATCACTGGATTGTTTTTTCAAGAGGGTAGATAGAATTGAATACAGCAAGGAACCAGAACCTGTGCCATCAGTGTCAGGCGTGAGTGAAATTGCAGTTTGCCCTCCATCTCCTATTGCTGACAATCCTTCAGCTCTACCATCTCCCACCTCCTCTCCGTCCTCCAGTCAGTAACTCTTCTTGCTTGTTCACTCGATGCCAGCCCCTGGATGCCAGCTGTTGTACTGCACTACGGTACTTTTCAAGGTACTGTACTGTGAGATTAAAAAAGTTTTCTTTATTTTTTGTGTGTATTTGTTTTTTATGCATTATCTGTGTGAAAAGTATTATAAATCTATTACATTATAGTACTATACAGCCGATTGTGTTAGTTGGGTACCTAGGCTAACTTTGTTGGACTTACGAACAAATTGGACTTACAAACATGCTCTCGGAATGGAACTTGTTCATGTGTAGGGGACTTACTGTAGTCTTATACTCTCGTCTCAAACAAAAGAAATGATCCAAGAATCCAATCATATATTTTAGACCCACATTAATTTCATCAACCACAGACCATAGACAGAAACAGTATTTTGTGGGGAAGGAGGTAAAAAGAGGAAATAGCAAAGAGAAAACTAGGAAGGTATTTTGGCCTCAGCATGGCCATGGTGCCAGTTAAACCATCCGGTTGGCCAGAATACAGGGTCTGTGAACTTAAAATTCAACTGGAAGAGAGATTGACACAAATGGTTGCATACTATCATGGTATTCTGCACCTTGCTTTTTTTTTTTAACTGTAATAACTTGGAGGTTATTCATACTGGTGCATATAGAGATGCATCAGTCTTTATGCCAGCTGTATAGTATTCCATTGTTTTTATGTGTCATAGTTTATTTAACCAGTCCCTTGTTGAGTGACACTTATATTGTTTTAAAGTATTTTCCTATTAAATACAATACTGGAATGAATGATCTTTGTATCATTTGAGGACCATTTTGAAAGACAGAATTTATTGTGTATTTCAAACAGAGGGAATTCAACATAGGAAACTGGTTAGAAAGGTCCTAGAAGGGTTGGAACAGCAAACGTTAGAAGATTTAGGGAGCCCTGGGAAAAATGGAAGATGGCATGATAATCTGAGGTCAGAGGGCACTAATACCCCTGAGTAGAAACCCGCACCAGCGCTGTTCTGTTGGAGATACTACTGCAGCCAGTTGCTTCTGGACCTGCTGAATCTGTGCACTTAGGTCACACTGAAATAGCTGAAAAGATGGTTCTTGGGGTACTGAATTCGGACTTCTGCTGCCATGACAGTATATGCCAGCCACCAGCAGTAACCACCACACGGGCAGAGCCAGAAATAGAAGGTTTGTCTTTTTTCTCTGGCCTTCTCATTACCTTCCAGGATCTCTTACTGGCAGAACCAAATGGGAAGCCAGCTGACAAGGGTGGCTGGAAAAGGCAGTTTGCACACTGAGAGTCTCAGTAGCACAGAACAGAGTATAGAAGGGTGGGGAGGGGGGCTGAGGATAACTAGCTCAGTCTACACCGTAGCATACTCAGCCTTATAAAGGTCCTTCTACCTAAATTTTGCCTTTTGTGAATAAATTTATAGGACAAACTCCTCAAGTGGAATTGTCCAGCCAATGGATACATACCTTTGAAAATCTGAAACATATAACCAAATTACTCTCCCTAGAGGAATATTTGAGAGTGCTTATTTTTCCATGCCCTTGCCAAATCCATGTACCTGCCGCTCTGGTAGAACTGGTCAATCTCTAAATCCATATCAGTCATGCACCAAAGCCTTTGTTCTCGGCAAATACCATGCTTATCACTCCTAAAAAAATCATTCTTAAAAAATGCCTGAAATCCTCTTAATTAGAGACTCATGGTTAATAATATTAAAATAAATGCACACCTGGAAGTGTTAAGGCTATCTATCATGCATTCACACAGTCCTATGAATTAGTTCAACAGTTTTCTGTCTTAAAGGGAGGTAGGAAGATTTCAAAGGTATTCATAAACTTTGCTAAGAGGTTTTGCAACCAACTTCCAATGTGGGGGAAAGGGGTTCCCACACCAACAAGCAATTCTCTGACAACAGCTGGGTGTCCTACAATTCAGCTCAATTCTGATACTATCTACCAGGAGGTAGAGTCAGATCCAACAGGTTAAGGGCTTAGTCTTATAAGACTGCATCTACTCCACTTCAGATGCCAGTGGCAACTCTAGGTGGTCACCTGTGCTTCTGACAGACCAGCTATAGATCCAGAGTTCCAATGATCCCCTCCTTGGGCTCAATTTATTTGCTAAAGCGGCCCTCTGAACTTAGAGAAACATTAACTTACTAGATATAGAAGAGATGCATAGGGTGAGGTGTGGGGAAATGTCTCAGATCTTGCATGCCCCCTCCAGGAGTGCTACTCTTCTGAATCTCTACATGTTCACCAACCCAGAAGCTCTCTGAATCCCGTTTTTTCTGTTTTTTATGGAGACTTTGTAACATAGGCATGATTGATTAAATCATTGGGAATTGGTGATTGAATTCAATCTCTAGCCTCTCTCCCCTTCCTGGAGGTCTGAGAGTGGCATTAAATATTCCAACCCTTTAATCACATGGCTTGTTCTCCTGGCAACCAGTTCCCATCCTTAGGTAGGGTCCAAAGTCACCTAATTAACATAACAAGAGACACCTTAATCCCTCTCACCTCTTAGGAAATTCCAAGGGTTTTAGGAGCTCTGTGCCAGAAATGGGGATGAAGACCAAATATATATATATCTTATTATAAATCACAATGTCACAATTGCCTAGGACTGACTCTGCAGTGACTAGAAGCAGGGAGTAATTCTTTAGAGCTGGATGGGAGGCTGGATGTCATCTAATCAAAATCCTTTATTGTGTTTATAAAGAAAGGCCTGGAGAGGTGAAGTCACTTGTGAACAGAGGCAGAGTCGGCAGCAGGAGACTGGGGAGGACTGAACTGTAGATGGATGAAGCATGTCATATTTTTTAATATTTAACAACAAAATTATTATTCATTATGAGAAAAATAAAGACTGTTGAGTTTAGTTTATGACTTAGTATTGTTTTAATTTTTAATTACATATTGGTGAAGGGGTACCATTCACTATTTATGGCCTCAGGTCTTATTTCAGCCTGAAATATAGGTCTCTGGGGTCCTAGTTCGTTCTTTCCTCCTCAACATGTTGTTTCTGAGCACCACTAGACATTATGATATACCAGAAAAAAATGACATTTCTGGCACTTCAGTATTTATTTTGATTTTAAGTGAAATGAACACTGAAATACATGTATCACCTGTAATTTATTTAAAACAAAATTTCATAATTCTTAAAATTCAGTTGGATTAAAAAGTCATACATTTCAAATATAAAAATTATAAACCTAGAAAACCTCAAGTAAAATATAAATTCATGAAAATAAATAAGCATTATAATAGTAAAATTATTAAAAAATGAAATATATAAAATAATGCTTTACTTAAATGGGCTCTTTATAAAATGAAGAAAATTAGTCACAAAATGTAAAATCAAATATCTGTTGTAATTTATAGTTCTTTTAAGAAGCACTAACTTAAAAGAAATTAGGTCAACGGTATCATTATTCAGTTGCAAGCATGTTTTTGTACAAATTTTTTCAGCTGCTGTTAATGCTCTTTCTATGTACCTGTCAGAAGTGGAGAAGCAAGTTAGAAGCTAACTCCAGACATTTACTTTTGACTCTTTCATCTTGAAACAATGCCATCTCTTTGAGGAGTACTTTTTGAATATTTTTGAGACTGACAATCTTTTTATTATCATAAACTTCAATATTTTGTTTTGAAAAAAACATTTCGGGTTTGTCTTTTTTTTCCTTAGTGTCTTAAAGACTGAGATTGAGAGATCTTTATCAATGTCAATACTGACAGATTCATATTTTACTTGCTCAGAAAGTCTTTGAATTGGAAGAAGACTTACCCTTTCAGTGGAAGCCTTGCAACTGCACATTTGGTTACTTATTGCAACCTTTTGGGTGTGGTCTTACCCAGCTCTAAAAAATGAGCACAGGTTTGTTTCGTGGCATAAATTGAAGAATTGAGTCACTGATTTTTGAATACATAAAGGATTCAGATTTCACATTTTTTCAAATATTGAAGCAACAGTATTATCCAGAACTAAATATGTATTTTAGTACTTAAAAATAACATAGTATGGCAGAATACTGTAAATGGTGTCACGAACACTAAGTATCACAATGCCACATTTTGATCCTTTTCCTTCTCCTTTTTAGCTTTCTGTTTCCTGGGCTTGCCATTTTGGTTTGTAAAATAACGTCATAATGTAACTGTATGATGAATTACGCAGACTCATGAATTGGCTTGGGAAATTAACCACTTTTTATTTCTTTGAGGAGGTACTTTCTTACCTTCAAGCAACTGCCTTAAAAATGGACTTTTGCAACATAGCATATCTATTAGTTAATTTCATATGTAGTTCTTATCTATATTATAACACAAAAGGTTTGACAGAAACTTAATTAGTAAAGAAGGATGAGAAACTAAGTCTTAACACCCAAATTGATAGCCCCTCCTGGAAGCTTATTTGAGTTAGTGTATTCTGTTTGATAAAACTCATGAAGCAAGCTAAAATATTCGACAAACTTAATGTTGCATAAACATGGCTTTGGCTGTGAACAAACTTTGTGCAGTTAAAAACTGCACTTACAAGGAATGTTATTCACTAGTCACATCCATGTTAGTGTACCTTTCCTCGAGTTTCCTATTTCCTAAGTGGTATGTGAAATTGCCTTATTTAAGGTAAAAAATAGTCAAGTAGCAGTAGTTTCTTATGGCTTAATTTATAATTTGTTTCATGAATACTATTTCTAGCATCTTGTTCTTTCCCAATATTTTTGGGAATATTTATAATAAAAAACAAGCATTGTTTATCTCTTGCTGTTACTCCTACCTCAAGTTATAGGAGTAGAAACTTAGTAAAAATCAACACCTGGAATAAGATGTTGGCAGGAGATGCCAGAGGAAGCTGCCTTTGGGCTTCTCTGTCCAGGTCTCTGCTGTGGTCTCAATCCAGAATTTTAGGGCTGGCTGTACATTAGGTAAGGGTTCCGAGACTTTTGTGGCTGTCCTTGACATCCTGTTTACCATTTTTTTCTGGTCACATAAGCCCTAAATCATCCAAGTTAGAGACCAGTATCTAGTCCTGTCCAGGACATATTCATTCATAGTTGAAAGAATCCCAGTGCACCACTGTCAGCTCTGAAAATAGGCTTCATTAAAATAGAATTACATACTGAATCCAGCTAAGGAAAGATCAGTAACCCAGTGCAAAACCTCAGCTATTTTAAGGATAGAAGACTACTTTTTAATCATTCTTTAAGTTCTAATATGTTATTTTAAAAAGATTTATCTTAACTCAAAAGGTGCTGTTTTATAACATTGTTTGAATACATTATCCCTCTGCAATATTTCCCTTTGTGTATGGCATTAATTTTGTGGTATTTATAAAGAATGCAAAGGAAAGAACTGTAATTAAGGTCAGGTGCTTTATTAAAAAAAGGTATGCTGTGATTTAAAAAAATGTATGCTGTGATTCTATGACATTCATAAATATTATAAACTAGATTTTAAACTTCAAACCTCATTTTCGTCTGAGACCCTCATCTATAATATCACACATAAATAAATGATAATAAATAATAAAAATTTAACAGGTAAATTTTATGTATTCGTTGATATCAGAGAGAACTGCTTTACAGAACGTGGAAGAAACACCTTCAGAACACAGAAGTAATTCCTTCACAGTGTCAGCTCTCCCCTCAGTCAGACAGCAGGTGGCGCTGCGCTTCCCCTTTTGCCTGCCTTCGGTAATGGGACTGGAACCCAATTTTGGCAGAGCTGAGCTGAATATTGTAAACAACAAATTCAGAACTGGGTGAGCAATTGAAGCTACGTTTTAGCATCATAATTCACCTCACTTCATACCGATTTGTGCTCTCGAGGACATAGTTTTTGTTATCCTTGATCTAGGGGGCTTAATGCATTGGGTCAACAGTGCTCATTACCGCTAAGGGAACCAGCTGCTTATGAGGAGAAAGGACCCGATCGTTGCCGTGGGAGGTTGAAAGACTGTTCTCAGCAGCCCGCAACAGATACCAAGAAAAGGATGCTCTCTTCTTTCTCGTAACCAATTTGTATTTATTAAGGGTCCCTTGATGCTTGGTAGTGAGCTGCAATGACAAGATGTGACTCGTAACTTTGAGAAGTTTGTGGCTGCGACGGTGATGGGCAGATAATTCAGTCAAAACGATTTTCTGCCCATTGATACTAAACAAGCAGTTTCATTTTGCTGTGTTCCAGCTGTGCTAATTGCATCTGATGCTCACCAGCAATCTCTCCTCTCTTTAGTCTTTTGGTCTGCGTCTGTTTCTTCTTCTGGGTCTGTTTCTTTAGTTAAATTGCACTTGTTGACCTTGGCAAACACATACATTTAGCTTTATTTCCTTAAATAATGGATGCTTTTGTGGGAAAATGACAACAGTTCAGTATAATAATCATATAATTTTCAGCTAGATGAGATCTTAGAGATTATTTAACCCAACTGGTTAATAAGGGTTAATAAATAATAAGGAAAGTGATGCTTAGAAGTGTAAAAGGGTTCTCTCAAGTGCCCATAGATTCAGAATGAGAACTTTGACCCAGGTGTCTTGAACAGTCTAACAACCCACTTTACTTTATGCCCTATTGCATTTTAAAACAGGTTCGGATCAGAAATGTCAAAGTTAATTTCTATCACTGACATGCTGATCATGGGTAGATTTTGGCTGGTCACAGTCATCACACACAGCTGTACATGCAAAGCCTTCCTCAGCTTTCCTGCCACAGTCAACGGTCAGTGCTCTGCTTCTGTTCCCTTTGCACGTGCCTAGGCTGGCCCGGGGCCCCATTGTACTGCAGTTCGTCTGTGGTCTACCTCTAGGCTATGAGCTGGCTGGGAACAGGCTTTTCATCTCGCTCACGTTTATGTCATCCCCTGTGCCTTACATACTGCCTGACACCTCTTAAGGATTCAAAAATTTTGATTGAATGAACTTTTTTATGGAGACTACCCTGAAAATGGCAAACTTGGGTGCTATGGGAAGCCCTCCTCAGGCTCTGAACACAGAGACATGCTGGATTCAATGTAAGAGAAACCCTTAACTATAGCTGAGCTTGAAAGCAAGAAAACAAATCCTCAAATACTAAAAGCAAGCAAAAGCCAAAATTCAGAATGCTGCAGAGAGAGCAGAACAGGACATACGTAGGAGATATTTTCAACTAGATGAATATCAAGTGAGTTTTTATTCATAGACTCTTCGATGGCAAGGAACCATTAAACTGAGCTACTTCTTATATAATAAGGAAAGACCCTGGCACCAGGGCACAAAATCTTGCTTAATGACTGTGTGCCTTGGGAACCCCTTCCTCTGTGTGTCTCCAAGGAGCCATACAAGTTGTTTTGATGTCACATACTTGGGATGGTAATTGGCGTTAGAGACCACTAAGTCAGTAAAGACAGGGACACCCCAAAGTCACTTTAAACAACTGAGGTCTGTACAGGAAACAAAGGAGAAGCATACATTAGCCAACAGTCTGCCTAATAAACTGAGTGCCTCATTCCACAACAAATGTTGCCCTTATAACTCAAATATATGATTTTTCTGGATGTTTGGCATCTTATTTTTTCCTCATTCACAGGTGGAAAAAAATTTGCAATCACAAAATAAGATCTGCAAGAAATTTCATATTTTTTCATTAAAAAAAGTCAACACAAAACTTGGAAGCAACCAAGATGTCCTTCAGTAGGTGAACAGTTAAATAAACTGTGGTACATCCAGACAATAGAATATTATTCAGCACTAAAGAGAAATGAACTTATCAAGCCATAAAAAGACATGGAGGAAACTTAAATGCATACCACTAATTGAAAGAAGTCAATCTGAAAATGCTACATATTGTATGATTACAACTCTATGACATTCTGGAAAAGACGAAAGTATAGAGACAATAAAAAGATCAGTGGTTGTCAGTGGTTGGGGGGTGGAAGGATAGGTGAATAAACAGAGCACAGAGAATTTTTAGGGCAGTAAAAATACTCCATGTGATACCATAATGGTGAATACATGTCATTATACATTGGTCCCAAGAATACACAGCACCGAGAGTGAACCCTAGTGGTAATTACGGACTTTGCATGATTATGATATGGCCATGTAGGCTCATCCATTGAAACATTGAAACAAATGTACCACTCTGGTGAGGAATGTTGATAACAGGGGGGAAGCGATGCATGTGTAGGGGCATAGGGGGTATATGTAAAATCTCTATACCTTCACCACAATTTTGCTGTGAACTTTACTCTAAAAAAATTCTCTTAATTTAAAAACAAACAAGGAGTCAACATCAACATAACTGTGGGTGCTTATCTGCCAAGGTGAGCAAGACGCTTACTTATAGTCATTACTGGGGCTTCTTCCAACTCCCTTGGGTTGACAAGAACCCAGGAGGCTCAGTGGTGCTTGCTTTTTGGGGAGGACCATCCAGTATCAGTCCCGTGTGGTCACAGCTGGCATCTGCACTAAGCCCTGTGCCTTGGAGGCAGGCAGCTCAGTGGCTTCTGGACAAAGCCTGGGCACAAAACCCTTGCCCGTCTCTGAAAGCTCCACTCCTAGGGGCCTGATCAGCCTGAGTCTTAACCGCTTTATCCCTTCCTTCCCTGTAGCACAAATGCAGACAGAAAAAACACAACGCAGTATCTTAAGCACTCTCTCTCCCTGTCTCCGGGATGCTGACAAGATTGCGTGAGGCGGGGTCTGTGAAAGCATTTCCTCGACTGTGGGACGCTGGACACCGGAGCAGCCACAGCTCTGGGCAGGTGCCATGTGGGGCCTGTCATTGTCCCTCCCTGGGGTTTTTCCTCCTATAGCTAATATATGGTTGTTT
The DNA here is from genome assembly GCF_003031525.2 of Neophocaena asiaeorientalis asiaeorientalis. NCBI lineage: Eukaryota > Metazoa > Chordata > Mammalia > Artiodactyla > Phocoenidae > Neophocaena > Neophocaena asiaeorientalis. The sequence continues at coordinate 1,816,418 of NW_020172733.1, read as the reverse complement.
CCCTGGGTTGAGCATGAGATGAACTAGCTAATCTGTGTTGAGGAGTTTGTTGTCCCAAAATACAAACCTTTAAATCTTCGAATCACATTCAGTAAGATGAGATGCTCCATTATGAAAGCATCTGAGGACAGAGGTAAACTTAGTGAATAGTGTGGTCCTGTCCCAAATCATTTGCTCCTTCCATGGCGTGTTTGTATTGAAAGGGTGGGTCAGAGATGTTGCCTGCACTTCTTAAATGGTTTCTCCTTGGCTTTTCCTTCTATCTGTATTTTTCCCTTTTCTTTTTTTCTATATAATTGAATTCAAGTTTAATCTGAATATGATGTGACAGATTGTATTAAAGAGAATCAAAGATTTGAAATCAAAAGCCAAGTATTCAGGTTGCAGGCCTGCCGCTTACATGTGTGTAATCTTGGCAAAACACTTTTCTTGGGGCCCTTTTTCTCACTTGTGAATTTTGGGCTGACAATGCCGAGCTCATAGTGCTGTTGAAAGGCAGAGATGAGGCCATGGATGCACATTGTGAATGTAAAGTGCTGACAGGAATGAGTTACTGTGGCTGACTGCGGTTTTTATTGTTATTTTGTTATTATTATTATTATTATTATTTTGCGGTACGCGAGCCTCTCACTGCCGCGGCCTCTCCCGTTGCGGAGCACAGGCTCCGGACGCACAGGCTCAGCGGCCATGGCTCACGGGCCCAGCCGCTCCACGGCACGTGGGATCCTCCCGGACCGGGGCACGAACCTGTGTCCCCTGCATCGGCAGGCGGACTCCCAACCACTGGGCCACCAGGGAAGCCCTATTGTTATTTTGGACTTGCATCTTTGATAGTCTGTGACCACTGTTCAACCAGCAGTTTATTAGATTGTCTTTTGTCTCTTACCCAAGAATGTTACGATCATCAAAAACAAGCTAGCTTTCAAGTCCATGGAAAGGCTTTTCCTAAAGTGAAAGTTCATATTTTGAGTTTCTTTAAGTGTTTGGGGACCCTACTAGGAGTGGCAGTTTAAAAGCCTCTTTAAAACTCTCCTGGGAGCTAGGTGTCCCCGGGCTCCCTCCCCCTGAGAAAGAGGGGCTTCGACAGGGGTCCAGGGGCAAAGGAGTTCCCAGGGTTACACCTGGGCCACAAGGCTCCAGGGCAGGCCTTTCAGAGCGGAGGTAGGGCCTGAAGTTTACATCCTTGGAGGTTCTTCTCCTGTATAGCTTCTTTCCCTGTTAGCCCATGAGGCTGGTGTCACACGACAGGCTTGAGCTATTTCCAACTTGGTGCAAGTGACTTGGAGGAACTCTTGCCCTCCAATGTGTAGGGGCTGGATAACCACAGAATTTATCTTTCAAACCTGGGTGTGCTTGGGAGAGGGTGTCTTATTAATAGTTATGCCAGGATTGACCTAGGAGTGTGGTTTAGGGAAGGCCATTCTCTCCTTCAGCATTCCTTTTCTGTACATCTTCTTTCCATGGAGTGGTGAAACTTTAAGAGCCAGGATCAGAGTGGACGGACCCAGAAGAGGCCATGGAGATCTCTTGGCCTGGGCTTTTGGTCCAGGCACACCAGGGTTAGGTGTTCCACATAAGGCTCGTGGCCAGAACTTAGAGTGACCAGCAGTGGACATGTGCCTGGCCGTGACGTCTGTCTTCCTCAGGGGCCCAGCTGGAGCCAGAGGCTGGCTGTGGTAGGATGGGTATCAGAATCCTCATTTCCATTCCGCTTATCACAAGTTTTCCTGGGGACACAAAATGAACAATAATTATAAGAGCTAATACGTACCCAACACTTACAAAGCAGGTTGGCTAAGCATTTCACATGGATTGTTTCGCTTAATTCATACAACCATTCCTCCAGGGAAGTTATTATTCTGTCCATTTGGCAGATTAAGAAGCTGAAGCTTAGCGGGTAAGTTGTCAAGCCCACACAGCCAGGAAGTAGCAGACCTGGACTTGAATTTGGGGTCTGCCTCTAGAACAAGCTCTTAATCATGATACTGTCAGTCACAGGCCTTGCCTTGAAGGGCTTATGGACTCGTGGAAACTGGGCTACGAAGTAGACTGTACTGTAAAAAGCACTGGAATGTAGACATATGCTAGTGAGAAAAGGAGCACAGAACAGGGGGTAATTCCCCTGCCAGGAGGAGCTGAGAGGCCGGCAGAGACATGACATTTCTAACCTCCTCTCTTCTACTGGCTTCTACTAGCTTCCCAGGAAGCTGGCTTGTTCCTCGTTTCACTTGATCCTTCAGCCTGACAACATAGTTAGGCTTCTCCTTGACTCCTCTCACCTCTCCTTAAAGGTGGGAACTGCTCGGGACTTGGGCATGTTTCCTTCCAATGCTGGGTGCCTGGAAATTCATGAGGCGGAGGTCATGAGAAAGCCACGGGAGGGGAGACATTTGTTAAGACTTTCAGGTATTCTGTGTGAAAATGTTTTCACACATTTCACTAGGGACGGCTTCCCAACTAATTCCCACTGAAACTCCGGGCTGGAAATACATTTTAAATGCTTGGTCGTTCTCCTAGGCTTAGATAAATGATGCATCAAAACAACAGCAAAAATAGACACTTGCAGCAGAAATGGGTCAACTTAGAAAATTTGTCTTATAGCAAACATTTACATAGTTTTCTTTGTTTTTTAAAGTAAGAGTTAGGGGGCTTCCCTGGTGGCGCAGTGGTTGAGAATCTGCCTGCCAATGCAGGGGACACAGGTTCGAGCCCTGGTCTGGGAAGATCCTACACGCCGTGGAGCAACTAGACCTGTGAGCCACAACTACTGAGCCTGCGCGTCTGGAGCCTGTGCTCCGCAACAAGAGAGGCCGCGACAGTGAGAGGCCTGCGCACCGCGATGAAGAGTGGCCCCCGCTCGCCGCAACTAGAGAAAGCCCTCGCACAGAAACAAAGACCCAACACAGCCAAAAATAAATAAATAAATAAATAAATAAATAAATAAATAAATAAAGTAAGAGTCAGATCACTGGAAGACAACTGATACTTTAAATCAAAACATGTCACCCAGTGTACTTGTTAAAAATCCAGTCTTGGATTTTTACTTGTTAAAATCTGCATCCAATCCAGGACTTATTAAGTAAACATTTTGGGGGGAATGGGGTCCAGGAATCCATATTTAAAAACGATTGCAGGTAATTTATTTTAATGCCAACTAAAGCTTGGGAGCCACTGCTTTAAGTTAATTAGTTAATTAATCCAGTCATTCAATATTTACTGAACCCCATGATCTGCTATTCATTGCATGGGTTATAAAGACAGACCCCTCCATTTCAAGCACTTACATTTCAGCCAGTGACATGTAGGGAGGGTTCATGAGAAGTTGAGCTGTTTAACCACTCTAGAATTCTGGAAGCTCTTGGCTGACTATGGAGGTATGAAATGAGGGCCTGGTAAGTCAGCTTCTTGGATGAAATGCTGGAGAGGACTGAAACATCAGTTTGAGAATCATTGGGAGCATACTCTCATAGCAGGGTCAAAGGTGAACCCTGGATTTTAGAAGGACTGAGAGGACAGCCGGGGAAGTCCTCATCAAGGGAGCTCAGCCTGCTCTCTGGGGCCCTGGGCTGCAGTTGGCCAGGAGAGGTATTTGGTGCTGCCTCGCCAGTGTCTTCTCATTTGGTGCCAGGTGCCAGGGGAACTTAAAAATACATGCAAGACCTGGGGTCCCCCTTTGTGGAATTCTGGCTATGTGAGAACCTTATCCCACCGGCGAGAGAGAAGCAGCTGCCAAAGTAGGGATGGGAAGCTGTGAAGGGCCTTCGATTTGCATGTGTCCACAGGCATCAGTTCAGTTCAATGAGCTGATGAAATTGATTTTCTCACTGCATTGACTGGTTGTCATACTGAATTGCTGAGGTGATTGACTGGTTCAGTATCTTGCAGATATAGCCACAAACTCCAGTGATTCGGTCACATTCTAAAAAATAAATTGTAGAAATGCTGTTTTTTCCCTTTATCAGGTTTCAACCAGTCTAAGAAATTTTGCTAAGAAATAGGTAAAAATCTCTCATTCAGTGGCCTTGGCAAACACTTCAATCGGGTAACAGTTAACTCAGCTAAACTTTATGCTGATTTGACTTTGAGAATAATATGAGTGATAACTAAAGAAATTAGATCTATTCCACTTTGCATTCAATAGGTTAGCTGATGGGGGTTTTAAAGAATCTGCTGTAACTACCTTCAAATTTTGTGGGTCAATATGCTGTTAATTGAAGTTTGGGACCAAATGGTGAAAGACCCTCAATGCCGATCAGGAAGATAGCTTTTCCATAAACCATCATTTTTGCCTGAATTGCTAGACACTCATTTGAAATTTTCAAAGTCTGTGTAGAAAACAAATATACTTTGCTTTCAAGTAGGATATGCATGACGAGAACTCTCAAATGATATTAGTCCCACTCATGCAGCATTAGTGAAATCCCTGTCATTAGGAAATGTTATTTTATATAAAAAAGTTGATAATAAGATATAAAGATGCTAATATGATTAGGTGATGAGCTGATAATGGGAATTTGTTTTCGTATCAGTGATTTTCATTTGTCACCAGCTACTCTGATCTCCCTAATATGATATGATATTATAATAAAACTCAGGCAGAGAGTCAGCAGTGAAATTTATGATGCACAAGAAAAGTCAATAGCATTATAAATCTTAGAAACTGATTATATTTCAGCTGTCAATGTTCTTGGCCGGAAAATCTCCTTTAATTCTCATGTCTTAGTCCTATTTACTTTAGTGATACCAAGAAAGGAAATGAAATAGATTTAAATCTTTATCTTAAGGATAACTTTAATGAGTGACAGTCAATTCCACACGGCCTGGTGACTGCAGATCTGCACCTTTGCCTGGATAAACTCCCATCTAATTAAGTGTACATTTAAATGCAAGTAGTTGGCAGGGAGTAGTCAGCAGAATTTAATTCTGCAAGATATAAATGTCGTTTTCTCTGGTATCATGGTTTTAAGTAATAAATGGCTACCTGAAGGTGTGGGACAGTCATTTCAGCATCATCAAAGATAGGCCCTTCTTTTCAGTGACAGTGTAGTGTGGCCAATGAACATTTTTAGAAAAGAAGGTCTCTGGATGGGGATGGGGGCAAAAAGCAATGAGATTCATTTGAACCACCTAATCATCCAACTACGATCTCTTGAGTTTAAACAAAAATATATAAGACATTCACATCAAGGTCGTGAATAGATGACGGCTGTGGCTATCAGCATATTGGGGAAATTCTCAAGGGACCAGCAGTCCTAGCAAGCTGTTTCTTGTTTGGTGGCGCTAACAGAATAGGAAATGCACCAGAATGGGAATGTTAAATGACAGCTCTGTCTTCTAGCTTATAAATTAAGACAGGGTAAGTATATAAAAGTTACTGTCAACAATATAACAAATACTGTATGTAATAAGATGTGAATGTCTTACTGTGAGTCTAATTTCAGTGGCTAATGCATTGTCTATAAATCATTTTTCAACACTATTAATACATAGCACCAAACATGAGGATGATGAAGACAGGCTACTTGCGGATCTGTAGCTATAGTCCAAGAACTGGGAAAAATGCTATTACTGAAAAAGCATTATGCACTGGAGTCCTAATACATAAGAAGAGCTACTGCAGTGTGGAATGCAGACGTAGGCAGGTCTATCAGTCTTCTATCAACCTTTTAAAAAAAGCTTTATATTGGAGCGTTTTGTTGGAACCTTATTTTATCCATGACATACCAGGGTTATGATACCCAGAGAGGGGTCCTGTCCATGGAACTTTCATAAATATTTTCACCCTCAGAGTTTCCTAAACACGTTATAAAGCAGGTTCCATGGTTCTGCTCATGTGCATCACTCTTGTTGGCTTCAGAGTATGGGAATGAAACCTCATGCATGATGTTTGCTGGACCACTTCACCTCATGAGACAGTCACTTGCATAGTTTAGGGCCAGAGAACTCCCTTCCTTCCTTTCACTAAAAGATTTCAATTTAGCAGAGTTTCAGTTCCTACATTGAGCTCTTAGCTGGGCTGAACTTGGGTTTGACTGGACTAAGCTTGGGTCAGAAGCCACACCAGAGCAGTTTTCTACTCCAGGTAGGGGAAGAATTGCTTAGAATAGGCAGTAAGAACAGCCCCAGGAAAGCCTTTCTGTGAACTTCCAATACTTCTGCTATTTGACCTTTGGCTCCTGCCCAGTTTGGTTTCCTGCTCCCCATTTATTTAGTCTACCGTTGTCACCCTAACTGTGCAGGCTGAATTCAGAATTTCTTTTGGTTCCTAATTATCTGCTCTGTGTTGGCCTGCAGCCCCTCTTCCTCCTGCATTCCTGGGCTTCAGACCTGATCTGCCCACTTTGCACTCAGATACTGCTTTTAACTCATTATACCCTAGAGCCCACTCCTGCCTCTTTGTCAATTTAGTCCCAAGAAATGTGGCAAGTGGACCAGAACTGACCCACCACGTGTGATTAATACGTAGTAGTTGACTCCTGGCTTATTTGTCATGTATGGGATTTTAAGAATTTTTGAAAAAAGATACTTAATGATAATAGGGCTACTTTTTAAGTTTTTCATTTTTTTCCAACAATATCATGTCCCTTAAATTTTGTTTGACATTAATAAATTTTTTTTTTTTGCATGAGCAAATGTTAAAATTCATCTTTCCAGTAAGTTTCTACCTATAGACACTTCCCAGCCACAAACCGGTCTGGCATTGTGGCAATCCATCCATTCAAGTACGATAGAAGATGACGTGAGGGGAGGGATGGGGGAGGGGGTTGGGAGCCAGAAGAAAGGAGAGAGTCAGCTAGAGCTGTGATCCCAGTGTTACAGCAACTACAAGGGCTCACTGTTTCTGAGTCCTGAGCATCTGCCATGCATGTTCTTGTGCAATCCTGGGAACCGCTCTGTCAAGTCCATTTCCATCGCCAATTTAGAGGTAGAGAAATCGAGGCTTAGTGATTTTCTCAAGGCTACACAACCAATAGGTGTCAGTATTTAAATTCAGAGCTGTCTGACAGCAGAGCTTGAACTCCTAATCACCTTGTTAAATTGCTTATACATTTTTATGAGCTGACTGAAAAATATTTAATGACTAAAATTTACTAAGAATTCAATATGCACTTCAATAAATTAGTATTCTAGCTATTACACATAGAAAAACTTGAAAAATAGCAGTTCTCCCACCCCGAATCGAAATCTAATCACCCTCCCCTTGAATCAGGCTAGCCCTGTGAGCTGCTTGACTAATAGAATGAGGTGGAAATGACACTGTGTGGTGTCCAAGACAAGGTCAAAAGAAACTTTGCTGCTTTCTTATGACCTCTTTGTAATGGTCCCTTTTGTGGGTGCTACCTTTTTCAGTCCCGCCACCCAACTAAGAAGCCCAATCTACAAGGAGATTCCACGTGTAGGTGCTTTGGTTGACATCTTCAGCTGAACTGCTGGCCAAGAGTCAACAAGAGGCAGTCATGTAAGTGAGCCATTTTGGACGTTCCAGCTCAATCAAGTCCCCGGATGACTGCGGCCATCCTGGAGCTCCAGCTAACACCAGGTGGAGTGGCAGAACCCCTGGTCAACCCACAGAATTATGGGAGAGAATACATTTTGTTTTAAACCTCTGAGTTTTGGGGTGGCTGTTATTATTCGTACACAGTAATAGATAACTGGAACACACATCCTTTGTGATAATATGCTTTTTGTACTCTGCACACTGGGAATGATTGTGTTCATATTGATTCAAGGATCCCTTGGCAGCAACTCTGTAGCTCTGTGAGTTCTGAGGTCCACTCTTTGGGACCAGGAAAAGGTTCATGGGAAGCTTCCTATAGTGCCACATCCCATGCATATTGGATACCTCCAAATCCCTCCTTGCCCCAGACAGTATTCTTTTTTTTTTTTTTTGCGGTACGCAGGCCTCTCACTGTTGTGGCCTCTCCTGTTGCGGAGCACAGGCTCCGGACGTGCAGGCTCAGCGGCCATGGCTCACGGGCCCAGCCGGTCCGCAGCATGTGGGATCTTCCCGGACCGGGGCACGAACCCGTGTCCCCTGCATCGGCAGGCAGACTCTCAACCACTGCACCACCAGGGAAGCCCCCAGACAGTATTCTTAACTGTCTCATAGGGGTAGAAAAACTCCTATGAGGTGCTGTGGAAAGTTGAGTTAAAATGTGCACACACATGTACACATACACAAAAATATATAGATGACCTCAAATGAACACTATGTATCTGGGTGACCTTTGAAAGAAGCAGCCATTTATATTTCTCTCTTCCAAAGACAAGATATGGGCTAAATGATGCATCAGTAAGTGCCTTCCACAGGCATTCTTAATAGCTACAGTTTATATGCCTATAATTCTAACATGGGCTTTCAAAATGCAATAAACAAAGAACAAAGTGCAACCATTTTATGATATTACTAAAATAGTGCATATAATTGTTGTCTAGTAATCAGAATATTTTAAAAGATACTTGATTATAATGAGTGCTCTGTTTTAAATGTTTTTCTTCTTTCAACATTAGTTCACTTATATAGAGAGTTTTAAATTTATTCTTTTAAAAACATGATCTAAACCTTTAAGCTTTGGTTATATTCTTTTGGTTCTAATGATAGCTCCTGTTTTTTGAGCACCTTTGTGCCCTACATCATGGTGAATCCCTATGCAATCTTGTGAGGTAATTATTACTACCCCGTTTATAGCTGGAGATACTGAGGCTTAGAGAGTTAAATCACTTGCCCAAGGTTACTTGGTTAATAAATGAAGAGCGGGGATTTGAACCACAGTGTTTCTGATTCCAAAGCCATGCACTCCTGCTGCCTTAATGACGACTGCATCTCCTACTGCCCTTCTAAAAAGCTTATGATTCAAAAGTCAATTAATAATAAAGAGCCAGAGTGGAATTGAGGTTTTAAAAGCACTGCCTGCTCTTTCAGGTATAAAACATTTTGTTAGAAGCAATAACAGCATAATTATAGCAAACGTCTCCACCTTCACTGTTGCCACTGCACACGGGTCCAGGTTACAAGTTTGAAATTCTACTGATTATTGGCGCATAATTGGCTTCATGTAGATGATAAATGTATTGCTGATTGATTATCATGACTTGGTCATATCTGAAATGTCAAAGTAGAAAATTGAATTGTCATATTATTGCATGTTCTCATTCAAGCACCAGATAAATATTACAAATGATGATTTTCCACTGAGTACTATATAAAGAATTTATGGAATATTAATAATACTGTTATCCACAACCTTCATGCTCCGTGGATGACCCCAAACTGAAATCATGTTTGACATTTGAGAAATAAACCTCAAGAATGATCTGCTTTAACCCACTTCCCTGCTGCCTACAGTTTTATAGTGTAACTATTTCTAAGGACAATGCTCGCCTCCCTTAGAGAGAACTGGACATTTATGAGATACTTGACAATGCTTTTTTTCCTCAACCTTTTACTACCTATCATGCTTTAAGCCAGTCAAGGTGGCCTCTGGGGTGAAATCAGATCTTTGCAGAGGATGAAGTAGTTGCTCTGAGCCAGTCTAGGTTCAGTCCCCAATTCTAAACATGGTGAAGACCTTGACAGCTTTAAAAAATGCTGCTGTAGGGCTTCCCTGGTGGCGCAGTGGTTGAGAGTCCACCTGCCTATGCAGGGGACGCGGGTTCGTGCCCCGGTGCGGGAAGATCCCACATGCCGCGGAGCGGCTGGGCCCGTGAGCCATGGCCGCTGAGCCTGCGCGTCCGGAGCCTGTTGCTCCGCAATGGGAGAGGCCACAACGGTGAGAGGCGCGCGTACCGCAAAAAAAAAAAAAAAAAATTGCTGCTGTAAACCATCTGTAGAAACCCAGCGTTTGCTGCCAGCCTTCCCATTTCCTTACACGTCTGACCTCCTTGTTTTCACTGGGGCACTAGGGCTGTCTTTCCACAGACCAGTTAATGAGAAGAGCCTGGGAGGGAATCCCTCGAGATGACAGGCTGGGGCAACAGATCTTAGCCTGTGGGACTCAAGCCTCTGCTTCTGACCCTTGAAATTATTAAAAAGAACTTCAAATTCCCCAGTGCACCAAGAGTGGTCTGTAGCCTGAATAAACCACATGATTTAACTAACTGCTTTTTAGATATATGTAGAATGCAGATACTGCTGTGCTTAATGAAATACAAGTTATTTTAAGATAATACTGAATTTGTTACCTTTCAACAATATGCATTTTCTTAACAGATACTACAAAAATAATGTTATGGAAGATGCATGGATTTTTTTTTTTTTTTCCTCACATCGACTGGGCCTAGGAACAATTTGTGCAATCACAGGTGCTCTGGAGAGCTAGGAGGGCTGCTAGGAGGAGACAGTTCCTGCTCCCTAAACCTTGCTAGTTGATGAAGCAGTTGAGGAAAACTTACAGTCCACTGGTTTTATTATTTCTTTGATCAGACTGAATGAAGATGCTCCCTAAATGCTCCAGATCTGCTCCAGGTCTCAGCTTAATCATTCTTTCAGATACTGTCATCTTTAGGTCTTCATGGGCATTAAGTCTAAATATTTTTCAAATCCCTATTTCACTGTATGATTTATACATACTAGGTGCTCAGTAAATGTTTATTAATGTTGACGAAGAAGCTGCGTACTCCTGTCATCAAATCATCATTGTTAATCATATTCATATTTAGAGAGGTATCTGTGAAATGAATGGAGTATCCCTGGCTTAGAAGGAAAGGAAAATCAATGCTTCATAAATGTTATTGAAAATGTGTCTATTCTGCTCCTCCTTGATATTCAGAAAAGAAACAAAATGTATTTTAATTTGAATTAGCCACCTGGCTTTTAGAAATGGCTTCTTTCAGAACTTGATTTAAATCTCTGGTATCCATTTTCCTTTCTTACACATCTATATGTTGTTTGAAGTGGAAATGCCGAAAGGGTATGCATACTCTTTGACTTGTAAATACACAGTAAACATGAACCCCAGGAAATAAGTGTTTTGCAAGGCACCATGTTCTTTTTTACTTTGTGTTCTGTACCTAATCTTTCTTCAGTTATCAGTACCAAGGTTCAACTGGTTCCATAGTTAAGCCACATTATGAATAATCCTGCTTAGGTTGGCCAACCTAAGAGCCCAATAAACATTTATAATCTTGCTTTTATGAGAGATGCCAAACAGTTATCTTTGAGACCAAACCTGCTTGGAGCTGGTACAACTCTTGCCAGACTCCAAGTGTCCCTGGGTCACCCTGTAATTAGTACACACATTTCATGTGGCATAGGGCAGACCAGTGCCCTCCAACATCAGTGAGCTTCAGAATCCCCCAGTGACCTTGTTAAAAATGCAGAGTCAAGCCCCACTCTCCTAGGTTATAATTGATTGGATTAGGGGTGGGGCACAGGAAACTACATTTATTTATTTATTTATTTTCACATCTTTACTGGAGTATAATTGCTTTACAATGTTGTGTTAGCTTCTGCTGTGTAACAAACTGAATCAGCTATATGTATATATATAAACCAGCCACCTTAGGTCATTTTGAGGCCTGTGTGTCCTGGTGTAAAGGGCTGCAGGTGGGGCAGGGAAGGTGGAAACTGCTGCTTTGGAACACAATTAGGATTTGGAGGGAAAAGAAGGCTTTCAAGAGTGGGAACAAGCATGAGTGGAAGGACAGAGGAGCACATTAGTGGGAACGTTAGTTAGGTAGTAAAGCATGGAGTTAGGGGTGTGACCTCTGTCTGACAAACCTGGTTCTGAATCCACCTGCTCCACCACTGGGGACCTGTCAGACTTGGACCAGTTACTTCACCCTCTCTGATCCCCAGTCTCTTCATCTCTACCACTGAATAATAACGGCATCTGCCCATCTGCAGGGGCTGGTGTGAGGATGAAATGAGAAAGTGCAGTGAATGTGCTCTGCCTCAGTTAGATCCTTCGTAAATATTATACTAGCTTTTTTTGTGCATATACATACAAAAAAAAGTTGCATTTAAAATTTCTTTTTCTCCCTGAAGTCGCAGAATCTATATATTGAGAGTTTTCCTTTTTTTTTTTTTTTTTTGTTCTGAGAGTCACCAAGTCATGTGGAGAACTAGGGGAAGTACCCTGAGTCTGGTGAAAGTCAACATATTCTCTTGGGGAAAAAAGAAAATGATCCCTGAAAGTGACATATTTTGAAATGAGAGCCAGGGCCAAGCTGGGGGAGGGCACAGGCCACAGGCTCTAAGTACTCTGAGCTCTGGCTTTGCCACTTGCTTGCTATACAGTTTTGGGTAATTAGTCAGTGCGCTTCTCTTGCCTCAGTTTCCTCATTAATCAGTTAAAGGGTGCTAAGGGCTCATGCCCGCGGGGCACTGTGCGTGCTTCTGAGGAGGGTGTAGGTCCCAGTGCGTGGGCAGAGTCGGACCCTGGGGCAGAACTGCCAGCTCTTGACTCCCTCCGGGGTTATAACTGCAACTGTGGGCCCCCACGTCAGCTTTTTCCATTTCAGCTTCTTCATCTATAAAGTGGGGGTCATTATTATCAGGCCTATCTCAGTGGATTATCATACTCATAATAATAAGCGATGAATACATATGAAGCAATTAATACATAACAAAATGTTTAAAATAGCTCCTGGCACATATGGGTACTCAGCTAACGTCAGCTATTGTTATATGGATGTATTGTAAGTTTGGGAGCAAAATATTCCTCCTAGGGAAAATCTTATTGGGAGGATTAATCTCCCAATAAGATTAGTCTCAAGTCCTCACCAAGAATACCCCTTATCTTTCACTGTTTCTCAGGCTGAATCTTTTCTTTCTGCGTGAGCTCTCTTCACTGTTCTCCCCAAATTCCACTACTCTTACTGAGAGCTTAATATATGTCAGCAAATCACTCTTACAGCACCGTCACAGGGAATCTTCACCGCAGCCCCACAAAGAGTGCATTTTTCCACCCTCACCTGAAGGTCACGTATCCAGTAAGTGGCAATGAGTGCTCCGAAGCTCATGCCGTTCACCTCTTTGTTTTACTCTCTTCATAAGCCTTCACCGTCTGAGCTATTGTCCATTCTACCCCCTACCCCACCCAACCTCGGTACTTCCCTCTTTTCAAACTCTTCTTTGGGGGATCCCTGCTGCTCCATCTCGCTTCGGAGTAGCACTTATTTTCTCTACTGGACCTCCTATTACTCTCTGTCTCATCCATGTATGTGTCTTTCTAAGAAACTGTAAGTTCCTTGAAGAAAGGGTCCACAACATCTCCCTAACAGTATAGTTTTATGTCAGGCATAGAATGGTAATCATTTGTTTAATTGAATGTAACAAGCATTGTGTATTAGCTTGCTATAGCAGAATTAACTACAGACTGGGTGGCTTAAACAACAGAAATTTATTTTCCCACAGTTCTGGAGGCTAGAAGTCCAAGATCAAGGTTTCAGCAGGTTTGGTGTCTTCTGAGGCCTCTATCCTTGGCTTGAAGATTGCCACCTTCTTGCTGTGTCTCCACATGGCCCTTCCTCTGTGCACATACATCCTTGGTGTCACTCTGTATGTCCGAATTTCCTCGTTTTATAAGGACACCAGTCACACTGGATTAGGGTCCACCTTAATGGCCTCATTTTAACTCAGTCACCTCTTTAAAGGCCTATTTCTGAATACAGTCATATTATGAGGTCCTGGGGGACAGGGCTTGAACATTGACGTGTAGGGGAGGCACAATTCAGCCCATAACAGTATATATCTCTAAAATGACACACAGTTGTACTGAATGTGAAATGCTGACCAAAAATTTAGAATTTCTATAAATATATGATCTCACATAAACGTATGATCCATATATGAGGCATGCATTGAGAGTATCTCATACGATACATGGAGATATCCTCATTGAATCTCCCATATAGGGAGAGTTAATGAAAATTAATTTCAGAATTTATCAGGCAGATTATAGTAATTTCCAGGTGTCTAACAGGTAAGCTGATGATAGCTGTGTGGTCTGCTTAATCACAGCCCATTGGAGATTTTTAAATAACATTTCTTTTACACAGTTAGTTAGCACATATATCATGGATCAATAAGGCCTAACTACCCACCCAGCTCTACTCCCTCCTTCTAGGTGTCACATCAGCTGGTGTGAATCAAATTAGTAATTTGTTATGGAAACTGAATGCAATCAATTACATCATTTTGAGCTGTTCAGATTTAATTCCATTAAATTATATCATGAAACTGGTCTATAAGAAGTATTGAAAATAAGATGGCAAGAAGCATGCATAAAGGCCTGTCACTGGGAAAATGCAGTTATGAGAGAGGCTATGAGAATATGGTCTTTTGATTCCTCCAGGCCTGGGTGTGAGTCCTAGCTCTGTCACTTAGTAGTTGTATGACTTTGGGCAAGTTTCTTAACTGGACGAATGCTCAGTTTCCTCACCTGGAAAGTGGAGATAATAATGGTCACTGCCTATGTGTGTTGTGTGAATTAAATGAGATGATGAAGGAAAAAAAACAATTGTTTGGTGTGTGAACAGCATGAGAGCAAGGAGTTTGTCTCTTTTCTTCATTACTGTATCCCTGGTGTTTACAACAAAGCTGGAAAATGGAGGTGCTACCTTTTAATAAACAAACATTTATTTATTTAAATAAATGAATTAATGAATAAATGAATTAACAAAACAAAAGGAAGAACTCCCACAGAGCAATAATGATATTTTCCATGGATGAAAGCAGTGGTTCTCAAATCTGGCTGCACTTTCAAATTATTTGGAGAGCTTCTGAAAAATATTTATGCCAGGACCTCATGCCCACAGAATCTGACTTATTGGTTTGCATTTGGCCTCTAACACTGGAATTTTTTTTTTTTTTTGCGGTACGCGGGCCTCTCACTGTTGTGGCCTCTCCCGTTGCGGAGCACAGGCTCTGGACGCACAGGCTCAGCGGCCATGGCTCACGGGCCCAGCCGCTCCGCTGCATGTGGGATCCTCCCGGATCGGGGCACGAACCCGCGTCCCCTGCATCAGCAGGTAGACTCTCAACCACTGCGCCACCAGGGAAGCCCGTCTAACACTGGCATTTTAAATAGCATTTATTATCTTCTAATATACTAGTTAATCAGTACCTATAAGATATAATCTTATGGCATACATAATATATTAAATGTAATAATATAACAAGAAGTATTATGTTCATTTGTTATAGTCTGTCTCTTCCCTCCAGTATGTAAGCTTCATGGTGCAGAAAATTTTTTTTGTTTAATTTAATTTTATTTATTTATTTTATACAGCAGGTTCTTATTAGTTATCCATTTTATACATATTAGTGTGTATATGTCAATCCCAATCCCAGTTACCCACTCAGCTCTGGACCCATCCAAGCTCAGAGTCCAGAGCAATGCTGTCCAGCAGAATCTTATGTGATGATAGATGTGTTCTATACCTTCACTGTCCAATATGGTAACTGTTAGCACATGTGACTATTGAGCACTTAGGATGTGGCTGGTGAGACTGAGGAAATGAACTTTTAATTAATTCTAACTTGGATAGCCTCAAGGTAGGAAGCTCATTCAGTGGGAAAGATGAAAAAGAATGAAGGTTTGTTAGATTTTGAATTTTCAAACAGGTTTTGCAGGAACTAACCCTAGGAGAAACTGTGGCAAGAATAAAGTTTGTTGTTAGCATGCTTTCAGCTTTACTTCTACTTCCTTTCCATATATATATTTAACATGTCAGAAGCTACTTTCTCAGCTCCCCACAGCAGTGCTTAGCCCAGACCTGCTTTGCCCTGCCTCTCCTTGGAGCATCTACAATGTGTGTCACAACTTGTCCCCACACCAAGCTGGGATTGAGCACTAGGCAAATAAAACAGAGAAGACAGGGCCACAAGGGACAGGGCCAATCGAACAAAACTGTCCAGCTGGCCCCCTGCAGGGGAATGAAAATTCTAAATCTCACTCTAAGTCCTGCTCTAGGTTTTTTCCATAGCATTTTAATGTTCTGAAATATTACATAATTTAACTATGTTGTGTTTATTATTTAATGCTTCTCTCCCCATGCAAGAATGTGTACAGGAAATTTTGTGTATATTGTTCACTGATATACCAAGTTACCTAGAGCTGAGTCTCTTGAATAAATGAACTGGACCTGGTGAGGCAGACATGGACTGTGCAAGTGGTACAGGGAGGCATCAAGATTCTAGGAGTGAGTTTAAACTAGAACAGGATCCCAGACAGTAGCTGAAGGGTGCGGAAATAGGATTTAGCTCAGGACTTGACCAAAGAGTAAATCCTGGGTGCCATTCCAAAGAATAGTAGTTCCTGACCACTAGGTTAGGAAGGACTGTGAAACCAACCCTGAGCCAAGCAAAAGAGCATTGTAATCAATTAGTTATGTCTGCCATGAGTGCAGGACTGATTGCCCAAGTGCCCCCTATTTGTCTATCTTGACTAGTGTAATGAAGAACTAAGGGTCCAGCCCAAGGGCCTGTGATTTGGGCCAGGTGTCCAATCCAGTGAGGAAACTTGAGGTCACTGAAATACACAAAAGCACTCACCTAATCATCCAATCTATTAAACACAGCAGGGTAATATTAGGAAGACAGGTCAGTTAGAAAGACAAGAGATGCCGGTGTCCCCCACAGACACAACATAGTTCAAAATAAAGGCGTCAAGATGCATTCATTGATTCGACCGACGTCTATTTATTATCTCTGTTCCAAGCATTATTCTAGGCACACTTATTATAGAAGACATGGCATGAATAAAACACAGAATTCCCTACCTTCATGTAGCTTACGTTCTAGCGATAATACCCAAAATAACCAAAATACATAGTATGATAAATAACAGTAAGAATTAAGCAAGACAGGGTTTAGGAAGTATGTATGGGAGTACAGTTGTTGAAATTTCAGATAGAGTAGCCGGGAGGGCTTCACATAGCTGATAACTTCAAGATCCACCTCTTGAGGGCTGGAAATCCTGATTACTACAGAATTGCATTGGGTTGGCCCAAGTATCTTGGTGAAACTGGGCTTGCAGAGACCAGACTTGGCACCTAGAGAACACTCACTAGAGGGGAGCAGGATGCGGCTCTTCTTGTTGTGAGTCTGGTCTCGGATGTTTCTTTGGAGTCACCCAGCAGCAAGGACTTCCCACTGTACTCTCTCCTGGTACAAATAATACCATGGGCCTCCTTAGCAATCTGATGATGCCTGAACTCCTTTTTAGAGTAATGGTTTTGAAAGCATAAAATACAATACATGGTATTACAGGACTTCCCTGGCGGTCCAGTGGTTGGGATTCCATGCTTCCATCGCGGAGGGCATGGGTTTGATCCCTGGTTGGAGAACTAGGATCCCACAATGTCGTGTGGTGTGGCCAAAAAATAAATTAATTATTTAATTTAAAAATACATAGTATTACACAGGAAGCAAAATATACTGAAATATCAAACATTTTAAACAAATTTTTGATATAGTAGTATATATGATTCTTTATTAATGCATTAAATAATAAAATCTAGAGACCAGTGTAATAGCTACCATAATTTTGAAGTGGGAATAATTGAAAATATTTTGATATATCTGAAACAATAACATGATATGAAAAAATTGTGATTTCTATTGCTAACAAAGTCTCTTGCAGTTCGTTGCCTACATTTGTAGCTGAATAAAATGCTAAATTTCAGCTAGAGGTAAGTTAAAATAAAATAGTAATCTTTCCCCCATCCAAGTTCATCGACTCCCTGAATTAAGAGCCACTGGCCTAGTAGAATGAGTTTGGGAGTGTTCCTCCTTCTGCTATATTTTGGAAGGGTTTGAGAAGGATAGGTGTTAGCTCTTCTCTAAATGTTTGATAGAATTCGCCTGTGAAGCCATCTAGTCCTGGGCTTATGTTTGTTGGAAGATTTTTAATCACAGTTTCAATTTCAGTGTTTGTGATTGGTCAGTTTATATTTTCTATTTCTTCTTGGTTCAGTCTTGGAAGGTTGTGCTTTTCTAAGAATTTGTCCATTTCTTCCAGGTTGTCCATTTTACTGGCATATAGTTGCTTGTAGTAATCTTTCATGATCCTTTGTATTTCTGCAGCGTCATCTGTTACTTCTCCTTTTTCATTTCTAATTCTGCTGATTTGAGTCTTCTCCTTTCTTTTTCCTGATGAGTCTGGCTAATGGTTTATCAATTTTGTTTATCTTCTCCAAGAACCAGCTTTTAGTTTTATTGATCTTTGTTATTGTTTCCTTCATTTCTTTTTCATTTATTTCTGCTCTGACCTTTATGATTTCTTTCCTACTGCTAACTTTGGTTTTTTTTTTGTTCTTCTTTCTCTAATTGCTTAAGTGTAAGGTTAGGTTGTTTATTTGAGATGTTTCTTGTTTCTTGAGGTAAGATTGTATTGCTATAAACTTCCCTCTTAGAACTGCTTTTGCTGCATCCCGTAGGTTTTGAGTCATTGTGTTTTCATTGTCATTTGTTTAAGGCCAGACACTATAAAACTCTTAGAGGAAAACATAGGAAGAACACTCTTTGACATAAATCACAGCAAGATTCTTTTTGACCCACCTCCTAGAGAAATGGAAATAAAAACAAAAATAAACAAATGGGACCTAATGAAGCTTAAAAGCTTTTGCACAGCAAAGGAAACCATAAACAAGATGAAAAGACAACACTCAGAAAGTGAGAAGATATTTGCAAATGAAGCAACGGACAAAGGATTAATCTCCAAAATATACAAGCAACTCATGCAGCTCAATATCCAAAAAACAAACAACCCAATCCAAAAATAGCAGAAAACCTAAATAAACATTTCTCCAATGAAGAAATACAGATTTCCAACAAACACATGAAAGAATGCTCAATATCACTAATCATTAGAGAAATGCAAATCAACCACAATGAGGTATCACCTTACACCAGTCAGAATGGCCCTCATCAACAAATCTACAAACAATAAATGCTGGAGAGGGTGTGGAGCAAAGGGAACCCTCTTGCACTGTTGGTGGGAATGTAAATTGATACAGCCACTATGGAGAACAGTATGGAGGTTCCTTAAAAAACTAAAATGACCCAGCAATCCCACTATAGTGCATATACCCTGAGAAAACCCAGCAATCTCACTACAGGGCATATACCCTGAGAAAACCATAATTCAAAAAGAGTCATGTACCACAATGTTCATTGCAGCACTATTTACAATAGCAAGGATCTGGAAGCATCCTAAAAGTGTTCATTGACAGATGAATGGATAAAGAAGATGTGACATATATATACAATGGAGTATTACTCAGCCATAAAAAGAAAAGAGCCACCAGCCTAGTCCTATCATGCCTGTCTTCATGTCCACAATAGGCAGATGCTACTGAAAGCAAAACTAACACAGAGTGTTGATTCAGAGGGCAATTACCTTTCACTTGGAGGGTGAAAATGGTTGAACTAATTTGACTTGCTGAACCTTTTCTATTCCCCAATAAAACCTGATTATACATGGTCATGAGCAAGACAGTCATGGATAACTTGTGGAGACCATCTCATTAATCTATAGTCAGTTTTCATAAAATTTATTAATTCAGCAGATATGTATTGAGCACCTATTATATGCCATGCACTGTTCTATATACTAGGGATACATCAGTGAACAAATAGACCCCCCCCAAAAAAAGCCCTTCTCTCATGACCCTGAGATTCCAGTGGAGAGTGGTTGGGGGAGGGGCTGGTAGGAGCGGGGGTCAGACAATAAACACAAACAAATTATATAAATGATATCATAGGCAGGGAGATGATAAGTGCTGTGAGAATATATATATATATAACAGTGTAAGGTGTACAGGGAGCTAGAGGGAGACTTGAAACTTTAAATGAAGTGATCAGGGTAAAGTTGATTAGGAAAATGAGGGTGAAATTTAAGAAAAGACTTGAAGGAGGTGAAATTGATCAAATGAGTTATCTCTCCCAAAGTGACCAAGTTCTTCTGTGTCAATAGGCAGTGTGGGTTAACCGAAGGAGCGCAAGAATGGATTCAAGCATCCTTGTCTCCGTTCTCTCTCTGCCAGTTGACTTTTCCTGGACTTGGTTTCCTCATCTATGAAAGGAGAGAGTCCTAACTAGGTCAGCTGTTATAGAGCCGTGATTGGCATGACCTTGGGGTGGTGGAGGTACTTTGGGGATGAGGGAGGTACTTTGGAGGGAGATACTGCTGTTAGAGGCTAAGTAGGCCAAGATTTGAGTCACTTCCCCAGCTTCAACCTTTGACCCATTTTACATAACGTGGCTGCAAATCAGATTTTGTTTGAAAAAAGTGTCTCACTACAACACCCCCCCCCCAAATGTCTGAAAACTATAAATAGTAATTATAGATTTTTATCTTTGAAATAACTGCCATAATTATTCAGAAGAAAAATCATGACAGTGTTGTATATACTGCTGCCTTGATTCTTCACTGCTCACAGCTTGCCATGATTTCACTACTTCTTTTGGCTTTATTTCATTACTTTCCACACAGAGGTATTTATAGTGATGATAATGAATTTCAGAACAAATCTAATGAAATGTGCCTTTCTGTAGAATTTTGAGCTCCTAGAATAAACAAGCATTGATTTAGGGAACCAAATTCCACAGCAACCAGGTGAGGGGTCTGCCCCAGGAAGGTGACTGTGCAGCCTGCCCGTCCTTGCCGTCCTGGCACTGTGCTGCCCCAGATATCCCTACCTGCTCCACCAGTGCATTCCGGATTGATTCTATTAAAGGATCATCTGATCATTCCCATTAAAAATAGTCCTCCAGCTGACACAGGCGTGTGCTCACCCAGAGGAATTTTCTAATAGGCGATAGATCCTCAGTACAGGGTCCCGCTCAGTCAGCCGTCAGACACAGCATACCCACATAACTGATTAGATTGCCCTCCCCATAAATATTCCACCACCAAAGAAGAGATTTACGATACTGTATCTTCAGTTCAATTTTCAGAACGATTTACAGCTCACACACATCCGAAAACTCATTACCAACTGCATTATTTGAAAACAAAGCGATAACTTGCTCTCCTCCGAGAGGACAAGGGGAGACTTCCCCGGCGCTTTCCCTCCCCCACTATCTCTGCCACTGCTCTTACCAGGATATATATATAACAAACCTCTTAAGTGAAGTTACAAAGCACACACGCTGCACAGCGTGTAGTAGGCTATTAAGTGAAAAGCCTTTAGAGGATCACATATTTGTCTTCAAACTGGGAACCTTGACAGAACTTTTCAAGAAACTGAGAGGCCTAGAGCAGAGATTGTGCTGAGAATCCATGAGGCCCCGGGAGCATCCCCCAGCTAACCAGTGACACCACTGCATGGACACCGAGTTCAGTCAATAGCAATGTTCTACGTGCACCTGACTTCATGGCTTCCTGTCCATGGGCGGCCCGGGTGACCTCGCAGCAGTGTCCCCAAGCCCTGGCTACACATCAGAACCCCCAAGGGAACTTTACAAGAAAAGACTGGCCCCCCAGCCCCATATTTAGCGATTCTGGTTTAATTGATCTAGGGTAGAGCCCAGACATCAGTATTTTCAAAAGCAGAACTCTCCAGAGGTTTCTTCATGTCTCTGGCTTTAGTTTCCTCAGCGGTGAACTACAGTAGGCACCTGCTCTGACAAGCTGGGTGAATGTACACACAAGTCTGGCTTGTTAACCATTGTAGCTCACGCTAGTGCCTGGCACACATTAGTAGCTCACTAAATATGAGTTGAATTAACGAGTGAATAAACATCAAGTCCTGGGCACAGTTCAATCAGTGACAGCTAATATTGCTAATCAAAATGCCTTTTTAAAACTTTTTAATTTACAGTTTTTATCAACAAAAATGTTCTTATTTGACTCTTGGTCCAAAGGCACTTTCTTCTCAGAACCAACTTTTTTGTTGTCATATTATCACGTAATAGGGAGAATTATGTATTTATTTATTTTATTTTTATTTTTTTGTGGTACTCGGGCCTCTCACTGTTGTGGCCTCTCCCCTTGCTGAGCACAGGCTCCAGATGCGCAGGCTCAGCGGCCATGGCTCACGGGCCCAGCTGCTCCGCGGCATGTGGGATCTTCCTGGACCGGGGCACAAACCCGTGTCCCCTGCATCGGCAGGCGGACTCTCAACCACCGCGCCACCAGGGAAGCCCGAGAATTATGAAATCAGATACTGTAAGAAAAGTACCAGCATCCGGCACTGGCACATACCTTTGTACCCTAAAATATTTGCCCGTGTCCTGTTTCAGTGATACATTGGAGAAGAAATGCTCCTTGTCTCCGTTTGCCATTCCTCATTTTATTGAGAACATATTTTTCCCATAACTAACTTCATACCATGATGGAAAAGGAAAACTATATCTCAAAACTCAACATTCTTGCAAAAAATATGTTTGTAGAGGCAAACATCACAACATGAAAAATTTCAAATTAAAACGTCCATTTTCATTTTAGTTCCAATAGCATCAAAGTCATTTGCTAATCAAGTAGGAGTGGGACACTGATCGTGCCTCCACATGAAATGCACCTCCTTGTAGTGCAGACACACAGGTGCACTGCTTAGTCATTCTGGCCCACTTCATTGATTGGTGCTGGTAGCCACACCATCAGTCCCACTGGGGAAGTAACCCTGGTGACCAGCATTGGTAATGAAGGCAGCTGGAAGAGTTAGTGCCACTGAGCTGAGATCCAGGGACGATAAACGGACCCAACTGCAGGCTCAATTATGTCAGAGAAGGGGGATTCTGAAAAAGTAGCCACTGATGTGGTCCACACAATTAATCAGCCCATTTAATTGAGATTCATCCCCAATTCTTCCTTCTGTTTTCTCAGTTTGAATTCCTCTCCACATCACTTAGGTGGCGCTGTGATTCACTTATACTAAATCATCTTTTTAAAACCAGGTCCTTCATAGTCGCGATTTAAAACTTTCGAGTTTTATTCAGATTTGGTCCCTTTGAAAGCCAACTTCAGACTGCCCTTTAAAATATGAATAATTTTCACCCCCTCAGCCAATCAGGTCGACCCCTGCCACATTCTTTTGAGGTGCGTGTTCCCCCAGGATTGCCTCCAATGCTTTTGCATCTTTGAAAAATAGCTGTAATAAAAATTCAAATACAATCAAAAATGAACATAAATAAAACACAATTTCCTCCAAATGATTATGAAACACTAAACCTTCACTCCCCTGTCTTCCTGCCTGTCAAGAGTGCCGCAGCGTATATCCTTGGGGTGATGGGACTGCTCTGTGTTCCCCTGCAGAGTCTTCCATGGGCGCTGCCTTGACAACGGAGAATGCCCGGAAGCCTGCCAGCTCTCAGAGAAAGTCGATCTCTCTTTATCCATCAAAGCACCAGGATGATTTCATCCATGGAGAGAAGGTACAGCCCTCCTCCTCAGAGGGCTCTAATTTTAGCAAAAATGCTGGGATGAAAAATCTGTCAGGACAGCAACAGGTGGGGGATGCAAGAGTGATTCACCTTATCCCACATGGATTTTACTAGTGCCCGAATCTTAGAAAAAGGCACTGTGGCGGTAGATTCACTCCTCGTCAACCGTCCACCCACCTCAGCTGTCCCCATTCCCTGCCAGTCCCCAATCCCCTGCCTTAGTAACCACAGAGATACCTGGAGTGGGTCTTTGACAGTGGTTGACATGCACAGAATCCCCTGGAAGGAATGTGGAAACACAGGTTGCTGGGTCCTGTAGAGTTTGATTCAGTAGCTCTGTGGTGAGGCCTGAGAACCTGCACTTCTTTTTCCCCCAACTTTATTAAGATATAATTGAGAGAATTTCCTGGTGGTCCAGTGGTGAGGACTCTATGCTTCCATTGCAGGGGACACAAGTTCTATCCCTGGTCAGGGAACTAAGATCCTGCAACCCGCAGAGTGGCCATACAACAACAATAATATATATATATATATATATATATATATGTATATGTGTATATGTGTATATATGTGTATATGTGTGTATATATATATATATAACTGACATATAACTGTGTAAGTTTGTTACACAACTTACACAATGTTGTAAGTTTGTTATACAACATCATGATTTGATATACATATATTGCAAAATGATTATCACAATAAGGTTAGTTAACACATCCATCACCTCACATAGTTTTGTGTGTGTGTATGTGTGTGATGAGAACTTTTAAGATCTATAGTCTTAGCAGCTTTCAAGTGTTCGATACAGCATTGTTAACTATAGTTATCATGCTGTACGTGATATTCATCTTATAATGGGAAGTTTGTACCCTTTGACCACCTTCACCAGGACTATTCATCTTATAATGGGAAGTTTGTACCCTTTGACCACCTTCACCAGGACTATTCATCTTATAATGGGAAGTTTGTACCCTTTGACCACCTTCACCAGGACTATTCATCTTATAATGGGAAGTTTGTACCCTTTGACCACCTTCACCGATTTCCCCCAATCCCCAAACCTGGCAACCACCAATCTACTCTCTGTTTCTATGAGTTCAGTTTTGGGGGGATTCCACATATAAGTGAGATCATAATATTTGTCTTTGTTTGGCTTATTTCACTTAGCATAATGCCCTCAAGATCTATCCATGTTGTTACAAAAGGCAAGATTTCCTTCTTTTTTATGACTAATTAATATTCCATTGTATATATACAGGCATACCTCCAAGACATTATGGGTTTCATTCCAGACCAGGACCTTCCTGGACCGGGGCACGAACCCGTGTCTCCTGCATCGGCAGGCAGACTCTCAACCACTGCGCCACCAGGGAAGCCCTACATTTGCTATCTTTATATGGTCGTGGTTTGTGGCACCCCAAAACAATTACAATGGTAACATCAAAGATCACTGATCAGAGTCTAAGTAGACATTTCTCCAAATGTCTACATTTGGACATACAGATGGCCAACAGGCACATGAAAAGATGCTTAACATCACTAATTATTAGAGAAGTGCAAATCAAAACTACAATGTGGTATCACCTCACTGCAGTCAGAATGGCCATCATCAGAAAGTCTACAAATAATAAATGCTGAAAAAGGTATGGAGAAAAGAGAATGTTCCTACACTGTTGGTGGGAATGTAAATTGGTACAGCCACTATGCATGGAGGTTCCCTAAAAAACTAAAAATAGAGTTACCATTATGATCCAGCAATCCCACTCCTGGGCATATATCCGGAGAAAACCATAATTCGAAAAGATACATTCACCCCAATGTTCATTGCAGCACTATTTACAATAGCCAAGACATGGAAGCAACCTAAATGTCTATCAACAGATGAATGGATAAAGAAGATGTGGTACATATATGCAGTGGAATATTACTCAGCCATTAAAAAGAATGAAATAGGGCTTCCCTGGTGGCACAGTGGTTGAGAGTCCGCCTGTCGATGCAGGGGACACGGGTTTGTGCCCCGGTCTGGGAAGATCCCACATGCCGCAGAGCGGCTAGGCCTGTGAGCCATGGCCACTGAGCCTGTGCATCCGGAGCCTGTGTTCCGCAACGGGAGAGGCCACAACAGTGAGAGGCCCGCGTACCGCAAAAAAAATAGAATGAAATAATGCCATATGCAGCAACATGAATGTACCTAAAAATTGTCATACTAAATGAAGTAAGCCAGACAGAGAAAGACAAATATCATATGATATCATTTATATGTGGAATCTAAAAAAAAAAAACAAAAAACAAATGAACTTATTTACAAAACAGATAGACCCACAGACATAGAAAGCAAACTTATGTTTACCAAAGGGGAAAATGAGATGGAGGGATAAACTAGGAGTTTGGGATCAACATATACACACTACTATATATAAAATAGATAACCAACAAGGACCTACTGTATAGCTCTACACAGTATAGTAACTATATTGGATATTTTTTAATAACTTATAAAGGAAAAGAATCTGAAAAAATACACATATATGTATACATATATGTATATATGTATAACTGAACCACTGTGCTGTACGCCTGAAACTAACACATTATAAATCAACTATACTTCAGTTTAAAAAATAATTTTAAAAAATTTAAAAATTAAAAAAAAAATTTAAAGATCACTGATCACAGATCACCATAGCAAATGTAATAATAATGAAAAAGTTTGAAATGCTGCAAGAATTGCCAAAATGTGACACAGAGACATGAAGTGAGCAAATGCTGTTGGAAAAATGGCACTGACAGACTTGCTCAATGCAAGGTTGTCACAAACTTTCAGTTTGTAAAAAACACAACGTCTGTGGGATAGGGAGGGTAGGAGGGAGGGAGACGCAAGAGGGAAGAGATATGGGAACATACGTATATGTATAACTGATTCACTTTGTTATACAGCAGAAACTAACACACCATTGTAAGGCAATTTTACTCCAATAAAGATGTTAAAAAAACCCCACAAAAACCACAACATCTGCAAAGTGCAAAAGGGAGAAGCACAGTAAAACAAGGAATGCTTGTACCTGTTGGCCATTTGTATTTCTTCTCTGGAAATATGTCCATTCAGCTCCTTTGCCCATTTTTTAATTAGATTGCTTTTTGTATAAGTTCCTTATGTATTTTGGATATTAGCCCTTTATCCATGATTTGCAAACATCTTTTTCCTGTCCTGTAGGTTATCTTTTCATTTTGTTGATCATTTCTTTTTATGTGTAGAAGCTTTCTAGTTTGATATAGTCCTGCTTGATTATTCTTGCTTTTGTTTCTTGTGCTTTTGGTGTCATAGCCAGAAAATCATTGCCAATACCAATGTAAAGGAAAGCTTTTCCTAGGTTTTCTTCTCAGAGTCTTATGGTTTCATGTCTTTCACTTAAGTCTTTAACCCATTTCAAGTTAATTTTTGTGAGTGGCGTAAGATAGGAGTCCAGTTTCATTCTTTTGCATGTGAATATCCAATTTTCCCAGCATCACTTACTGAAGAGACTTATCTTTTCCCCATTGAGTATTCTTGCCTCTTTTGTCAAAAATTAGTTAACCATATATGTGTGAGTTTGTTTCTGGGCTCTGGCCTTGATCCATTCATAGTCTATGTGTCTGTTCTTATGCCAGTATCTTACTATTTTGATTACAAGTTTTGTAGTATAGTTTAAAATCAGGACAAGTGAGGCCTCCAGCTTTGCTCTTCTTTCTCAAGATTGGCTTGGCTATGTGGGATCTTTTGCGGTTCCATACAAATTTTACAATATTTTCTATTTCTGTAAAAACTGTCATTGGGATTTTGATTCTAATTCCAAAGATTACATAGAATCTTAGATTGTTTTGGGTATTATGGACATTTTAATAATATTAATTATTTCAATCCATGATTATGTGATATCTTTCCATCTGTTTGTGCCTTCTTCAAGTTCTTTCGTCAATGCCTTATAGTTTTCAGGGTACAGATCTTTCACTACCTTGGTTAAATTTATTCCCTAAGTATGTTTTTGTTTTGATGCTATCGTGAATGGGTTTGTTTTCTTTATTTCCTTTTCAAATACTTTGTTATCATTTAGTGTATAGAAATGTGCCTGATTTTTGCATATTGACTTTGTATCCTGCAACTTTACTGAAATTGTATATTAGTTCCAACAGGCTTTTTTTTTTCTTTTTGGTGGATTCTTTAGGGTTTTCTATATGTAATATGTCATTTGCAAAAAAAGACAATTTTATTTCTTCCTTTCCAGTTTGGATGCCTTATATTTCTTTTTCTTGCCTAAATGCTATGGCTAGGACTTCCAGTAATATGTTGAGTGGAAGTAGGGAAAGTGGGCGCCCATGTCTTGTTCTTGATCTTAAAGGAAAAGCTTTCAGTCTTTCACCATTGAGTATGATGTTAGCTGTGGGCTTGTCCTACATGTTTATGTTGCACTGCATTCCTTCTATACCCAATTTGTTAGAATCTGCATTTCTGACAAGTTCCCAGATGATGCTGATGCTGCTGGACTGGGAGCCATGCTTTGGGAACAAGTCATCTAACTTCTCAGAGACAGAGGTTTCCTTTATGGGACTCAGGTAGGAATGAGATTGTGCTGAGAACAATTCAAAATGCACTAGACCTAATCATGTCATATTCTATAGGAAGATCTTAGGGTTATGTGATTCCCAGGGAATTTTCTACACACACTCTCTCTCTCTCTCTCTCTCTCTCTCACACACACACACACACACACACACACACACACTTATGCAGGAAGATGCATGGCACACTGGGAATAATTCAAAACAAGTTAGACACATGATGGATCCTTCCCCTTGAATAGCTCACAGACTAATGGAAGAAAAAGTACAAACATAAATAATTAGAGAACACTGTGAAAAATGCCTTAGAGAAAGTGTGTACCAAATTTGTGGGAGCCCAAAGAGTAAGTGATTAATTGCCCAGGGATGTTAGGAAAGTTTTCAAAAAAGGAGGTGACACTAGACCTGGCACTTGAGGGGTGTATGAGAGTAGAAGGTGAAGTAAGGAGTTTTCAGGCAATAAATGGAACAGATGTAAAAGACAGCTGAGACAGATGAAAAGCCTGGTGCTCAGAGAAAATAAAAGAATTTCATGTGTACTTAAGGGAATGTTTGGAGATTGGTCTGTGTAGGTTCTTAAATGCCAGTCTGCAGAGTTGAACCTTGAAACAAACAAAAAGTTTTCAGGTCAGATCTGTATTTGCATGAGAGACCAGCTCACTATCCTTCTGGAATCATTTTTTGGCTCCAGTCCAGTTCCCTGAATCTGTCTGTAACCACCAAATCCATGCCGGAGTTTGAGAAAAGGTTGGCCACAGAAATCAATCAGATTCAATAAATTGACTGAGGAACTGGGACACAACACAGAGATGACCAAACAAGCTGCTATCTGGAAGCTACTACATACAAGAGTAAGCTCTGCCTAAGACCCAAGAAGCTCACACGGCCAGATATTGGCAGGAATTTTGACCTGCCATGTGGGTGTTCTACTGATAATGAGGTTGTGAAGACTGTACCTGATGTACAGCCACTGAGCCTGACACAGATGCGAGTCAAGTGCATAATAATGGTAAAATGTTATAAGATAGCTACTACATGGGTATAAATTTTGCAGTTACAAGGTCAGATGTACAAAAATAGAACTTTAAAAAATTTATTTCCCTATAACTCAACCTACCTTAGCTCTCAAACTTTCATTTCACCTGGAGCAGAAAACTTTGTGTAGTCACTTCCAGGGAAACTCAATCCATTCAGTGTTCTCACCCTCTCCTTTTAACTTGTTTTTGCCCAGAGATTATTCCAATCATGGGGCCTCAAGTAGTAACCATGTGTCATTGGTAGACAGCATCTTTTCCCCAACTCCTTCTTCCATGGTCATATGCTGTGTCCACTACTAACACCTCTGGCTAGATGTTTTGACTTTGGGGGCACTAACCACACTGCAACTGCTGCTGAACTTTGCAGGCTCCACCCTGCTTTCTGGGCACCAGGGCCATACTGGTCACCTGCATCCTTCTTGTCTAGATGTCAAGGCCTCTCAGGTACAGAAGTGGCTGTACCCCTCTTAAGGGCACAGGTTACTTTCTTTACTCTTCTACATTACTTCAGGGATGAGTAAACTTGATGGTTGTGGGCTGTCAATTCTTCTCTGCTTAAGTATACTTGAGCCATGTTTAATCTACTGGAGACCCAGTTGGTGCAGGGGGTTCTGGGTCTAAGAGGCTTTTTGTTTTCTCGGGCTTTACCCAGGAAGCAAAGCACAAGTACCCCTGTTCTGGATCTTCCCCCAGACTTCTCTGGGCTTTCTATTGTCTAACCTCTGCCATGAACTCATCCTGGAAGGTGTAGAATCCCCTCTCCATCACCAACCAGTTCTTGTATAGCCCCGCCAATCCACCTCCTACCACCAACTGATTGAACGTATGTCTATTTTAGAGCAGTAAAATCTGTTACTTAAAAAAGAAATTAACTTCAGCTACTTCCAAATCATTTGGATAATATACCACGGTTATTCATTTATTATTAAGTATTTACTATGTATCAAATATGTTCTGGGGACTTAGGATATGGCAAGAAACCATACATAAAAAATCTCTGCACCATGAAGAAGTACACAAGTAGCTTGAAGTCCTGAGGAGGGTTCAGAACCAGGATTGAGCTTCAGGATGATACGGAGCCAGGAACCTGGAAGTGAGTCACATACTAAGGAAACCAAATCAGGTTAACCGGTGGGCTGTCAGGGTAACAAGGATGAGTACAAGTAGAAATGAGCTGGAGAGGAATCCAGCTGGCTGGAATCCAAGTGTGTCTGTACAAGGTCTGTGGGGAATACATGAGAGGACACTCAATGACTTGTTTGTCACTACTCTTCTGCCCCCAGGAGCT
Source organism: Neophocaena asiaeorientalis asiaeorientalis (assembly GCF_003031525.2). Classification (NCBI taxonomy): domain Eukaryota; kingdom Metazoa; phylum Chordata; class Mammalia; order Artiodactyla; family Phocoenidae; genus Neophocaena; species Neophocaena asiaeorientalis. The sequence continues at coordinate 1,786,159 of NW_020172733.1, read as the reverse complement.
GGACATTTTCTCATCTCCTTTATCCTTACCTTCCTCCTTTTAAGTGTCCAGCCATCCAGGTCAGACATATTGGAATGGTCTTTGATTCTTTGTGAACTCTTGAGCCCTGTCCCCCACGTCCCACATAACCCGTCTGCTTCCTTAGTTCCACCCCTGTTGCTCACATCTGGGTTCATATCCTTATTTTTCTCTCCCTTGAACAATTATTAAAACTTCTCAAATTATCTTATTACCACTCATCTTTTCACTTGCTAGTCTTTTTGATGAACTCCTATAAAATCAGACTTCTTAAACGATAGAATTGATCCGTATCTGCTGGACCCCCAACTTCAGTGGCCTCTTCTGCCTCCAAAATCAAGTCCCCCGTCTTGCCCTGTCATTTCAGACATTCTGTGAAATGTCCCAATCTACATTTTAAATGTTATCTTTTCTTACAAACATGTGCTGTATTGTACAGCCAAGTTGGATTAATTTTGACTTCTGAATCTATTTTCTGTCTTGATTTACTTATGCTCTTCTCTCCACCTGGGACACCTTCCCCACCCTTTCAACTTCACCTTGCATACATAACCCAACCTTGCTTAAAGGCTCATGTTAAATTCCACCCCTACAAAACGTCTTCCTAATTTCCCTGTAAATTAAATGTTCTCCATCTACTTCTCCAGATTCACTCTCTACCCTTGTCCACTGTGCTGGGTGCCTAGGAGGCTGACCTGCATAGATTGTGTCATTTACCCTCTGGCTTCTAATTGGGTTTGGCCAATGGGACAATATCAGGGGGCAATAGAGAGAGAAGTCAGGGTATTTACTGCCCTGACACCCTTCCTGTGTGGCCGCAGGTAGCTGAGACTGCGCTCCATACTGAAGGCTGCCACTCCCGTCAGAGGCCCCTCTCTACAGTTTCTGCCTTTTCAGGTCTAGGGGTAGTAATTGTGCTCTGCTGTTGCTAACCCTGCAGTGCTTTACCATTTTTGTTTGTTTCTATTAATTTGTCCCATTCCTTTGTATGGAATTATTGCATGAAATGTTCCTCAATTATTCCTTTTGGAGGTTCCATCTGTTTACTACCAAATGTCCTGACTGGTATACCCCAGACTAGATACAATTACTCTCTCCTTTAAATCCCTTCTCTCTTAGGGTACTTTCTGTAGTCGTAGAGCACTTATTGTCTGTCAGTCACTATTCCGGATGCTGGGAATACAGTGATGAGCAATATAGATAAGCCCTTGCCACCTTGAACTAGAATAATGGAACTAGTATTTAATAAGTGATTACCTCATGGCAGGCTCTTTTAAACGTCCTTTACATGTAGTAAATCACTTCATCCACACAACCACCTTGTGATATATTTTACAAATGAGAAAATAGAACCTCAGAGAAATTAAGTAATTTGCCTGAGGTTACACAGCCAAGAAGTAGCAAAGCTGGGATTCTAATCCACATGGTCTGACTCCAAAGCTCATATGTTGTCTCTTACTAGCTTAGTGTCCTTTGCAATGAGTAGTGCATACATGACACTCAGCACATTTGTTGGGTTGATTTGAGTAGATGGTCCCATTAGGAAAGGAAGAAACCAATGGAATTATGCTTTCTATAGGTTCAACAAAATTTTGATTTCGATAGCTTTCAAGAATAATTTGGTCTTCTTTATTTTGTATTATGTTTATCTGCAGTAGCAAGTGGTAAGAAATAGATCCTTTTCCCCATTTAACTGAGCTAAATAGCTGGTCACATGGCTGGATCTTCATCATGAAGAGAATTGTGTGCTCTAACCCTGGGCAGAAGGCAGCCTCGCTTGTGACATAGCAAGGCTCAATGGATAGTATTTGCAGCAAATGTTCAGGTACAACAGAATAGCGCCCAACTTGTAATCATTAATAGAAACCCGTGTAAGAGTTTGCCACAGCTGTGACTTCTTCTACTGGTGAATCATTCTGTTTGAAATATAATGTACCCAAAAAGCAGCAGAAACTGTAGTTAGAAATCACTGTAATGGCTTTCATGAAAGCCATTGCTAATTTAAGGCCCAATTAAAACTAGAAAACCAATTATTGCTGAATAACATAATTGCAAGAAAGTAACTTGAATTGCACGTATGTCAGTAATTAAGGAGGAAACTTTAACAAGAGAATCTGTTTGAACCATTACAAAGAGGGGCCAAAGAGTCTGAAGATCTGCTTCCTTTCTCCTTCAGGGTGGGTCACAGAAAGAAATGCCCCAGCCATTAGGTGCGGGCAGTCAGCTCTGAATCTTGTAAACATGCTGTGCTCTTACAACCTGGCTCACAAGGTCCTGGTAAGATAAATGTAGAATTTATGAGCAGGTTAATCCGATATCTGAGTCCACTTCCTATGAACATCAGATACATTGTTAGCTCTGAAAAATTAAATATCAGGAGGTGCTGTAAGTTAAATACTTGAGCTACTATAGAAAGCAGTTGGCAGTATAAATGTTGAATGCTGTATCTTTACAGTTCAAAGTCAGATTTTGACCTTGTGGTTAATTTTGCTGCACTGATTCTGTTGCTTGCAATGGAGTGACCAGGCTGCTGGGGTTATGGGCTTGGAGAGTTACAGACTGGGCACACCCAGTGTGTAAAATACTAAGAGTGCTACCTTGGGTAGGGCAAAGTGTAGCTCGCTACTGGCAAATGTCTGGTATATTTTGCATTATATCCCTGACCAGTGGAGGGCGCTAGCAGCACCTCTAGTAGCAGCACTCAGTATCTTGGGTAGGTGATTTCATTTCACTCTACAGGATATCAGGTGGTTTGAACTTTTACTGAAATACAGCAAGGCCACAATTCTCAAACTCTGTGCCTCAGAATCACGTAGAGGGCTTGTTAAAACACAAATGCTGGGCCCCAGAGTTTCCGAGTCAGTAGGTCTGGGAGGGGACCCTAGAGTTGGCATTTCTAACCAGGTAATGCTGAGGTTCCCAGGTGATGCTGAGGTTGCTGGTCGGGGGACCACACTCTGAGAACCAGTGAAATAGGGCATATGAGTCAGCTGTGTCCTCTGGCGAGGAGATGGAATTATGAGTGTGGAAAGTTTATTGGGGAGTAAGACCTCTAAAAAGAAAGAATAGAAGTGGAAGTGGGTGGGGGGGGCAGTCTGACATGACGCCCATCTCACAAAATCTTGGCCCGTGGATGAAGGTTGCCCAGAGGAGTCCCTGTTGCGCAGAAATGTCAGGCTCTTGGTACCACAGTCACGCTCAGTCCCTGGCTGCAGCATCCCCAGAAGAGGCTAATGTTGGCCAAAGCTGAGGCGATCCTGAAGGAGTAAATAGCTGGAGGCTGTCAGGTGATCATGTTCTCTCCAAATCTGGGCAACGAGTCCTTTCTTTCTTTCTTTTCTTTTATTAATTAATTAATTAATTTTTGGCTGTGTTGGGTCTTTGTTTCTGTGCGAGGGCTTTCTCTAGTTGCGGCAAGTTGGGGCCCCTCTTCATCGTGGTGCGCGGGCCTCTCACTGTCGCGGCTTCTCTTGTTGCGGAGCACAGGTTCCAGACGCGCAGGCTCAGTAGTTGTGGCTCACGGGCCCAGTCGCTCTGCGGCATGTGGGATCCTCCCGGACCAGGGCTCGAACCCGTGTCCCCTGCATTGGCAGGCGGATTCTCAACCACTGCACCACCAGGGAAGCCCCACGAGTCCTTTCTTGAAGGCATATCTGAGTGATGCATCTTCGTGTCTACCATGGATACACGTATTCTCTGTGTACGGAGAAAGTGGGGTGACCTTGGTTGTGAGACTTGCAGGGAATTCAGCAGCAGTGTCCAGTAGGGAAGGGAGGGTGCTAGGAGACGACAGGACCAGGGTGAGAAGGACTGAGCAAAAAAGGTATAGCCTCCGATCCCCTATTGTGGGTTTTTAACCCTGCCTGCATGGTAGAATCACATGGGGAGCTTTGAAAAATACTGATGCCCAGGCCCCTGAGATTCTGATTAATTCAAAGAGGCCAAGAACTTGCATCACTACAATATCTTGGTAGGTCAAATCTAGTGGGTGAGGCCTGGCAAAAGTGGTGCAGCAGCTGGGTGACAAAGTCGTGGAGGACAGCTCATTTGGGAGAGGTGGAGTGGCTGGAAAGGACTAGAAAGGGGTCAGAGGCCTCACTTATCACACTGGGGTTCAGGTCCAGCCCCACTGGGCATCAAGAGTGTAAACTAAAGAAACAAGGCAGGGCTTCCCTGGTGGCGCAGTGGTTGAGAGTCCGCCTGCTGATGCAGGGAACACAGGTTCATGCCCCAGTCCGGAAAGATCCCACATGCCGCGGAGCAGCTGGGCCCGTGAGCCATGGCCACTGAGCCTGCATGTCCGGAGTCTGTGCTCCACAACGGGAGAGACCACAACAGTGAGAGGCCCGCGTACCGCAAAAAAAAAAAAAAAAAAAGAAAGAAACAAGGCAGAGCATAAGAGTAGTGGTAATAATAGGCACTATCTCTTGAAGTCCTTTGTGCCAGTTGTTTTACTTGCTTTATTTAATTTAATTTTTTTTGCCTATTCTTATTCATCTTGGCTCCAGGCAAGGTGCACCCAGTGAATGAAATGCCAGAACCTCAGAAGAAAGCAAGAAATCCTACTCTGTCAGCACTGGGATCTATGAAGGATCATTTCACTCAGCAATAGATAAGGGGCAACAGAGGGAAAAATTAATTTGGCTCAGAAGGAATAAAATAAACTACTGATCAACTCCGAAGACAGTATCACAATTGCCTAGACATGTACACCCTTGATTCCTGTCCTGTTGTCCGTGTCTCCCCACTTAGGACCTGTGCTTGCTGTGCACTCAGCCTCCTACTGTCCTTGCACCCCATTTCCAGCCTGATGGGCACAGCCTGAGGCAGGGTGGGCCCCTCTTGTCCCAGTGCCCCAGGCCAGGTCCAAACTTCTAGGTAGTTTTGTTTTAGTTTGTGACCAAGAGGAAAAAAGAGACAAAGTTTGAGCATGTCTGAGCCTTTCTCCACTATCAGACATTGGAGAATAGTACCTGGAAGGCAGGGGCTAATGTCCACGGCCTGGTTCAGCCTCTCCTCTTCAGAGCAGGTAAGAATCTAAGAAAGAAAAACCTAGGACAATATCAGTGGTGGGGGGCAGGAGGGAGAAATGGGGGAACCAATTTGGGGATCCTTCAAAAGGCCTCCCACACATCTCCCCTTCCATGAAGAACCCAGACTCAGTTTTAGGGAGTGGGGTCTCTCTAAGTTCTGCTCTGGCCTAAAAAGGCCTGAGGCAGCAGGATGGCACGATTAGAGTGGGCCTAGTTCTCTAGGCCTAAGGAGAGGCTTAGAGTTAGATGGTTAATAAACCTTATGGACTGTCCTACTTGGAGTTATCTGGAATGGTCTAGAATGTTACAGGAGTTTCACACAGTCTTGACCTTCCCCCTTGCTTGAAACCTTCTGGAACTTTCTATCTACCTCCAGGTTCTGGGGTCCCGGGGAATGTTCTTGGCTGTGATATTCAGCAAGAGAAAATAAACTTGAGAGGTTTATGTCAAGGAGCCCTTGAGAAAGGTCCCAGCAACTACAGGCTACTAGTGTTTTTACAAACAAAACCCAAAAGAATCCCAACCCCTTGTGATGGAAACTTTGGTAGAATCTTGCTCCAAAGCCACTCTGTTATGCCCACCTCCTTGGTTGAGAATCACCAGTTTCTGTACATTTTATTAAGCTTTACTTCCTGTAGTTGGTTTTCAAAAATGTCAGACTTTCCCTCTTTCCAAATATGAAAAATAACATTAAACGTTCTTTTTTAAAAGTACCTACGCCAGTGAATAAAGACGCAGACCTACTAGAGCACGGACTTGAGGACACGGGGAGCGGGAAGGGTAAGCTGTGACAAAGTGAAAGAGTAGCACGTACATATATACACTACCAAATGTAAAAGAGATAGCTAGTGGGAAACAGCCGCATAACACAGGGAGATCAGCTCTGTGCTTCCTGACCACATAGAGGGGTGGGATAGGGAGGGTGGGAGGGAGGGAGACGCACGAGGGAAGAGATATCAGGATATATGTATGTGTATAGCTGATACATTTTGTTATAAAGCAGAAACTGACACACCATTGTAAAGCAATTATACTCCAATAAAGATGTTAAAAAAAAAAGTACCTATGCCAGGAATTCCCTGGCGGTCCAGCGGTTAGCACTCTGGGCTTCCACTGCAGTGGGCCAGGGTTCAATCCCTGGTCAGGGAACTAAGATCCCACAAGCTGTGCGTGTGGCCAAAAAAACAAAAACAAAAACAAAAACAAAACTAATAGCACTTATACCCCCTCCTCCCTAGTCAAGGCTCACCAAGCCCGGCAGGTCTGAACCAGCGTGGGCTCAAATCTTGACCACCGAATTGTATGATTACTGCAAAGCCGTGACTAAGACCTTGCCCTGATCTCAAGGCTGGAGAGAACTGAATGGTTTCTAAGAGACCAAGTTGAACTAGCTGTGGGTTTATCCCAACTTATACAAGGATTTCACACAAAAGATTTAGTGCAAGAATTAGTATTAATATACAGAAGCACTTCTGGCTTTGTTTAGACCCTGTACTCAGGCCCTCACCCTTCTGGTAGATCTCTTGCAATTCTTTTCCTATCCCACAGCTTTACACTCAGCCCCAGGGCACAAACGCCAAGGCACCTACCCTCTCACAGCCAACTCATGCCTCACTTGCAGCGACTCTGGGTCAAGACTGCCTGACACTACAGCTCTAGCCAAGTAAAGACCAACTGCCTGGCACAAATCAGAGAAAAGAAAAAGCCACATCCAGCTGTGAAGAAGGAATGGAGTTTCTACCATGTGCTTCCTGTTCCCCAGTTGTCCCCCTCTACTCCAAGCTCCCCAAATTCCCCACAGCCTCGAGCAGCAGCCTGTTTCAGGGAGTTGGTCTGGGGGTTCTAAACAGGAGTACGGGCCACACTTAGGCGACTCAAACTCTCAGTTTGCTGCTTTACTTCTGGGAGGGAATGGGCTGCACAGTAAAGGATGGGGCTGGCTGGTAAAGGGATGACCAGGTGACAGGCACATGGTCCAGGATGAACTTGGCCCAGCTAGCAGCGTGTTTTAATCACTGAGCCCATCCGAATTGTGGATGATAAAGCGTGACAGACCTCACAAGAGCAAATGGGGTGCTCTTCTGCCATCGTGCCCACGGAGTAACTTCTCCAAGGTCCTCATCAGATAAGCATGGGCACTGGAACTCCTGACCTTGCTTTCCCACTGCTACAGGACCACAGAACGGGGAGTGGGGTGTGGGGCTGACCACAGAGAAAGGCGAGGTTTCCACACCCCACATCCTCACCCTGCAGCGGGTCTCACGTGGGGCTTGGAGAGCTCCCAGGAAGACAAGGTTCGTACAACCGCAGAATTTTTCTTCTGGCAGCCAACAATCGGCCATACTGCAGCTTTCAAGGTTACAGAGGAGGCCCACGGTACAAACGTGGGATAGCAGCAGATGATTCTTGCTCACAGTTTGCAATAAAGCCAGAGCAAGTGTTCTATAAATTTATAACACCAGGAAAGAAACCTCAAGCACCCGAGAGAGTCCAGAAAACCTTTCACTCTCGGGCTTTTGGGAGTCTTCATCATGGCGCCTCTCTCTTGGGCATCGGAAACCTTCCTTTTGTGCAGGATGGGCAGGGATGTGCAGGTCTACTGCTAAGTGGGGAATAGGACGGGAGGGTAGTTCCTTTGGACCCTGGCGGAGGTAGACTATGTAAGGCGAAGGGCTCAAGAAGAAGGAAAGGCCATTTTCTTGGCGCTGGCTGGGAGCGGGGTCTGCTGCTCTCCTTCCCTCCTTTTTGGGATTAAAAACGAAAGCCCACAGTGATGAAGACTGTGTCGGGAAGGACGTCGAAAGCCGCGTCTGCGGCTCGTCCCAGCGTTAGATCATCTTGGCCCGGCCTCCAGACACTGGCGAAGGCCTCCCCGGACCTGCCCAGCGCAGCTGGGATCCAATGGCTGGCGGCAGCAGCGGAACGTGGGGCTCTCGGCGCGCCTCCCCAGCCCCAGGGCTGTGCGGCTGCCGGCCGGGCACAAGCACGGTCTGGTAGCTGCCGCATCTCAGCGCGTCCTCGTGGCCGAGGAGGCCGAGGTCGTGGGCACTGCTGCAGCGCTGGGCATGCGCGCGGGGCTGGGGCGGCAGTGGAGGGAGCGCGGGGTCGGAGGTGGCGGGAGGTGCGTGCAGAGGGCCCCTGGGACCCTGGCGGGGTTCGTGGAGCTGCGGGGGCCCCACAATCTCCAGGGTCACAGCCGGCCACTAGCTAACTCTTGAAATTGCTCTAGGAGGAAGGCGACGCCATCACGTTTTCCGAAGAAACTGGAGACTCAGGGTTTACAGAAGTCACCCAAGGATGTAGGTGATGCGCCACCCGAGCGCCTTAGTCAGGAAGCCGCACCCTTGCTTCGCGGTGAGCGAGACAAATGAAGGGAGGGCCTGCGGGGCTGGTAACTTTTGAGCAGCAAGGCAGTTTCCAGAGGGAGCTGGTGTGACAGAGGCGTCTAAGTCCTAGATGTTCCAGCCAGGATTGGTTTAGACCTGGGCAAAGTTGAGTTTTCAGGGAAAGGGACTTGGGCAGTATCTCTGCTGACCGGCTGGGGAAAATGGGAGCCATGGACCTGTAAATCTCAATCCTAAAATGGGAGTGGAATATTTACAGTAGTTCCTGCTTCTCTGCCTTCTCCTTTCCGAAGTTTCAGTTACCCTTGGTCAACGGCATCTAAAAGTATTAAATGGAACATTCCAGAAAAAAAAAACATCTTTATTCATAAGTTTAAAATTGCACGCTATTCTGAGAAGGGTGATGAAGATTCACCATTGTGTTCTGATCCTTGTCGAGTGTCCCACGTGTTAGTCACTGAGTAGCCGGCTAGGTTATCAGATCGACTGTCTCAGGGTGCAGTGCTTGTGTTCAAACCGTCCTTATTTTGCTTAACAATGGCCCCAGAGGCAAGAGGAGTGATATACCAAAGCCCTAGGGTGCTTCCTTTGGGTAGAAAGGTGAAAGTTCCTGACTTAAGGAAAGAAAAATGATCTATGCTGAAGTGCTAATATCTATGGTAAGAAGGAATCTTTGATCCTGTGAAGTTGTGAAGAGGGAAAAGGAAATTCTTGCTAGTTTTGCTGTCAAACGTCAAACTGCAAAAGTTATAGCTGCAGTGTGCGATAAGTGTTCAGTTAAGATGGAAAAGGCATCACGTTTGTCAGATATTTTGAGAGACCACATTTTTTTACAGTATAATTGTATTTTTTTTTACAGTATAATTGTTTGCTATAATTGTTTTTTATTAGTTCTTGTTGTTAATCTCTTACTGCGCCTAATTTATAAATTCAACTTTATTATAGGTATGTATGTAGAGGAAAAAACAGTATTTGTAGGGTTTTGTACTATCTATGGTTTCAGACATCCACTGGGGGTCTTGGAATGTATCCCCTGTTGATAAGAGGGCCTGTTGTAGTCTTAATTATAGGGAGGGAAGATCCTTGATTAGTTTTCTATGGCTGCTGTAAAAAATTACTGAAAACTGGGTGGTTTAAAATAATAGAAATTAATTCTCTTGGGTTTGGGAAGATAGTAGTCTTAAATCAAGCTGTCAGTAGGGTCACACTCCCTCTGGAGGCTCTAGGGGGGAATCCTTTCTTGCCTCTTTAGCTTCTGGTGGCTGTGGGCATTCCTTGGCTTCCTTGGCTTATGACCACATCACTCTAATTCAGCAAGTGGGGGCCACTCCTCATCGCGGTGCGCGGGCCTCTCACTATCGCGGCCTCTCTTGTTGCGGAGCACAGGCTCCAGATGCGCAGGCTCAGTAATTGTGGCTCACGGGGCTAGTTGCTCCGCGGCATATGGGATCCTCCCAGACCAGGGCTCGAACCTGTGTCCCCTGCATTGGCAGGCAGATTCTCAACCACTGCGCCACCAGGGAAGCCCTCTGCTTCTGTCTTTACATCACCTTCTCCTTTATGTGTTTTCTCTTCTTGTGTCTCTTATGAGGACACTTTTCATTGGATTTAGGGCCCACCTGGGTCATCTACTATGATCTTATCTTAAAATTCTTAATTTAATGATATCTGCAAGGACCGTTTTTCCAAATAAGGTCGGATTTATAGGTTCTAGGGATTTGGACATCTTTCTGAAGCCCACAATCCAACCTACTCCAATTGTTAAATGCTTTCTGGGAAATCAAAGGTAAAAGACACAAAAAGCAAATTTTGTTCATGTATGGATGAGATATTTTCTAAAAAATCATAATGAAATAGTTCACTGTGGACTCTGAAGCTCAGATTTGACAAGTAATGCTTTTGGTAAATACTTTCAAAGACGCCCATCAGCACTTCCTCCCAACTGTTCTCCCTGTCTTTGTGGGAGCATGTGTACGTCAGGAGGTGGGGTTTATTCCCCTCCCTGCAATACCTGGCCAGGCCTTGGGATTTGCTTTGAGTAACAGAAGGCTGTGGAGGTTGACCTGGACTTCTGAGCACTGGCCGGAAGCTGCCTGGCAACTTTTGCTTCGCCCCTTGGGACCCAGCTGCTTTGTAAAGAAGCTTGGGCCAGGCAGCTGAAGAATGTGGATAGAGAGAGAGGGACCCAGACAGCTCCCACCTGTTCCAGTCACAACCTCAGATGCGCCAGGCATATGAGTGAAGGCATTTTGGATTTTCTAGCTGAGATCCTAGCTGAACACAGCCACAGACTGATTCTAGCCAACACCACGCGGAGCGGAAGAAACTTCCACCTGCGTCCGGACAAGGTACAGAATTGAGAGAAATAACAAATTGTCCTGTCAAACCAGTGAGTTCTGGGGCAGTTTTGTTACAATAGATGACAAAAACAATGTGGTAGTTTGTATCATTCAGAATGTTTTTAAAAAAATCGTAACATGGGCTAAGGAAAATGATAATAGGCACTGTGTAAGGAGAAAAATGTTTTGATATTGGGAATGGAAGCTCTTAGTGATTTGCCTTGGCTGTTGTTAAGGATCTGAAAAGTAAGTATGCACAGGACACAGAGAACATGAAGCTGTGTGGAAGGAAGCATCTCACGTGCTTGCGTTTAGGAAATATAGCTTTGGGAAAGATTACTTTAGACAAACTGACTTTAAGTTCTGGTTTTATTACAAATTTACTACATGACCTTGACCTTGGAAAGTCACGCATTCTCTCTGAGCCCCGTACAGGAAATTCCTGTGGCTGATAATAACCATTACTAATTGTCACGCCCCTGATATATGCTAGGCCTGCAGCAGGTGCCGTCCTGCATGACTGTTTATTTTCACCACAATCTTACAAGGGATATCATCCTCATTTTCAGATCAGGAAGCAGTGGTTTCAGTAGTGGTTTCGGGTTAGTAGTCTGCCCTAGATCACATGAGGGTGGTAGGGAGAAAGGAATAAGCAGATATTCAAAACCAGGCAGTTAACTTCAAATCTGTGCTTTTTCTGCTGTGCTGCACTCGTGGGCTCACTTCTCCCTTTTTGGTTTGAGGCAGGTATCAGCCTAGTCATTTGAGCTGGTCCTACTGGGCATTTACCATTCATTGAGGCTCGTGGGCAGGGTTCACGAGCATCTATAAAACCACCACTGGATAGTCTTTACAGCTTTTAAATACATGCCTTTCTCATTGTCAGTTTCTCAGCATCATTTCTGTGTCTCCCCTTCGCTTACCCCTAATCAGCAGCTAACTGCTAGCGATTTTTATTCTTTGCCATGTTTCTTTTATCTGCCACCTCCACCCCCTATCTGACTTTATCCTGGCTTGGCCTGGCACCATCTTTTGCAAGAAGCTCTTATCTGCCTCATCCTCAGTCTCTCCATCAGCCCATTCATCCTTCACACAGCCACCAGAGTTATCTTCCTACACACAAGTTGGAGAATGTCATTTGCTTGTTCAGAAAACTTTAATGGCTTTTTATTGCCAGTAGAATAAAGAAAAATTTTTTTAAATTTTTAATTTTTTAAAAATTAAATACATGTTATATGAATAACATGTATTTATGGCTAATGGTAGCTGTATTTACTAACTGAAACAAAACAAAATGGCATCCAACCTTTTCTATTCTCTTTGTCCTGCGGTGTCTGAAGCTACAAGTATCAGAGGCTCCTCGCCTGAGATGAAGGAGAGCTTTTGTTTACGGATCACAATAGTATAGTCGAGGCTGTCTACCAGAGTTTGCTTTTGTTAGTTTACATCTCCCTGTGAGTGGTAAACTCCAGTGAGGGGAGATTGCTATGAAGGCGTTCAGGGTTTTTTTTGTGCTTGGGGGGGAAGGAAAGTATTAATGAAACACTTGCTTTATTATTATTTTTTTATTACTACCACTCTTGACAATGAGAGTGCACAAGAAACTGTTGCTCCTTTATCTTCAATCTCAAGGCAATGGCTCATCGCTGCCTTGCTCTTCCCTCCCATTCGTGTTGATATACATTATTTTTAAAAATTTATTAAAAAATTTTTATTGGAGTATAGTTGATTTACAATGTTGTGTTAGTTTCAGGTATACAGCAAAATGAATCAGTTATACACATACATATATCCACTCTTTTTTGTATTCTTTTAGGTCATTACAGAGTATTGAGTATCGAGTAGAGTTCCTTGTGCTATACAGCATGTCTCACTGCTTTCCCCCCTTGGTGTCCATACATTTGTTCTCTACAGTTGATATACATATTTAAAGTTACTTTTCGATAAGACTGGGTACTTTTCTATAAGATTCACTTCTAACAAATGATGAAACTCATTTAGTAAAGACCCAATTCCAGAAGTTTCACTAGCCTGGTCCTTTCTAGAACTTCCCCATAGAGAAGCACCAGGTTAATCATAGCTATCCTTGCTCGAACCTTCCCTGGAACAGGTATGATCCTTTGGGTTTCAGTGGGCTTTCATACTGGACGAGAGCCCCTCCAGTAAGCAGAAAGAAAACAGTTGCTATTAATATTAAAAAGTAAAATCTAAGTTGGTGTTGCCAAGAAAATATATTAACAATGCGAGTCATTTTGATTATTCAACCTACACAAGAACCTGCTTGGAAGCCCTATTTTTCAGGCGTGGGCAGTTTTAGGTCCCAAGTGGGAGTGACTGCGATATGGGGAGGAAGCTGTGAACAAGGATGAGAAGGGCCAGAACATGAATTCCCAAATAGCTTTGCATTCTAAAGCAACAGCTGCTAAAGGAACAGAATTTTTTTGATGTTTTATACTCTATTCCAGGTTTTCCCCAGAATTCTCAATATTGAGGACCCTTTTAGTGATTGACACCTTCCTCATGTACCCAGTTTAAAAACTATCTCCAAAATAACTCTATTGAGTTATTATATACAGAATATAATTCTATTCTCTTAATAATTCTATTAATAAAGTGTGTGTGTATATATATATAAATCAAACAACAGCAACAACACGTTTGTCAGTCCAAATGTCTAATGAATGGGAGAGTTGATACACTTTGAGTCAATCACAAACTTTTTGTTGTCTTTGACTTGTGCAGATGTATTATTTGATTTTCATTGGGCCTTCAGAAACATAAAAATGCTTAAGGACTCCCATTTGCACTTTCCTTAGGTGATAGGAAACCCTAGAATTTGTAACAGGTTATTTTATAATCTTTCTAAATAGGAAGTAACCATCCCAAGATATTGAAAAAGGTTAAGTGTACAGTTTTGGGTGATACAAGGTTATGTGATCAACTTCTACTCAATGCTGGTCAAAGACACACCAAAGATAATAGAACTATGAGCACTTAAAACTAACTTGTGCTGACGCGTTAGGAGAAATTTATGATTTCATTTCTAGAAATAGGATAAAGAAATGAAATAAAGTCTAATTCCTGTGTGTAAATTAGGGAAATCAACCTCTTCCATTTTGGTCCTGATTCACTGCTTTCTATTTGACATGCTCAAGAGCGTGGTCTTCCCTTTAATTCACATTGTGAAATAATTGCCCTGGTGGAAACCAGGAACATGCAATGTAATATATTAGTTTTACTCAATGACTCTTGAGAGGTTATACCTCAATTAACAAATCCTCAGGGAAAGAGGCAGTGTTGAAAAAAAATGTGTTCCAATCTCATCTTCATAAATCAAGCCAGGCAGAACTGCCTCTAGGCATTTGGCAAGGCAGAAACATCCCTCAACAGAGTGGCTCTCAGCCCTGCCCAGCGGTAAGCAAACAGGGCCACTCTTCAGCAAATATATGAAGTATTTCAGCCTTCTCTGTGTCTCCACCTTCCATGTTCTGTTACCTCTTAAGATTGCCCCCTCCCCTGACTTAAGGCATCCTACACCCTCTTGTTTTTCCTTCTCTTCCATCAGAAACGGATTTTGTAACAATTTCATTAATCTTGATTTAATGTGAATGAATTTGCATGGATATGGAAATTCAAGCAGGTTTTGAAGTCAAGCCTTTACCAACTTTGAGAATCCTGGGACTTGGAACTGTTTTGCCATGGTATCCCCAGCATCTTACTCAGTGCCTGGTAGATAGATAACAAACTGTTGTTGAATGAACAATGAAAGGCTTAGTTCCCTCTCACTTGAAGGAATTCAAGCTGTAGGGGTGAGAGAGGGGAAGGCGTGGTGGAGCGTGAATGTCCGGAGGCTTAGGAAGGTGGGTGAACTGAAATTCCAGTAGGTCTCCTCTGATGATGACCTGACAGTTCCTGTAAGGTGTCTGATGGGTATGTCAGAGATAGGTGGGTTTCTTCTCCTTCCTCCCACACCCAAGCCTTTTGTGTGTCTGGGGAAAACAAGGAGTGACTGTAGATCCTGAGTGCTGGGACTTCCTTTTATAGTTATTTTGCTACAGGTAGCACCAGCTACATCATTTGCTGGGTCCAAGGTAAAATGAAAATGAGGGGCCCCTTGTTCAAATTTTATTAAGAATTTCATGCAAGTCAAACCAAGACTGAAATGCCACCTCTCACTCACTAAAATGGCTATAATAAAAAAGATGGACAATAACAAGTGTTGGCAAGGATGTGGAGAGATTGGGACCCTCCTACACTGCAGGTGGAAATGTAAAATCTACTAACACTTTAGAAAACAGTCTGGCAGTTCCTCAAAAAGTTAAACAGAGTTACCATATGATCCAGCAATTCTAATGCTAAGTATGTACCTGAGAGAATTGAAAACATATGTTCACACAAAAACTTGTATGTGAATCTTCATAGCAGCATCATTCATAATAGCCAAAAAGTGAAAACAACCCAAATAACCATCAACTGATAAATGGATAAACAAAACATGAATATATCCATGCAATGGATACATTATATCCATACAGTGGAATGTCATTCACAATAAAACCGATCGAAGTACTGATACATGCTACAATATGAATGAACCTTGGAAACATGCTATATGATTCCATTTTAGTGAAATGTTCAGAATATGCAAATCCTTAGAGACAAAGTAGATTAATGGTTGTCAGGGCCTATGGGAGGGGAGAAGGGGGAATGACTGCTAATGGATACAGAGTTTCTATTTGGGGTTGATGAAAAAGTTCTGGAACTAGGTAGTGGTGATGGTTGCACAAGCTTGTAAATATACTAAAAACATTGAATTGTATACTTTAAAAAGGGGATTTTTATGGTATGGGAATTATATCTCAATAAAAAAAATATTGAGAATTTCAAGACAGTAAGAGCAGAAAATGAAGCTAAGTGAAGAGCCCTTCTGAGTTTGGGGCTTGGGTGTCTGCACAGGTGTGGCCCAGGAAGCCAGCTCCCTCTAAGCAGTCTCTTAAGCCCTCTCACTCTTTGCCTCCTCTTTTTCAACCCATATTGCATACAGCATTTTCTCCCAATTTAGTGCTGTGTTAGGTGTGGTGTATCAACCAGTTGACAACAGAGTGAACAACCAGTTGACAACAGAGTGAACAGCCATCCTGGTTTGTCAGGGAGTGGGGGGTTTCCCAGGATGTGAAATTTTCAGTGCTAAAACTGGGGAAAATCCCAGACAAATTGAGATGAGTTGGTCACCTTAGTGGTCAGTGAACAATATTTATGCTGTCATTTCTCCTAATTAAAATCCTGAGACACATCTCCAGATCTGTTATGTCTATCAGTGATGATGGCAGTGAGGTATGGAGAATTGGCTCCGGGCCCCATAATCACCTTGGTGGTCTGCAGAAATGCAGAATCTGAGGCCCCCTCCTAGGCCTATTGAGTTAGAACCTGCGTTGTGACGAGATCCTCAGGTGACTCACATGCACAGTAAAATATGGAAGACAAAAGACAGCTGAGCAGACAGGAGATCTGGGTTCTGGTCCTGGATTTGCCACTAGCTGGCTTTGCAACCTAGGGCAAATTGCTTAACTTTCTGGCTCTTAGTGTCTTAACCTGTGAAATGTGGGAGTTGGATTCTTAAAGCTAGTAGTTAACAGACATCTAAACATTTGTTAAACTTGTAGCATCTGAATTTGAACAACCCATATCTTCCTGGCTCTGAAATAAGACAGCTCTGCTTTGGTCATTTACTAGCTTGATAACTTTGGTTGAGTGTCTTTCAATTTTCTCATCAGGGCTGTTGCAGAGAGTAAGTGAGATAAACAGCATTTACAAAGTGCCTGGCTTGGGGTAGAGCCACTTTACATGGCAGCTTAGAATCTAAAGTTCGAGAATGTGCCATTAGAATAAATCTTCATTAACATAGTTGGATCTGGATGTCTTTTTATAATTGCAAGAATCCTTGTGTCTTGAAGAACATGTAGAAACTAAGTGTTGGGTGGGAGGATGTATTTAACACCAGATTTCTTATTTAGATTGTTTTAGCTTGGAGGTTACTTAAAAATCCAGTCTACATCTACCTAACATATAGCTCTTGAGTCTTAGGATAGAGTCATCAGTTACAAAGATTAAAAAAAATCAGGAAAAACATCTTCAAACAGGGTGCATCAATATGGTTTCCATGGTTAAGCACGCTAAGCTTTGATCTTAGAGAAGGAATGGTGACAGAAGTTCAGTGCTTGGGGTCTGCTGTGCAGGCTGGATTTTACCAGTTGACAGGGACATGTGACAGTTTTGAGTCTCCAAGGTCTTTGTTGGATATTTTTTTGTTGTTCTTTGGTCCCAGCATTCCATCAGATTTATATGTTGGAGATATAATTAGCTGTAGACTGATTGCAAAGAATCAGCCATAATTTAAAAATATAAATTAACATAAAATGGCAAGCATTAAAAGTTAATGTTAACTTGATGCTCATTTATTTTTGCATCCAAATGAGCCTTATTAAGTTACTTAGTCCATCTGAACATCAGGATTTTCTCTCGTATGCTAAGTTGTGATATCAATTTCTTATATGCTAAAGTCTGGTAACAGTTTTGAAAAACGCAGGCCCAATCTGCTGTTGATATTCAATTTTCAGTTTCTTCTGTGACCTGGATTAAATAGGTACCACTATACAGTTTGGCATATTAAAGTTCAGAGTCTAAATATAGTCTTTATATTTTCAAAAGGGCTTTCTGATGGAAATTATATTTTGACTGTCAATGGCCTGTGGTTTCCTTCACTGTCAGCACAATCAATAACTTTGGGCAGGTGGATGGAGTACAGATGGAAAAGGAATGTATGGAAATGTAGCGGACCTGTGAGATGTGGGCTTAAAAAAGCAAATCAAGCCAATTGGTTTAGAATTATGATGGTTGGCTTTCTAATGCATATTCAGAGAAGGCTGAAAAAATGTATGAAATTTAATTGTACCATAAAGCTGTCACAAGAAAATATATACTGCATATCAAGTAGGGAAACACTTCTTCTGGAGAGTTAATCTGTGAAAGTTAAAAAAATATTTAAAGAATGTTATAGCTGAATAAATAACAGAAGAAGTAGGTGGTGCTAGGGCACAGCTTTTGGAATAAGAAAAGAATTGCACAAATTCAAATTCAATAGGAGAAACATATTTGATATTTCATAGGTACTAGAATTTACCCATTGAATATGTAGAAGAAATTTGGAAAAAGAGTTTAAAGAGTGAGACTATTTTAACATTTCCTAAACCAAAGGTTTAAGAAAAGGTGTCAACAATATTTAGATAACCATTAATATTGTGATGCTATGTGCATCAGTATCAATGAGTGGAGTTTTGTTCCTTTGTATTGAAAACCCAGTGTTTCTATAAGCCAGACTGAAAATGACTAGAAATACCTGATACTTCATCTAGTAGAGTTGCCTCCTCAAAGTTTAATGTGTGAATAAATCACCCGGGGGTTCTTCTTAAAATGAAAAAATTTTGCACTTAAAACAAGTTTTTTTTGAATTTTATTGTTTATTTTTTTATACAGCACGTTCTTATTAGTTATCTATTTTATACATATTAGTGTATATATGTCAATCCCAATCTCCCCATTCTTCCCACCACCACCACCTCCCCCACCACCACTTTGCACTTTTTTTATTGAGGTAAAACGCACACACACACAAAAAATCATTAACTGTTTTAAAGTGTACAATCAAGTGGCATGTAGTACATTCAAAATGTTGTGCCATCATCACCTCTATCTGGTTTCAAGACATTTTCCCCATCAAGGAAACCCTATACCCATCAAGCAGTCACTCCTCATTCCTACCTTCCCCGAAACACTGGCAATTACCAATCTCCTTTTTGTCTCTATGGATTTACCTATTTTCCATGTTTCAAATAAATGGAGTCACACAATATATGACCTGTTTTTGTCCGGTTTCATGCACTAAAATGCAGATTTTGATCTGGGACATGTCGGAGCAGAGCCTGAGGTCTTTCTGGTGTGCATTTCTGGTGTACTCCCAGATGATGCTGGTGCTGGTGGTATAAGGATGGTGCTTAGATGGGGCTGGGACTCCTAGGTGTTAGGGCTGCAGCCCAGTGAGGAGCAGGCCAGGCCAGAGCATTGCTTGGCCAACTTCAGCAGGATAACGAGCCTATTGAACCACTGATGGAGTCACATGGACTTGAACCACTGATGGAGTCACATGGACTTGCTGGCTTATTTATGCTCAGAGATATTGAGGATCTCCAACAGATCTTTTCCACAGAATGTGTAAAACTTAAGATCATGTGCACTGCCATTTTTGCTTTATTTTGTTAAATTTGTTTTGCCTTCTATATTAGGGGTTGGCAACCTATGGCTAGGGAGCCAAATCCAGACCACTGTCTGTTTTTGTACAGCCTAGAAGCTACGAATAGCTCTTTTTTTTTAATGGTTGAAGATTAATCAAAAGAAGTATAATATTTTATGGCATGTGAATATTATATGAAATTCAAATTTCAGCATACATAAGTAAGGTTTTACTGGAACACAACCATGCATATTTGTTTACTTATTGTCAGTGGCTGTTTTCATGGTATGATAGAGTTGATAGAGACCATCTGGCTCACAAAGCCAAACATATTTGCTATCTGGCCCTCTACAGACAAAGTTTGTCAACCCCTGATCTATATGATTTTTTCAGGCTGCAAGTGCAGAATAAACACATCAAGATAACCTATAGAGTCCTTGTGAAAAGAAAAGCATGTGATATTACAGCATACAAACCAGAAGTTAAACATTATCAGGAAAAATTAGCTCACAGAGATGAGTTTTACAAAGCACAGCTTTTAAAGAAGTTCTAATTTCTGAGTCAAAACAAAGAATTAAAAATCAGACTTCTGCTCCTGACCAATCATTAGAATTTTTATTCTTTTTCTTTCTTTCTTTAAAAGCCATTATTGGCCATTTCCTCACATTTCATGGCTGTAAAGCTGTATGTGAAAATGTCAAGTGCTTTTTAAGAATGCATTTTACACTTGCCATTTTTCGAGTGCAGTGGATTTACACTTCAAAAAGTCAGATTCGACTTCATAATTGACTTGCACCTGATCTTTTCAAGTGCTAAGCACTGGAACTTGGAGTCAAGGACAAGCTCAGAACTAGACTGAGTTTCTAGAGGTTCCATCTATCCTGAATTCAAGCCCTCAAAACCAAAAATAAAAGACATATGCAGGTGAAATGTAGGCATGGAGGAAATACTTTTGAGTTCCAGCCTAAGTTGTTAATGAAAGTTCAATGGGTTAATTTTCCTGGATTATTTTTTGATATTTAAAAAATAATGGCCTGGGTGACTTGGGATTTATGATATACCCACATTCAATTGGTGGGGCCAGTAGAGCAATCTCTAAGGAAATGACAGACTAAGTTTGAGGGATTTTCTCCTACCTTAAAGGTAAATGGACTAGAGGCTGCCATTATAAAAAGCCTAAGGCTGCTCCCAAGAACGGTTCAGTAGAAATTTTTGACTCCCCAGGATCTCAACCACACAGAGACATACTCTCAAACCTTCCCAGAGACATACTGTTTGTTGTTCTTTTGAAAAAATGGAATGTATCTAAACCCTGGTGTTCTAGGTAACATTTAAAAAAATGGAATGGGAGGACCTTCAAGATGGTGGAGGAGTAAGACATGGAGATCACCTTCTTCCTCACAAATACATCAAAAATATACACGTGGAACAACTCCTACGGAACACTTACTGAATGCTGGCAGAAGACCTCAGACTTCCCAAAAGGCAAGAAACTCCCCACGTACCTAGGTAGGGTAAAAGAAAGAAGAAAAAACAGAGACAAAAGAATAGGGACAGGACCTGCACCTCTGGCAGGGAGCTGTGAGGGAGGAAAACTTTCCACACATTAGGAAGCCCCTTCCCTGGTGGAGACGGCGGGTGGGCGGGGCGGGGGGAAGCTTCAGAGCCATGGAGGAGAGCGCAGCAACAGGGGTGCAGAGGGCAAAGCGGAGAGATCCCCAAACAGATGATCGGTGCTGACCAGCACTCACCAGCCTGAGAGGCTTGTCTGCTCACCCGCCGGGGCAGGTTGGGGCTGGGAGCTCAGACTCGGGCTTCGGAGGTCAGACCCCAGGGAGAGGACTGGGGTCGGCTGTATGAACACAGCCTGAAGGGGGCTAGTGCAACACAGCTAGCCAGGAGGGAGTCCAGGAAAAACTCTGGACCTGCCTAAGAGGCAAGAGATCATTGTTTCAGGGTGCGCGAGGAGAGGGGATTCAGAGTGCCACCTAAACGAGCTCCAGAGATGGGCGCAAGCCACGGCTATCAGCGTGGACACCAGAGGCGGGCATGAGATGCTAAGGCTGCTGCTTTAGCCACCAAGAAGCCTGTATGCAAGCACAGGTCACTATCCACACCTCCCCTACTGGGAGCCTGTGCAGCCCACCACTGCCAGGGTCCTGTGATCCAGGGACAACTTCCCTGGGAGAACACATGGGGTACCTCAGGCTTTTGCAATGTCATGCTGGCCTCTGTCGCCGCAGGCTCGCCACGCATTCCGTACCCCTCCCTCCCCATGTCCTGAGGGAGCCAGAGCCCCCTAATCAGCTGCTGAGCAGGGAACAGATGCCAGAGGGCGACCTACATGTAGAGGCAGGGCCGATCCAAAGCTGAACCCCAGGAGCTGTGCGAACAAAGAAAAGAAAGGGAAGTTTCTCCAAGCAGCCTCAGGAGAGGTGGACTAAATCTCCACAATCAACTTGATGTACCCTGCATCTGTTGAATACCTGAATAGACAATGAATCATCCCAAAATTGAGGCGGTGGACTTTGGGAGTAACTGTAGACTTTGGTTTCGCTGTATGGGACTGATTAGTTTCTGATTTTTGTGTTTATCTTAGTATAGTTTTTAGTGCATGTTATCATTGGTGGATTTGTTTATCGGTTTGATTGCTTTCTATTCTTTAGTACTTGAAAATTTTTTTATCTTAATAATATTTTTTAATTTTAATAACTATTTATTTTACTTTATTTTTTCTTTCTATCCTTCTTTCTTTCCTTCTTCCTTCCTTCCTTCCTTTCTTTCTTTCTTTCCTTCCTTCCATCCTTCCTTCCTTCCTTCTTTCTTTCTTTCTTTCTTTCTTTCTTCTTATTTTTCTCCCTTTTCTTCTGAGCTGTGTGGCTGACAGGGTTTTGGTGATCTGGTAGGGTGTCAGGCCTGAGCCTCTGAGGTGGGAAAGGTGAGTTCAGGACATTGGACCACTAGAGACCTCCCAGCCCCATGTAATATCAATTGGCAAGAATTCTCACAGAGACCTCTGTCTCAACGTTAAGATCCAGCTCCACTCAACGACCAGCAAGCTCCAGTGCTGGACAACCCTTGCCAAACAACTAGCAAGGCAGGAACATAACCCCGCCTACTGGCAGAGAGGCTAACTAAAATCACAGTAAGTTCACAGACACCCCAAAACACACCACCGAATGCAGTCCTGCCCACCAGAAAGGCAAGATCCAGCCTCATCCACCAGAACACAGGCACCAGTTCCCTCAACCACGAAGCCTAGACAAGCCACTGAATCAAACTTACCCACTGGTGGCAGACATTAAAAACACCAGGAACTACGAACCTGCAGCCTGTGAAAAGGAGACCCCAAACATAGTAAAGTAAGCAAAATGAGAAGACAGAGAAATACATAGCAGATGAAGGAGCAAAATAAAAAGCCACTAGACAAAACAAATGAAGAGGAAATAGGCAGTCTACCTGAGAAAGAATTCAGAGTAATGATAGTAAAGATGATCCAAAATCTTGGAAATAGAATGGAGAAAATAAAAGAAAGGGTTAACAAGACCTAGAAGAACTAAAGAGCAAACAAAGGATGAACAACACAATAAATGAAATTTAAAATTCTCTAGAAGGAATTAATAGTAGAATAACTGAAGCAGAAGAATGGACAAGTGACTTGGAAGATAAAGTAGTGGAAATAACTACTGCAGAGCAGAATAAGGAAAAAAGAATGGAAAGAATTTAGGACAGTCTCAGAGACCTCTGGGACAACAATAAATGCACCAACATTCAAATTATAGGGGTCCCAGAAGAATAAGAGAAAAAGAAAGGTTTTGAGAAAATATTTGAAAAGATTATAATTGAAAACTTCCCTAATATGGGAAAGGAAATAGTCAATCAAGTCTAAAAAGTACAGAGAGTCCTATACAAGATATATCCAAGGAGAAACATGCCAAGACACATATTAATCAAACTATCAAAAATTCAATATGAAGAAAAAATATTGAAAGCAGCAAGGGAAAAACAACAAATAACACACAAGGGAATCCCCATAAGAATAACAGCCAATCTTTCAGCAGAAACTCTGCAAGCCAGAAGAGAGTGGCAGGACATATTTAAAGTGATGAAGGAGAAAAAACTACAACCAAGATTACTCTACCCAGAAAGGATCTCATTCAGATTTGATGGAGAAATTAAAACCTTTACAAACAAGCAAAAGCTAAGAGAATCCAGCACCACCAAAACAGCTTTACAACAAATGCTAAAGGAGCTTCTCTAGGCAGGAAACACAAGAGAAGGAAAACACCTACAAAAACAAACCCCCCAAAATTAAGACATGGTAATAGGAACATACATATCAATAATTACCTTAAATGTGAATGGATTAAATGCTCCAACCAAAAGGCATAGACTCACTGAATAGATACAAAAACAAGCCCCATATATGTGCTATCTACAAGAGATGAATTTCAGACCTAGCACCACATACAGACTGAAAGTGAGGGGATGGAAAAAGATATTCTATACAAATGGAAATCAAAAGAAAGCTGGAGTAGCAATTCTCATATCAGACAAAATAGACATTAAAATAAAGACTATTACAAGAGACAAAGAAGGACACTACATAATGATCAAGGGATCGATCCAAGAAGAAGATATAACAATTGTAAATATTTATGCCCCCAACATAGGAGCACCTCAATACATAAGGCAAATGCTAACAGCCATAAAAGGGGAAATCGACAGTAACACAATCATAGCAGGGAACTTTAACACACCACTTTCACCCATGGACAGATCATCCAAAATGAAAATAAATAAGGAAACACAAGCTTTAAATGATACATTAAACAAGATGGACTTAATATTTATAGGACATTCCATCCAAAAACAACAGAATACAATTTCTTCTTAAGTGCTCATGGAACATTCTCCAGGATACATCATATCTTTGGTCACAAATCAAGCCTTGGTAAACTTAAGAAAATTGAAATCTTATCAAGTACATTCTCTGACCACAGTGCTATGAGACTAGATTTTAATTACAGGAAAAAATCGGTAAAATATACAAACACATGGGGGCTAAACAATACGCTTCTAAATAAGCAAGAGATCACTGAAGAAATCAATGAGGAAATCAAAAAATACATAGAAACAAATGACAATGAAAACATGATAACCCAAAACCTATGGGATGCAGCAAAAGCAGTTCTAGCAATACAATCCTACCTCAAGAAACAAGCAACATCTCAAATAAACAACCTAACCTTACACCTAAAGCAATTAGAGAAAGAAGAACAAAAATCCTCCAAATTTAGGAGAGGGAAAGAAATCATAAAGATCAGATCAGAGATAAATGAAAAAGAAATGAAGGAAACAATAGCAAAGATCAATAAAACTAAAAGCTGGTTCTTTGAGAAGATAAACAAAATTGATGAACCATTACCAGATGCATCAAGAAAAAAAGATCACAAATCAATAGAATTAGAAATGAAAAGGGAGAAGTAACTACTGATACAACAGAAATAGAAAGGATCATGAGAGATTACTACAATCAACTATATGCCAATTAAATGGACAACCTGGAAGAAACTGGAAGAAATGGACAAATTCTTAGAAAAGCACAACCTTCCTAGACTAAACCAGGAAGAAATAGAAAATATAAACAGACCAGTCACAAGCACTGAAATTGAGACTGTGATTAAAAATATTCCAACAAACAAAAGCCCAGGACCAGATGGCTTCACAGGTGAATTCTATCAAACATTTAGAGAAGAGCTAACACCTATCCTTCTCAAACTCTTCCCAAATATACTAGAGGGAGAAATACTCCCAAACTCTTTCTACAAGGCCACCATCACCCTGATACCAAAACCAGACAAAAATGTCACAAAGAAAGAAAACTACAGGCCAAGATCACTGATGAACATAGAAGCAAAAATCCTCAAACAAATACTAGCAAACAGAATCCAACACAATAAAAGGATCATACACCATGATGAAGTGGGGTTTATCCCCGGAATGCAAGGATTCTTCAATATATGCAAATCAGTCGATGTGATACACCATATTAACAAATTGAAGGAGAATAACCATATGATCATCTCAATAGATGCAGAAAAAGCTTTCGACAAAATTCAACACCCATTTTTGATAAAAGCCCTCCAGAAAGTATGCTTAGAGAGAACTTACCTCAACATAATAAGCGCCATATATGACAAACCCAAAGCCAACATCATTCTCAATGGTGAAAAACTGAAACCATTTCTACTGAAATCAAGAATAAGACAAGGTTGCCCACTCTCACCACTCTTATTCAACATAGTTTTGAAAGTTTTAGCCACAGCAATCAGAGAAGAAAAAGAAATAAAAGGAATCCAAATTGGAAAAGAAGAATTAAAGTTGTCACTGTTTGCAGATGACATGATACTCTACATAGAGAATCTTATAGATGCTACCAAAAAACTACTAGAGCTAATCAATGAATTTGGTAAAGTAGCAGGATACAAAGGTAATGCACAGAAATCTCTTGCAATCTTATACACTAAGGATGAAAAATCTGAAAGAGAAATTAAGGAAACACTCTCATTTACCACTGCAACAAAAAGAATAAAATACCTAGTTATAAACCTACATAAGGAGACAGAAAACCTGTATGCAGAAAACTATTAGACACTGATGAAAGAAATTAAAGATGATACAAACAGATGGAGAGATATACCATGTTCTTGGATTGGAAGAATCAACATTGTGGAAATGTCTATACTACCCAAAGTAAACTACAGATTCAATGAAATCCCTATCAAATTACCAATGGCATTTTTCACAGAACTAGAAGAAAAAATTTCACAATTTGTATGGAAACACAAAAGACCCCGAATAGTGGAAGCAATCTTGAGGAAGCAAAACGGAGCTGGAGGAATCAGGCTCCCTGACTTCAGACTATACGACAAAGCTACAGTAATCAAGACAATATGGTACTGGCACAAAAACAGAAATATAGATCAATGGAACACGATAGAAAACCCAGAGATTAACCCACGCACATAAGGTCACCTTATTTTTGATAAAGGGAGCAAGAATATACAATGGAGAAAAGACAGCATCTTCAATAAGTGGTGCTGGGAAAACTGGACAGCTACATGTAAAAGAATGAAATTAGAACACTCCCTAACACCATACACAAAAATAAACTCAAAAAGGATTAAAGACTGAAATGTAAGGCCAGGCACTATAAAACTCTTAGAGGAAAACATAGGCAGAACACTCTATGACATAAATCACTGCAAGATCCTTTTTGACCCACCTCCTACAGAAATGGAAATAAAAACAAAAATGAGGAAATGGGACTTAATGAAACTTAAAAGCTTTTGCACAGCAAAGGAAACCCTAAAGAAGACGAAAAGACAACTCTCAGAATGGTAGAAAATATTTGCAAATGAAGCAACTGACAAAGGATTAATCTCCAAAATTTACAAGCAGCTCATGCAGCTCAATATCAAAAGAACAAACAACCCAATCCAAAAATGGGCAGAAGACCTAAATAGACATTTCTCTAAGGAAGATATACAGATTGCCAACAAACACATGAAAGGATGCTCAACATCACTAATCATTAGAGAAATGCAAATCAAAACTACAATGCAGTATCACCTCACACTGGTCAGAATGGCCACCATCAAAAAATCTACAAACAATAAATGCTGGAGAGGGTGTGGAGCAAAGGGAGCCCTCTTGCACTGGTGGTGGGAATGTAAGTTGATACAGCCACTACGGAGAACAGTATGGAGGTTCCTTAAAAAACTAAAAATAGAACTACCATATGACCCAGCAATCCCGCTGCTGGGCATATACCCTGAGAAAACCATAATTCAAAAAGAGACATGTACCACAATGTTCACTGCAGTTCTATCTACAATAGCCAGGACATGGAAGCAACCTAAGGGTCCATCGACAGATGAATGGATAAAGAAGATGTGGCACATATATACAATGGAATATTACTCAGCCATAAAAATAAATGAAATTGAGTTATTTGTAGTGAGGTGAATGGACCTAGAGTCTGTCATACAGAGTGAAGTAAGTCAGAAAGAGAAAAATAAATACCGTATGCTAATACATTTATATGGAATCTAAAAAAAAAAGTGGTTCTGAAGAACCTAGGGGCAGGCAGGAATAAAGATGCAGACATAGAGAATGGACTTGAGGATATGGGGAGGGGGAAGGGTAAGCTGTGACAAAGTCAGAGAGTGGCATTGACATATATACACTACCAAATGTAAAATAGATAGCTAGTGGGAAGCAGCCGCATAGCACAGGGAGATCAGCTTGGTGCTTTGTGACCACCTAGAGGGGTGGGGTAGGGAGGGTGGGAGGGAGACGCAAGAGGGAGGGGATATGTGGATATATGTATACTGATGTATAGCTGATTCACTTTGTTATACAGCAGAAACTAACATAACATTGTAAAGCAATTACACTCCAATAAAGATGTTAAAAAAATAAAAAATGGAAAGAATGAGAAAATTAAATGAAATGTTTTTTTCTGACTCACTAAAAAGCTGTCAGGAAAATATTTTGGCAAAATTTGTGCTCTTTGCCCCAAAGAAATGCACTGATTTGAGTCTTTGAGTCATTATTTGCTTCTTATATATGAAAGAAGAAAAACAATGTATATAAATCTTTCTAAGACAAAGTTACCGGTAAAATATGAAAATAATATATGTAAATGTATCCTAAAGACATACCTTTCATCAGGATAGTTGTGCGTCTTTATATTTATAAAATCTGAATGTACTATGCAGTCATTCTTTCTGTTAAATCTGGTGAATGATGTTTGAGACTCAGAAGAAGCAAAGGGAGAAAGAGACCCAGAGCATGTAGTCTCACTGCAAATGGAGAGTTGAAGTTCCACCAACAGATTGTCTTGTCTTCTTCTTTCGCTGAATGCTCTCTACACAGAGTTAGCCAAACTGCAGATTCTTAGGGCACAGTCCTCCACAGGACCACCCTCACTTCTGACACCAACTGCAAGTTTGGGGTGTTCTCAAAACCACCCTCTGGTTCCATATTTCACTCAGTTGACTCACAAAAATTCACAGAAACAAACCATATGCTTGGTAATGGTTATTACAGGGAAAAGATATAGGTTAAAATAAGCAGGAGGAAGAGGTGCTTAGGGCAGAGTCTGAGAGTGAACTGAATAGAAAGCTTCTGTTGTCCTGGGGACACACAGCCCTCCTGGTATCAGTGTATGATAATACACACGGAGTACTGCCAACCAGGATGCTCACCTGAGCTTTGATATCCAAAGTTTTTACTGGGACTTCATTTTATAGGCGTGATTGATTGATTGCCCTTATGATTGATCTCAGTCACCAGGTCGACTCATACTATGTGACCCAAAGCTCACACCCTAAATCACATGGTTGCTTTTTTGGGTGTGGCCAGCCCCCACTCTAAACACAGATACTCCCATCAGGTATGACAGAGATTACCTTCCAGAAGTCAAGGGCAAAGCCTAGCCCTCTCTTTGGGGAAAGCCACATTTTTTACTATACACTTCCATTTCAAAATAAAAATAAAAGGAATTATTTTTGGAGTCAGTCATCTCAAAGTGTTGCCAGCCTTTGTGTCATTGATCGCCTATGCTTCCTTAAGCCCTTTGTTTTACACTTGAGATTAGTGTGTGAGTGGAGAAGAATTGTTTCTTTTGTCCTTTTCTAAGTTCCTCATCCATATCCCAACGATAAGGATTTCTATTTGTCTGTTTATTTATTTAGGGAAGAGTAAGACCTTTTATTCTAAGTAGACAGTTTCAAAGATGAAACAAATTACTGTGAAAAACGTAGATTGCCTGCTGTTCTAAATCCATTAGGATTATGTGTTCAATAGAAAATATGAATTAAACTTTTATCCTTTTCATTACTTACAACTTTTTGAGACTAGCTTTATGTTTTTGAAATGATATAATATGTTTATTGTAAAAACCTCAAACAATGGAGTAAAGTAAAAAAGGATAAAGGAAAACTCATTAGACATATCACTAACCGGATAACCCATGTTAATAATTTTATTTGCTTGTAAATTTTAGCAAACTGTTACTGTTCTTTTTACTTGCTTTCTTGTCTGTCTTCTCCACTACACCATGAGCATTATGAGGGCAGGGACCAAATCTCTTTAGTTTCCATGGAATAGTTAGCTAATTATAGCATGGTGTCTGGCACAATCACCAAAGATTTGTTTAATGAATGATTGGTGAACATGCACCTAATCATATTTACATATATACATATAGGTCAACAGATACCTACAAAATGTAAGGTCCTTGGAGTCAGAGCTTTTTGTATGTTTTGCATCACTTATATATCCCAATTGTCTAGAATGGGGTCAACAGCCAGGAACCAAATCCATCCAGCAGCCTATTTTTTGTAAATAAAGTTTTGTTGGAACATAGCCACACCCATTTGTTTGCATATTGCCTGGACTGCTTTCATGCTGCGGTGGCAGAGTTGAGCAGCTGCAGAAGGGACCATATGACCTGCAAAGCCTAAAATACTTACTACGTGGACTTTTGTAGAAAAAGTTTGTCCACCTCTGCTACAGAATGATGTCTGTCTGTCATTTAGTAAATGTTTGATAAATATTTGTGACAGAAGTAGATTTTATATGAATTCTTTATACTGTGCAAGATGTTTCTTATTAAACAATATTTCAAATATCCTATTATTTTAAATAGTTGTGTTACATTTTATTTGCATACTATAATATATTTGACTAGCTGCCTTTTACTGCACACTTAGGGTGTTTTCTTATTTAGTTATTTTTTGCCGTTGTAAACAGCAATACAATGAACATGCATCATTTTCTATGTGTGCAACTGCATCCTGGTAAATTTATGAAAGTGGAGTGTCTATGTCAAAGGATAGTCATGGTTTTACATTTTTTAATGTATTTTTGGCAGATTGTCTGTAGAAAGGTAGTATTGATTTACACTCTTAACAACAGTACCTTTCCCCATAACTGCACCAACACTTTATATTAGAAGCCAGGATTTTTATTCAGGCAAGACATAGACGTGAAAAAAAAAAAAGTCAGATGGCAAACATTACTTGCAAGCTTCTTCTGGTAATAAAACTGACTTGTCCTGCCACAATGATGGGAGATATAAATGGTTTTCACTTGCCAAATTAAGAGCACAGTGGTGCCCTTGATTACATTTACATTTACCACTAATTCCCTGAGCTCCTGAACACAGGGGGAAAAATCATTATGATAATGAAGGAAGCTATTTTTAAACAAATGTATGCATGTACATTTTGGAAATAGAAATATTACGTTCTTCTTTAGAGAGTGAAATGCTTACATACCATTCATCTGTTCAAGGAAAACTTAATATCCACACACAGTAAAATATAACTAATTTTTTTCAAAAGGCTCATTTAACCTTTAGAAAAGAAGAATGAGTTGGCAGTCCAATTTCTGGGCTCTTTGATGGCGGATAAAGGTGTGTACTGACAGTGATGTATTTGGAAATTACGCTGATTCAAGAGTTCATGAAGCTGGGAGCCGGGATGCCCACTGCAGTCCTGCCTTTCACTGCCAAGAGCTGCCTTGTTAGTCTTGTCTGGAGGTGTACAAAATGCTGAACTACAGGGGGATGAGGTGGGAGAGGGAGGGAGGGACCATTCTGTCCTCATCAGCTTTTTTGAAAAGCCAGCTGCAAAGTGAAATCGAGCTCCATTAGCAGTGCACTGTGAGGGCACGGCGCGTTAAGTTCCTAGACCTGCTTGCTAAGCTCCTTATGTTTTAAATCTTCTGTCAAGATTACTGACCTTCCCTTTGGTGCAATGCAAAATTAGCAGGTTGAGTAGTAAAATTTCAGCCTTCTTCATCGCAGGTGAAACTAGTTATTCAGGAGGAAGGAAAGCTCGCCTGTGTGATGAGCTGAGGAAACGGATAACTTCATTGTGCAGCAAAGGGTGTTCTTTCCCTCCTGTTTAATAAGTAAAGCTGCAAGACAAATAGCAAAATGGCTTGGAATGGGATTTAGGTAGTGTGAAGCAGGTAGGGGACCGTGATCTGGGGCACCCAGCTATTCTGTCCTCCACTGGTTTGACTCAGCCCACGATGAAATGGAAGTGTTGTAAATGAACTGGTGAATAAGGCGATAAAGAAATACAAACAAGACTCTTGAGAGCTGAAAATCTTTGGGGGCCATTGCCACAGCTCAGAAGCCCCCAGTAGATGCCAGTGCTCCACCTTTTGTGGGGTGAATCCCTGAGATACTTTGTAAGAGAGTTGATGTCTCCCTGGAAAACTACAAATAATGCACAGGAAAGACAATCTTCCTTGTTT
Organism: Neophocaena asiaeorientalis asiaeorientalis; assembly: GCF_003031525.2. Lineage (NCBI taxonomy): Eukaryota > Metazoa > Chordata > Mammalia > Artiodactyla > Phocoenidae > Neophocaena > Neophocaena asiaeorientalis. Next base: position 1,754,799 of record NW_020172733.1, on the reverse strand, counting down.
GGACTTTCCAGGGGACTCTTCTTTGTATTACTGTGCAGTTATTTCAACCGACTGATCTATGAAGGGAAGGAAAAAATTATGGTTTGGAAAGATAAAACTGACTATACCTCTATGCCTTGTGAATTCAAGAGACAATTGTCACTGCCTCTGCTTTGCAGATCGGGCATCACTGAATATCTTCATTTCAGTTTTACTTGTGATTATTCATGCAATAGAATATGAGAAAGAATGTTAGCAATCATTTGGAAATTTTGTCAATGGAAATAGAAAATATTCTCAAGCATATCTGACATGTGTGCAGCCATACACAAACCCCAGTTTAGCTGGGTAATTGCCATCTTTGTTTCCAACTTCCTCCCAGTTTCTTTTACAAATTACAATTGACAACTAGAACTTAACCAGAAAAGAAAATCCATATGATTGCTGATTAGATCACTCAGGAAAAAGGAACATTTGTTTGTTAAATGACTTCCAAAGGTTATTTGCTGGGAGACAGCTGCTAAACTGGAACTCCTAAATCAGTATTATTGACTGTAACACTTGGGTAAAGTCCATTAGAGGCAACTCAGCATTATAAACTGGTGGATTATTATTTTAGTTATAGAATAGATGGTGAATGTATGGGAATATCCCATTTTAATGAGATGCAGGTCCTGGGCAATTATTCAGTTACTTTGTGGTTAATTCCTCAGATAGTTTGATTATGGTTGACGTACTTGAAAGTGGCAAGGAGTCTAGTTAATTATTCTATAGATGTTTTATTGTCATTGATTTTTTTGGGTAATATCTGCCTTTTTCACTTTCTGGTTCTTCCAGGCTAAAATTGCGGTGACACAGTTCTTGGAGTAGAATATTTTTACCCCAATGCATGCATTTATGTAGTAGAGAAGATTCAAAATTACTTTCAAAGGAGAATTTTGTTCCTGCTCCCAAATGCTCCCTCAGCTCACTGCCAAGTGGAGCTGAAATCACCTTTCTGTGCTTGTCAAGCTTTTCAATTTTCACCCAAGAATGTTAACTCTATTCCTAGCTCTGCTCAAGTGTAAGGATCTGTAGTGAACTGACAGCATAAAATGGCCGTGTGCATCATCTTTCAAAAGTTCAGCGGAGGTCAACAATATTCATGGAGGGTTGTGTGAAGGCTGTGTGCTTTAAATGTTCCTCTGGATAACCTAAAAATATTCCTGGATTGAGTCATGCCAGCATAAACCTCTGTGCCTAGACTGATTCATATTGGCCCCTTGCAGATTTGCTTTTTACTGTTGGAGTAAAAATGTTGGAGTTGGAGTCAATGTCTTGATGTTGGAGTTTATTATCACCAGGGTGACCAACCATTCCAGTTTGTCCAGATAGTCCTGGTTTTAGAACAGAAAGTGCATGTCGCAGGACACTTTCTTGTCCAGGACAAACCTGGACAAGTTGGTTACCGTACCAGCCAGTCAAACACATCTGCATGGAACTTACCTGTGCATCTAATGTAAGGCTGTGAAAATCTTTATATGAGTTCTGAGGAGGTATTTCTCTTTGGTTTTTGTTTTTCCTGAGCAACTGTTTATTTAACCAGACATTTTAAGGTTACAGTGAATTGTAGGACTGAAGAGTTTACTTTCTTTTACATTAGCAAAAAAAAGCCAGATTTATGGCTCAGCCAAGGGATTCATTTTTGTATTAGCCACATGCCTGGCTCCATTTTATGTGCTTGATTTCTTTATTCTTCCTCTGCCACCTCTAATATGTTAACTTGTATGTACATATTCATGAAAACTGCCTTTAGTGCTTTTTTTGTTAAAGAGGAGGCATAAATAAAAATTGCTATGTTTCACCGCAATGTTGTAGGTCAGGTTTTCCAAGAAGCAGACCCTGATAAGGAAATTTATGTGTAGGACATTTATTAGGGAGTACTTTCAGGATTCATACAGTGAAAGGAGGGAAGGAAGCAGGACACACAGATAGAGGAGCTGGGCTCCAGCCAGTCCCAGGGGAGCTCTGGAGCTGGAATGGCCATTCAGGGTTGTCCTGGGTTTGGACAAGGAGGCTGGTCCTTATATTCGCTTCCCCTTTGATCAGTTATGGAATGTGGCTGCCCCTGGGAAGAGGTATGACCTTGGGTGAGGGGCGCTCCTCAGCTGAGGGCAAATCTGAGAGAGGTCCAACAGTGAGGCGGCAGTAATCCCGGCAGCTTGGATAATGAGTCCTCCAGCACTGTATCCTCTACAACTAGCATGTTGTGTGGAGTAATAGAAGGAGCAGGGAAGTCTCCACTCTTTGTGAAAATTAATCAGAATGTATATCTATATCTATCTATATAATCTATATCTCTATCTCTATCATCATCTGTATCTGTATCTATATCTGTATCTATATCATATCTATATCTGTGTCTATATCTATATCATCTATATCTATATATATCATCTATATTTCAATCACTTAACACAGAGCGTGGCCCTGAATAAACGTCAACCGCTATCGTTTCTCTCTCTCTTTCCACGTGAGTCTGATGGATTAATGTATGTGAATGGATCATTTTACTCAATGATTTGACTGTGCATGAACGTAATTACAGCAGAAGTTTAGGTTAAGAAAAATAAAACAAAACAAAAACAGTGGGGCTTCCCTGGTGGCGCAGTGGTTGAGAGTCCGCCTGCCGATGCAGGGGACACGGGCTCGTGCCCCGGTCCGGGAGGATCCCACATGCCGCGGAGCGGCTGGGCCCGTGAGCCATGGCCGTTGGGCCTGCACGTCCGGAGCCTGTGCTCCACGGCGGGAGAGGCCACAACGGTGAGAGGCCCGCGTACCGCAAAACAAACAAAAACTGTTTGGAACATGCACATTCTAACTTTACTTATAACTAGTTATAACTCTAGTACTCTAACAAATTAAGAGCATAAGAAAAATGACAAATTATTCTAGGTAGATTATTTGAAAGTCGCTATTATGGGATTTCTTGTGAGTCTGCTGAGCCATAGGATGAATTAGGAGAAGCTAGAGTAACAGGTACAAAGGTGGCTGGGCAGCTTTGACACTTTCCTTGTTGTAACTGAATTCCTTCCATTTTGAGCATTCCTATGACCCACTTTTTTGTCAGGCACTGTGAAAGGCAAGAGGCCAAAAATAGAAAAGCACAAGATGAGAATAGGGATGGTTAAATAAAATGAAAGAACTTAAAGGAGGTGAGTCAGTCATAAAGCTAAAAAATGTTAAAATACGATAGGTAACTATCACTAGTGCTACATCTTTAAATACAGTATTTTAAAAGAGCAAAGTATAAAAAACTTAAAGGGAAACTAAACCCATGAAATTAATAACCTGTAAAATAATGCTGATTTTAAAATAAATAAGAAATTTAAAATAAGAAAAATTAAAAATAGAGCATAAAAATATTGAAATTCTTTTTAATAACAACTACAGATATAACATTGCATAAATGTATGACCAGAGGAGTTGTTTTATAAATCTCAAGTCAAAGACATATAAACTGAGACCAAAATAATCTCTTTAAATTTAAGGCCATAAAGAAGCTCTTTAAATATGTGAAACAGAGCAGGACCCTTTGGGGCCTTGTTGGGGACAGACCTCCGCATCCCTGCCTCTTGTTTGTAGAAAAGCTTTAGCCTCCTAGGCCTTCTCTGAGTTCCAAAGAGCAAATTTAGTCAGAGAAGCGTGAAAATGCAGAAACAAAAGAAACAAGTCAAGCAAGACCAAACTATAATAATTTATCCATAAAACAAAGTTAAGGATGTTTAGTTCCTCCTCAAGGGCTATAGATACTATCCTGAGCCATATGTTTGTTTTGCAGATACTAAAACCCCCCCACCAGGTGGAAGAAGTTAACTCCATACTGACCACCAGCACATAGATCCCAGTTGGAACCCGAAGGTTGACGGTTGAGATTCCTAAAACATCCCTCTGTTAGCTCACCATCAACCAGTCAGAGAACTGTGCACAAGCTGATCATGTACCCTGCGACCCTCTCCCTCACACTGTCTTTAAAAACCCATCCCTGAAAGCCATCAGGGAGTTCAGGTCTTTTGAGCATGGGCTGCCTGTTGTTGCTTAGCGTCATAATAAATGCTGTACTTTCCATCACCACAACCTGGTGTAAGGGGTTTGGCTTTGCTGTGTTTCAGACGAGTGGACCCAATTTTGGTTCGCTAACCTGTGTCTACTTTTTCTTTTCTTTCTTTTTTTTTTTGCGGTACGCGGGCCTCTCACTGCCGTGGCCTCTCCCGCCGCAGAGCACAGGCTCCGGACACGCAGGCTCAGCAGCCATGGCTCACGGGCCCAGCCACTCCACGGCATGTGTGATCTTCCCGGACCGGGGCACGAACCCGTGTCGCCTGCATCAGCAGGCGGACTCTCAACCGCTGTGCCACCAGGGAAGCCCTATGTCTACTTTTTAAGGTAATTTCAAGTCTTGTCCTTTAAGAAATTATTTGGCACCATTTTCCTAGAAAAGGTGAACAAAGAGTAACTGAATATTGGCAGAATGATATCATGTTCAATTCCCTTACAAAATATTTGGTAAACTATAAAACAATATGTACTTATAACAGTTATAATTATTACCTAATAGTGTAGAGTTTCAGTAGTCTTTTATTTACTTATGTATTATTTTTAATTTTATTGAAATATACTTAATGTAAAATATTATGTTAACTTCAGGTGAACTACATAGTGACTTGACATTTATATACATTATGTAATGATCACCACGATAAGTCTAGAAACCGTCTGCCTCCATACAAAGTTATTATAGTATTAGTCACCATGTTCCTTATGCTATATATTACATCCTGAGGCTTGTTTATTTTGTAACTGAAAGTTTGTACCTCTTAATCCTCTTCACCTATTTTGCCTGACCCCCCGACCCTCCTCCCCTGTGGCAGCTACCTGTTTGTTCTCTGTATGATTACCTGTGTCAAGGGAGGTAGCCTGAGTGGCAGGGTGACTACACATGGTTCCCTCTTCTTTCCCAATCCTATTTAAGACACAGAAAGTCCAATGAAACTCACCAAAACGTTTGACCATAAATGGATTCTAAAATAAGAAAAAAATAAGAAAACATGCGTTTGAAAGATAAATCACAATATTAAATTATTTCAATTTTTAAAAAATGGTAATTTGAAATAGCGTAAATCATTTCCTGCATCCTCAGGCATGCCCACATCTTTCACGTTTTTGCAACTGCCTTCTGTTATGGATTGTTGTTTTAATGTAAATGTTCCTTTTTGCCTGGTGAAATTTCTTTGGGGTATTCTTTCTGATAACATTGTCATTTATCATAAAAAAGAAAAGTTCTTTGGGAGCTGAAAGGGCAGTTAGAAAACATAACTCTTCTCTACCATTTTTCCTTCCCTCCACCCTCTCTAATGCACAAAGATTCAGAAAAGTGGAAATTTGTGGTCCTAAACAAGTGTTTAAATATTATGTGCGGTTTGTTTAGTCATTAGTCACTTGGGATGCTTGTTAAAGGCACTTATTTTTGGATTCCTCTCCAATCTACCAATCAGGAATACTTAGTTTGGGTCTGGGAATATGCATTTTAACAAATGTGACAGGTAATGCTGATGTCCACTCAAGTTTGAGAACCACTGTTCCAAATGACAGGACTAATCATGCCAGACTGGGAAAGTGAGAACTCCTGGTGACACACTGTCACACAGAACAGCTGAGAGGCAGAGAATAGGTCTTTAACATGTATATTTGAAAAATCAGCTGTTTCCAAGCTGAAATTGACATAGAGAAGAGAAAAATCACATAAGGGATGCTTATCAAATTTGTAGACAACTCAATAGAAAGAAGGTTTAACGTGATAGACTTTGGCATTAAAACTCAAAAGGTTCTTGACAGGCTGTGAAATAGGATTGAAATTAAGATGTTGAAATGCAGGGATAAATGTAAAATCCTTTATTTGGGTTGACAAAAAAGTTCACTGCATAAGGTCAAGATGGAAGAAAGCAACTTAGTAAGAATTCACCAATGAGGGTCCAGGAGATTTTGTTGACTGTCCCCATGATAGAAGCCACCAGAGTGAAGAGGCTGCTAACAGAGCTAAGACAGTATGAGGCAGAAATAGTAGAAAGAGGACAAGTGCAGAGACACAGTCTTGAGTTTCTCTGTGCTGGTCAGGGTGTGCTTCTTCCTGGATGAAGCATTCTAAGGAGAATATTGATGAACTGGAGCTCAGCCAGAGGAAGCAGCCAGGATGAGAGTGTCTCATAATCATGCTAAATGAGGGATGACTGAGATTTAACTCAGAAAAGGCAGGTTTTTCAAATATTTAAAGGTACCTACCATTTATAACAGGGAACAAAGAACAGATGAGACAGTGATTTTCAGGAAGCTCAGGCTGGGGTGTAGAAGGACTGAGCAGGACCAAATCAAGCAGAGGGCTTTAGGAGAATGAGGGCTGAAAAAAGGAGATTTGATTTAGTATGTAGAACATCAGTTCAGTTGAATGGTAGATGCAGAAGATTGATTAGAGATTAGCAAGGAGCGGGGCGGTGAATACATGCAGGCCATTTTTGTAGACCACAAATTCTAGAATTTTGGTGGAGAAGAAAGGGGAAGAAATTGGATGAGTTTCTGGAAAGGACACTAACTGAATTGTAATTTTGTTTTAAGGATAAGGCAGTCATGTGGGTATTTGATAGGGTGACCAGATCTAGGTTTGCAGATTTAGGTCTCTTGTCCCAGCATAATACTGATATACTGTCTGCTTTCACTCTCAAGAGTACGCTGGTGTGGATGATAAATATCATGGTGTTGAGGTATTTGAAGGCTGGGGGAGGTGAACCAGTGGAGAGGGCCTGAGACTGGAAATTTGGTAGTGAACATACATAATGAGGGAGTAAGTCCTGCCAGGTCCTGGCTGGGCAGCAACAGGCCTGGGCTGACCAAGGAGAAGGGCTGGGAATTCGGTTGGATAGGGGAGCTCGGGCAGGTGCTGTGAATACAAAGGATGGAGGCCAACTCTGGAACTTGGCTGGAACCACAGGGATCTGGCATTGTGTCTGGTAGTGACGAAGCCTTCTGCATTTTAATAGAGGATTCTTGGGAAGAGAAGGCTTCAGGGCTCCAATGGATGCAGGTGAAGAGGATCATCTGGGGCTCCTCTCACCAGACCGTTCTAAGGTCAAATTCAAAGTCCATTAGTTTTCAAAGGCGTGCTGACTGAAGATCTCTTCCGCTGCGGTTTCTCTCCTCTGAGTGGAATGGAAAAGGTCTCGCTTCATTAGCAGTTGGCAAAAAGTAGCAACCTATTAAACCAGGGTGAGCTGTGTAAGTCTAACCCTAGAAACTGTGATAAATATACCATCAAAGAGGGCTGCAGACGTTGGTACTTTTCTGTGAATGCACATTTAATAGGACCGTGGATTTGCATGTCCTGCAATATCCCCACTTACAACAGGCAGACTTAATGCCCTGGGCTTTTCAAATGTAAGGGAACCCTGGACTGCCAGCCATCATTTTAGCTGTTCTTTTGTTAGCCTCTTTGGGGCTATGTTTCTTTTCCAACATGAAGGATAGATGTGATATTATATCCTCATCTGAGGTTAAGAGCACAGGCATTACAGTCAGGGAAATCTGTTGGAAGGTCATTTCCATTACTTACCATTTGTTGTTTGCCTTTGGGCAAATAACTTCTCATATCTGAGCCTCAGTTTTCTCATATGTGGAATGGGGATGATGACAGTACTTATTTCCTAAGTTTGTTGTGGGGATTAAATGAGGTAATGAATGTTAAGTGATTCTATAATGTTAATACTGCCTATTTTTATTGTTTTTCTTATTGCTGCCCTGTGGTGAGATGTTTGAGGGAAGCTCAAGCAGAGTAAGGGAGTGCTCCCCTTTTTTAGGTCTCTTCATCAAACATTTACTGAGTACTACATATGTATGTTAAGGACTTTGCTGTTCAAGAAAGTTAATGATCAATAGTTTTGCCCTGTGCTAGTCTGGTGGGTACTGTCTGTGCCCTTTGAGTGAACCGCAGTTGATGCCCCTCCTGACATGACTGTGGATTTTTTGAATATTTAATAACAATAATTGTAACAACACCAATAATAATACATATCACCTTAAAGGTGTACAGAGCAGAGACCTGGGCCAGGCCACTAGTGATCTCCCTGAGTGTTACAACTCACGTGAAGGGTGCTTTATAATTAACAACTGTCTTCAAACCAAAGTGTGTGTGTGTGTGTGTAAAGGTTATTTCCTCATTGTAGTAGCCACATTGCTATGAGCAGGGCAGATATTATTTTCCCCATACTTGTGGTTGAACTCACTAGGTTTGTATAACTGCTTTTGAAAAAGAATACGGATTGAGCAGCTGTTAATGAGAATATGCAAGATTACACTATGTTGTGTAGTCTTTTGGGATTTTTTCTCAGAGAGTTAAGAGTTCAAATATGGTGGCAAATTTAATCTATGCTGCATGACAGGATTGCAGATTAGCTAAAAATGATTAAGCCCTTTGACTTCGGAAGTAGCAATTTTTTACCATTTCACTGTACTCCTCTTAGGATTAGAAGTGATGCATTGGCTGTTAACCAGCACTGACAGCTTTTTCTTTCCTTGTGTCCTTTCTTCCTCCCTCCCTCCCTTCCCTCCTTCCCTGCCTCCCTCTCTTCCCTCCTCCCTTCCTTCCATTTCTGTTTCCCTCCTTCCTCAAACATGTATTTGGCTTCTATTGTGAATAGCTAAGGTTTGGAATGTACAGATCAAGGCGTTTTAAAAATATACTTTAATTACAAACATTTCTGCATATAGCCATGTACCTTTTCAGCTGGCCTGATTTCTTTTTCTCCATGGGCTTAGTTTGTGGGTCTGGAGCCAATTTACATAACTGATTAAAATAAACCTAGATAGTTTGTGACCCATTTTTATTAGATATTTTTCTCATCCTCATCTCCTACCATGGCAATTAAGATAGTTTACACTAGCCTGGCTAATGATTTTCAGATTTGAATCTTGGAACTGTAGTCATGAGATTTTTAGAAACACTGAGTCTGAGTTCTCTCATCTGTGAAATGATCATATTAACATTTTACTGAAATATGTGACTTGAAATGTACTTTGTAATTCTTGGTTGATAGCTTTTTAAGGCCAAAATTTAGGCTATGTAATTCTAAAAAGCAAAGTATAACTAACTTGATAATAGAGATTTCTAGGCCATCACTGATATTCCCTTATTAATGACATTGCAGGTAGTGATGTCAGTAGGAATAGATGGAAAAAGACTCGTATCTATAATGGCATCGTAATTAACATGTCACTAGTGGTCCTTTGGCGTTATGGTTTGAGGAAATAATGAAAATGTCATTTCAAGTTATTCTATCATTTATTAAGAAGAAGTAAATGAAGTCATCAAAATACAGGTTAAGATCAATAGGTGTTCTTTGAGCCATTAGCTGCAGGATCATTTAACTTCAGTTTGGTGCAGAAGCCACTCTCTTTCCTGTTCCTGCTACACACTGTTCCATGTGCATGTTGTGTGTCTGCATGATAGTGTGGCCTAAGAAACAAGGCAGGGCTGGAGTCACTCACAGTAGGGGTGGAATCTATAGGGTGATTTACTTATAAATTGTGCGCCACACTTAACTGTTCTGAGTCTGCTTTCTAAAACGTAGACATGAAAGTAATGATACATTTCTCAGTGTGTTTGTAAGGATTAAATGCATCAATGCATGGAAGTACCTGGCACCCCAAATTGATCACATGTATTGAGTACCTCCTCCATGCTTTCTATATATGTTATTTTTATTCCTCACTTAACTCTGCTGTATGAATACTTTATATCCACTTTGCAGATGAGGACTTAGGGAGGCCAAGGGACCTGGGAATGTTCCATAGGTAGTAAACCACTAAGGTGGGTTTCCAACCTGGGTCTGCACTCTCCATGGCCTGGGCTTTGTTGTGCTACCTCCCACTTTTGGCAGGTCCTCAACAGACCACAGCTCTTCTGCTCCCTCCACAAGGGTTTTTGACTGAGAGTCTGAAAGAAATAATTTCTTCTTATTAAGTTTGTGTCAATATGACTTTCAGTTAAAATAAAAATGTACAACCTCCTATGCTGGCACTCTCTGAATTCAAGCTGGGAATCCTGTGTGCTATCAGTCACTTACTCCCAATGGCAGAGCTCAGAACTGAAGGTCTTGATACTGCCTTAAATATTCCTTGTCTTCTTAAGAAAACCTTCTATTGTGACATAATTCAAACTTACAGAAAATTTGCAAGAATAGTATTTTTTATTTTAATAACTTTTTCTTTTCTTTTTTCTTTCTTTCTTTCTTCCTTCCTTCCTTCCTTCCTTTCTTTCTTTCTTTCTTTCTTTTCTTTCTTTCTTTTCTTTTCTTTTTTTCTCCCTTTTCTTCTGAGCCATATGGCTGACAGGGTCTTTGTTCTCTGGCTGGATGTCAGGCCTATGCCTCTGAGAAGGGAGAGCCAAGTTCAGGACATTGGTCCACCAGAGACTTCCTGGCTCCATGTAATATCAAATGACAAAAGCTCCCAGAGATCTGCCTCTCAATGCTAAGACCCAACTCCACTCAACAATACAGCAAGCTACAGTGCTGGACACCCTATGTCAAACAATTAGCAAGGCAGGAACACAACCCCACCCATTAGCAGAGAGGCTACCTAAATCATAATAAGGTCACAGACACCCCAAAACACACCACGGGATGCAGTCCTGCCCTCAAGAAAGACAAGATCCAGCCTCATCCACCAGAACACAGGCACCAGTCCCCTCCACATGAAGCCTACACAACCCACTGAACCAACTTTAGCCACTGGGGGCAGACACCAAAAACAGTAGGAACTATGAACCTGCAGCCTGTGAAAAAGAGACCCCAAACACAGTAAGTTAAGCAAAATGAGAAGACAGAGAAACACACAGCAGACGAAGGAGCAAGGTAAAAACCCATTAGACGAAACAAATGAAGAGGAAATAGGCAGTCTACCTGAGAAAGAATTCAGAATAATGATAGTAAAGATGATCCAAAAATCTTGGAAATAGAATGGAGAAAATACAAGAAACGTGTAACAAGGACCTAGAAGAACTAAAGAGCAAACACACACTGATGAGCTACACAATAAATGAAATTTGAAATTCTCTAGAAGGAATCAATAGCCGAATAAATGAGGCAGAAGAACAGATAAGTGACTTGGAACATAAAGTAGTGGAAATAACTACTGCAGAGCAGAATAAAGAAAAAAGAATGAAAAGAATTGAGGACAGTCTCAGAGACCTCTGGGACAACATTAAAAGCACCAACTTTCAAATTACAGGGGTCCCAGAAGAAGAAGAGAAAAAGAAAGGGACTGAGAAAATATTTGAGGGGATTATAATTGAAAACTTCCCTAATATGGGAAAGGAAATAGTCAATCAAGTCCAGGAAGTACTAAAAGAAAGCTGGAGTAGCAATTCTCATATCAGACAAAATAGACTTTAAAATAAAGACTATTACAAGAGACAAAGAAGGAAACTACATAATGATCAAGGGATCAATCCCAGAAGAAGATATAACAATTGTAAATATTTATGCCCCCAACATAGGAGTACCTCAATACATAAGGCAAATGCTCACAGCCATAAAAGGGGAAATCGAAAATCACACAATCATAGTAGGGGATTTTAACACCCCACTTTCACCAATGGACAGATCATCCGAGATGAGAATAAATAAGGAAACACAAGCTTTAAATTATACATTAAACAAGATGGACTTAATTGATATTTATAAGACATTCCATCAAAAACCAACAGAATACACATTTTTCTCAAGTGCTCACGGAACATTCTCCAGCATATATCATATCTTGGGTCACAAATCAAGACTTGGTAAACTTAAGAAAATTGAAAGCGTATCAAGGATCTTTTCCAACCACAATCCTATTTCCTTCAATTCAAGGAAAAAAATCTGTAAAAAATACAAACACATGGAAGCTAAACAATACACTACAAAATAACCAAGAGATCACTGAAGAAATCAAAGAGGAAATCAAAAAATACCTAGAAACAAATGAAAATGAAAACATGATGACACAAAACCTATGGGATGCATCAAAAGCAGTTCTAAGAGGCAAGTTTATAGCAATACAATCCTACTTCAGGAAACAAGAAACATCTCAAATAAACAACCTAACCTTACACCTAAAGCAATTAGAGAAAGAAGAACAAAAACACCCTAAAGTTTGCAGAAGGAAAGAAATCATAAAGATCAGATCAGAAATAAATGAAAAAGAAATGAAGGAAACAATAACAAAGATAAATAAAACTAAAAGCTGGTTAATTGACAAGATAAACAAAATTGATAAACCATTAGTCAGACTCATCAAGAAAAAAAGGGAGAAGACCCAAATCTATAAAATTAGAAATAAAAAGGGAGAAGTAACAAGTGACCCTGCAGAAATACAAAGGATCATGAGAGATTACTACAATCAACTATATGCCAATAAAATGGACAACCTGGAAGAAACGGACAAATTCTTAGAAAAGCATAACCTTCTGAGACTGAACCAGGAAGAAATAGAAAATATAAACAGACCAATCACAAGCACTGAAATTGAGACTGTGATTAAAAATCTTCCAACAAACAAAAGCCCAGGACCAGATGGCTTCACAGTCAAATTCTATCAAACATTTAGAGAAGGGATAACACCTATCCTTCTTAAACTCCTCCAAAATAGAACAGAGGGAGGAACACTCCCACACTCATTCTAAGAGGCCATCATCACTCTGATACCAAAACCAGACAAAGATGTCACAAAGAAAGAAAACTACAGGTCAATATAACTGATGAACATAGATGCAAAAATCCTCATCAAAATACTAGAAAACAGAAGCCAACACATTAAAAGGATCATACACATGATCAGGTGGGGTTTATCCCAGGAATGCAAGGATTCTTCAATATACGCAAATCAATCACCGTGATGCACCATATTAACAAATTGAAGAATAAAAACCATATGATCATCTCAATAGATGCAGAAAAAGCTTTCTACAAAAACACCCATTTATGATAAAAACTCTCCAGAAAGTAAACATAGAGGCAATTTACCTCAACATAATAAAGCCCATATATGACAAACCCAAAGCCAACATCATTCTCAATGGTGAGAAACTGAAATCATTTCCTCTAAGATCAGGAACAAGTCAAGGTTGCCCACTCTCAGCACTATCATTTAACAGTTTTGGAAGTTTTAGCCACAGCAATCAGAGAAGAAAAAGAAATAAAAGGAATCCAAATCGGAAAAGAAGAAGTAAAGCTGTCACTGCTTGCAGATGACATGATACTACGCGTAGAGAATCCTAAGGATGCTACCAGAAAACTCCTAGGGTGAATCAATGAATTTGGTAAAGTAGCAGGATACAAAATTAATGCACAGAAATCTCTTGCACTCCTATACACTAATGATGAAATATCTGAAAGAGAATTTAAGGAAACACTCCCATTTACCACAGTAACAAAAAGAATAAAATACCTAGGAATAAACCTATCTAAGGAGACAAAAGACCTGTATGCAGAAAACTATAAGACAATGATGAAAGAAATTAAAGATGATACAAACAGATGGAGAGGTATGCCATGTTCTTGGATTGTAAGAATCAACATTGTGAAAATGACTATACTACCCAAAGCAATCTACAGGTTCAGTTCAATCCCTATCAAACTACCAATGATATTTTTCACAGAACTAGAACAAAAAATTTCACAGTTTGTATGGAAACACAGAAGACCCCGAATAGCAAAAGCAATCTTGAGAAAGAAAAACAGAGCTGGAGGAATCAGGCTCCCTGACTTCAAGCTATACTACAAAGCTACAGTAATCAAGGCAGTATTGTATTGGCACAAAAACAGAAATATAGATGAAAGGAACAGGATAGAAAGCCCAGAGGTAAACCCAGGCACATATGGTCAACTTATCTTTGATAAAGGAGGCAAGAGTATACAATGGAGAAAAGGCAACCTCTTCAATAAGAGGTGTTGGGAAAATCAGACAGCTACATGTAAAACAATGAAATTAGAACACTTCCTAACACCATACACAAAAATAAACTCAAAATGGATTAAAGACCTAAATGTAAGGCCAGACACCATAAAACTCTAAGAGGAAAACAGGCAGAATACTCTATGACATAAATCACAGCAAGATCCTTTTTCACCCACCTCCTAGAGAAATGGAAATAAAAACAAAAATAAACAAATGGGACCTAGTGAAACTTGAAAGCTTTTGCACAGCAAAGGAAACCATAAACAAGGCAAAAAGAAAGCCCTCAGAATGGGAAAAAATATTTTCAAATGAAGCAATGGACAAAGGATTAATCTCCAAACTATAAAAGCAGCTCATGAAGCTCAATATCAAAAAAACAAACAACCCAATCCAAAAATGGGCAGAAGACCTAAATAGACATTTCTCCAAAGAAGACATACAGACTGCCAACAAACAAATGAAAGGATGCTTAACATCACTAATCATTAGAGGAATGCAAATCAAAACTACAATGAGGTATCACCACACACCAGTCAGAATTCCTATCATCAAAAAAACTACATCAAAAATGCTGGAGAGGGTGTGGAGAGAAGGGAACTCTCTTGCACTGTTGGTGGGAATGTAAACTGATACAACCTCTATGTGGGGGTTCATTAAAAAACTAAAAATAGAAGTATAATACGACCCAGCAATCCCACTACTGGGCATATACCCTGAGAAAACCATAATTGAAAAAGAGTCATGCACCACAATGTTCATTGCAGTTCTATTTACAATAGTTAGGACATGGAATCAACCTAAGTGTCCATCGACAGATGAAAAGATAAAGATGTGGCACATATATACAATGGAATATTACTCAGCCATAAAAAGAAATGAAATTGAGTTATTTGTAGTGAGGTGGATGGACCTAGAGTCTGTCATACAGAGTGAAGTTAGTCAGAAAGAGAAAAATAAATACCGTATGCTAACACATATATAGAATCCAAAAAAAAAAAAAGTCTGAAGAACCTAAGGGTAGGACAGGAATAAAGACGCAGATGTACCGAATGGACCTGAGGGTATGGGGAGTCGGAAGGGTAAGCTGGGATGAAGTGAGAGAGTGGCATTGACATATATCCACTACCAAATGTAAAATAGATAGCTAGTGGGAAGCAGTTGCATAGAACAGGGAGATCAGCTTGGTGCTTTGTGACCACCTAGAGGGGTGGGATAGGGAGGGTTGGAGGGCAATGTAAGAGGGAGGAGATATGGGGATATATGTATATGTATAGCTGATTCACTTTGTTATCAAGCAGAAACTACCACCCATTGTAAAGCAATTATACTCCAATAAAGAGGTTAAAAAAAAAAAAAAGCTAAGACTGGAACTGCTGGATTGTATGGTAGTTCTATTTTTAATTTTTTGAGGAACCTCCGTACTGTTTTTCATAGAGGCTGCACCAGTTTACATTCCCTCCAACAGTGTATGAGGGTTCCCTTTTGTCCACATCCTTGCCAACACTTGTTATTTCTTGTTTTTTTGATGATAGCCATTGTGACAGGTGTGAGGTGATTATCTCTTTGCAGTTTTACTTGGCATTTCTCTGTTGATTAGAGATGTTGAACACTTTTTCATGTGTGTGTTGGTCATCTATATGTGTTCTTTGGAGAAAAGGCATAAATCTTGAGTCCAATTTGTTGAGTTTTGACAAATGCATATGCCATGTACCCTACATTCCTATGAAGGTATAGATGTTTTCTATTATTCTAGAACATTCTCTCATTCCGCTTTCTAATCAATCTCTCCCAGAATAAACTAATTTTCAGGTTTGTTTTGCTATAGTTTGCCTTATAAATGGAATCAAAGATTATGTCTTCTTTTTTGTATTCCAGTTTAAAATTCCTCTAGATTTTTAGTTCTTTTAGCATTTTTATATTGTGGATCTGCATATTATTCCTAAATTTTAATTCCCACCTTCATATTTAAAGGAAGCCCTGACCCTATTTAGCAGGATTGCTAAAGCAATTACCCTGAGATGAGATTGTGGCTATAGAAGGTTGAAATCCTACTGATCTTAAACTAAAACTCTTTGATGGCTTGGAATTAATTTTTATGAGACCCAGTATAAAACTGGTTGTATAAATGATCTGGTAATGGTACTATCGTGCTGTTGATCATTCAGTTTCCTCAGAATCCACATCAATTAATCAGGTGTACAATTCACTTATCCTGGCATTCATTCACTCATTTAGAAATGTTTATTGAGTATACTTCAGATCCTTCTCTGTCAGAGATCTAGCTGTGAACAAGGTAGGTAATGTTGCTATTCTGTCAGAGCTTCATATATTTTATTTCCACTGCCACTTATTGTGTGTGTGTGTGTGTGTGTGTGTGTGTAGATCCAAATTTCAGTCTGATATTGTTATGGACTGTATATTTGTATCCCCCCACCCCCACCCAAATTCATATGTTAAAGTCCTAACCCCAGTGTGATGGTATTTGAAAACAGGGCCTTTGAGAGGTGATTAGGTCCTGAGGGCAGGGCGCTGGTCTGATGAGATTAGTGCCTTTTTAGGAAGAGATGCCTGAGAGCTTGCTCACCATCTTTCTGCCATGTGGGGATACAACAAGAAGTTAGCCATTTCTAAGCCAGGAAGAAAGCCTTTTCTAGACTCTGGCCATGCTGGCACTCTGAACATGGACTTCTACCTGGCAGAGCTGTGAGAAAATTGTTGTTTAAGCCACTCAGTTTATAATATTTTATTATGGCAGCCCCAGCAGACTAAGACAGATACAGATACCATATTCCTTCCACGTGAAGAATTGCCTTTAACATTTTTAGAGTAGGTACACAGGCAATGGTTTCTTTCAGGTTTTATTTATTTGATAAAGTTTTTATTTCGCTTTCATTATTGAAAGATTCTTTTGTTAGGAATAGAATACTGGTTGACAGTTTTTGCTTCTAGCACTTTAAAGGCATCATTCTCTTGTCTTCTGGTTTGCAGAGGTTCTGATGAGAAGTTGACTGTAACTTCATCTTTGTTCTTTTATATATAATGTGTCTTTTTTCTCCGGCTGTCTTCAACAATTTTTTTTTTTTCTTTTCAGCTAGGTGGACTCTCAACCACTGCACCGCCAGGGAAGCCCTTCTTTATATTTAGCAAGAGTGTTTTACCAAGAAGTCCCCCTGCTGTGTGACTCATGTTAGTCCTTTCTTTATGGTGCTCTTCCCAATCTCTAGTCCTCATCAAATCTTATTAAGATATTAGGAACTAGCTGAAGTCCTGTCTCCATGAAACCTTCATGGCAGATAGATAACATGCTGTACTTTCTTAACCTCCAAGCTCTCTCTTCTTTGGCCTAGATATGTTTTAGACTAAATCCATTCTCTCTCCTATGAAATGATTTCAAAATACTTCATCATTCATTACCTTCCTTTAAATATACTCTCTTTACTTCTAAATATCAGTCCCATTATTTAAGCAGGATATTTTTTTGTTTGTTTATTTGTTTTTTTGTGTGTGTGCATTGTCAAGAAAATCCCTTCAAGTCTTTCCTCTATTAGTATGATTAATTTCTTCAACTCACATGATTAATTTAATTAGGTTGCTCTCCTTTTTTAATGGGTGACTGTAAAGGTGTGAAAAGGAAGGCAGGTAAGAGCCATACTCAGAAGGACCCCATGCTTGGTTTTATGCTCTGCTGTTGCCATCTTGAAATTCTTAATAACGTTTGAACAAAGGGCCATACACTTTCCTTTTGCAGTGGTTGCTCTGACAGTTATGTACTGGGTCCTGGATTTGGGATTAACATCTCAGTTGGAAATTTGGCTAGCCAGAAGGTGGTATAAGGATATTAGGTGCCTTGAGCAGAGAGGAAATAGAATACAAGGAGGCAAAGCCATCTCTGAGGTAGCAATTGCAAAATAATGTTCTGTGGGGCATTCCATTTATGTGTTATGTGTGAAAAGGCATTAATATTCAAATTTCAGAAATTAAGGAAGGTTAAATAGATTTCCTTAGAACAGAACATTTTAACATTTAATTTGGGGAGTGGTATTATGACCAACCCAAATGGGATGTGATCTGCAGCATTTCCAAAGCTCATTTTACTGTGGCTAATGGTCTGGAGGAACCAGTGTTCTTTGGGTCCCAGTTTTGGAACACAGTTTGACAAATGGGGACAATAGTTACATGCTTCCAGAGTAAGGAGACCTGTTCCCATCAGTAGCTTTTGGAACTAGGCCTATGAATTATTTAGTAGAAGAAATAGAAATGTTCATTGCTCTCTACTGATAAACGAAAGACATTATTATGTGTATGAGTCTGGGGTTGGCTTTACCCCTATCTCTAACCCCCAAATACTTCCTGGGTCATATCTTTCCTTTCTTCTTTAAGGTTGCTCTCTTCACCTTACATCTTAGTCAATTTTTACCTTGATGAAAGATGACTGTTAATTATATATGTGAATCTGCAATGTGCATGTCTCCACTGGGAATTTTAGAGGGATTTTCTCTAGGGGAAATTAAAAAAAGGAGGAGACTTGGCCTCTGTACTGTAAATGCACAAAACATTTACTACTAAATGAATAAAAGCAGTGATCGGAGTCTGAGTCCTTTCCTCTTTGGAGATCCCTATGTGCAGCATGCTCTGTATATCCCATTATACAAGCCCTAGCTGGGAGCCATAGAAGTAGCACCATAAGTGATCCCATATTACCCTCTAATGTAGCCATCAGCCTTACTCTATAAATCAGCTGGAAAATGAGCCTGCATTTAAGGAGGTTGTGCTTAACTCACAGGACACCACTAAGAAGTGTGTTAGTAAGGAGGGGAGGAGTAACTGGGGAACACACACTAGGAGTTGTTTGGAAGTTGGCACAAATTAGTGGGTAGATTGCCAGTGAGTTTTTATTATGTGCCCATTGCTTGCAGAGCATATTTAATATCTAATAATGGCAGGTTTTGAGCCATGCCTCTAAATTCTGGCTCAATCACACATAAAAATTTAAAAAATTAGATAAAAATATCTTTCTAAGATTCTGATTAAGTAGGTATAGGTTGGGACCAAGAACCTTAATCTTCAACAAATTTTTCCAGTGATTCTGACGCAGGAGGTCAAGAACTACTAAATGTTGAAAAATGCTGATGTAGGGAATAAACTTTAAGCAAAAATCATTAAAAACACACTTCAAAGTCACAGTGTCTGACCTGAAAAAGAGCAGATGTTAATTAAATTTGAAGAAAATCTTTGCAGTCTGAATTTTCTTTTTCTTCTCCTTAAAGAATATTTTTGGTGATAAAATGATCTACCACACTTTTTTTGGGGATTAAGATATTGTGCTAGGGGCTTCCCTGGTGGCGCAGTGGTTGAGAGTCTGCCTGCCGATGCAGGGGACACGGGTTCGTGCCCTGGTCCAGGAGGATCCCACATGCCGCAGAGCGGCTGGGCCCGTGAGCCATGGCCGCTGACCCTGCGCGTCCGGGGCTATTAAAGAAAAAAAAAAAAAAAAAAAAAAGATATTGTGCTAATATTCTTATTTCATGATAGGTATGACTTTTAAAAACTTTTCATTCTGTTTTTGGAGGGAAATACTTATACAATAGACAATACTATAAATGCTCTATGAGGCTCCGATTATAATTTAAAAAACTGTATGTATGTATGTGTGTCTATTACTTAAAACATTTTTTCCCTTCATGGAATGCTCAACAACTGTTGTGAATTTTTTCTCACCAGCAAGTTTTTACAATTCAGTTTTGCATTATCCCAAACAAATTTTCTGATATTTTATTATGAAAACAACTAATTTTACCATGAACACTCATATACCCACTGCCTAGATTCTACCATTAACATTTTATTCTATTTGTTTCAAAACATACCTATTTAATTATTTGTCCTTCTCTCATCCTTTAATCCATCTTAATTTTTGACACATTCCAAAGTCAACTGCAGACATCAGCATAGAGTCTGCAGTATTTATTTACAGTTTTTTTTCTTTTGCTGTAAAATATACATACAAAGAAATGCACATATCTTAATTGTATATTTATTGAGTTTTGACAAGTGCAAACCTCTATGTGATGCAAATTCCTATCAAGATATAGAACATTATCACCATATCATGCCCTTTCCCAGGCACCCCCTACCTTTTGCTTATTCCAGGATTTTATATAAATAGAATCATGTAGTATGTACTGTTCTTCTTTCAATTAGCATAATGTTTTGAGACTTGTCCATACTGTTGTATGTATTAGTAATTAGTTCCTTTTTATTGCTGAATTGTGTTCCATTTATGATTATACCACAGTTTGTTTATCAGTTTTCCTATTGATGGATATCTGGGCCATTTTCAGTTTCTGGCAATTATGGATAAAACCGCTATGTAAATTCTTGTTCAAGTTTTCTGTTAACATATGCTTTGCTCCTCTTGGGTAAAAACCTAGGAGTAGAATTGCTGGCTCATAGTGTATGAGAGTTTTGTTTACTCCACTTCCTTTCCAACATTAGATGTTGTCAACTTTAGAAACTTTAATAATTTGGGTGGGTGTGTAGAATACTTCATTATGATTTTAATTTGCATTTCTCTGATGACCAGTGCACACTTTTTCATGCACTTATTGATAATTTATATATCTTCTCTTT
This sequence comes from Neophocaena asiaeorientalis asiaeorientalis, assembly GCF_003031525.2. Classification (NCBI taxonomy): domain Eukaryota; kingdom Metazoa; phylum Chordata; class Mammalia; order Artiodactyla; family Phocoenidae; genus Neophocaena; species Neophocaena asiaeorientalis. The sequence goes on along the minus strand of NW_020172733.1, from coordinate 1,734,168 downwards.
TGAAGTGTCTGTCAAAATCTATTGCTTATTTTTTATTGGGTCTTTTTTCTTCTTTTGGCAATTAGTGACTCTTTTAATAATTATGCTATGGGTCTCATGGGCTATCACTGGGTGAATGATATTTCTACATACAAATTAGTTTTTATCCTATGGCTTGTTTCACTTTTTAATGTAAAACAAGAACACTACTGAAATATTTTATTATCCACTAATTATAAATCTGAATTCAACTTTTTTCTATTTAATGTCTATTATTTAATCTCTACATTTCCATTATATCCAAATTTTTAAAAAAATTGAAATATAATTGACTTACAATATTGTGTTAGTTTCAGGTATACAGCAAAGTGATTCAGTTATACATATAAATATATATTATTTTTCAGATTCTTTTCTATTATTGGTTATTACAGGATATTGAATATAGTTCCCTGTGCTATACAGTAGGTCCATGTTGTTAATCTATTTTATATATAGTAGTGTGTATCTGTTAATCCCAACCTCCTAATTTATCCCTTCTCCCCCACAATATCCCCTTTGGTAACCATAAGTTTGTTTACAGTGTCTGTGACTCTATTTCTGTTCTGTAAATAAGTTCATTTGTATCATTTTCTTAGATTCCTCATATAAGTGATATCATATGATGTTTGTCTTTCTCTTTCTGATTTACTTCACTTAGTATGATAATCTCTATGTCCATCCATGTTGCTGCAGATGGCATTATATATGTTTTCTAAGGCTAATATTCCATTGTATATATGTACCACATCTTCTTTATCCATTCATCTGTCGATGGATGTTTAGGTTGCTTCCATGTCCTAGCTATTGTAAATAGTGCTGTATGAACATTGGGGTGCATGTATCTTTTCAAGTTAGAGTTTTCCACTTTTCTGGATATATGCCCAGGAATGGGATTGATCGTACCTCTATTTTTAGCTTTTTAAGGAACCCCCATACTATTCTCCATAGTGACTGTACCAATTTACGTTTCCACCAACAGTGTAAGAGGGTTCCCTTTTCTCCATACCCTCTCCAGCATTTATTATTTGTTGACTTTTTGATGATGGCCATTCTGACTGATGTGAGGTGATACCTCACTGCTGTTTTGATTTGCATTTCTCTAATAACTAGAGATGTTGAGCATCTTTTCATCTGCCTGTTGGCTATCTGTATGTCTTTTTTGGAGAAATGTCTATTTAGATTTTCTGCTATTGGGTCCTTTTTTTTATTATTATTTAGTTTCAGGAGTTATTTACATATCCCATATATCAGTACTTTATCAAATATATGTTTTGTAAACATTTTCTCCAAGTCTTTGGCTTATCTATTCAGTACAATTTTTAAAACTTACATATGAAATAAGAAAATTTAAAAATAGATAAAGTTCAGGCAAAAGCATGCTGATTGGTGGCTGGTGGGACATGAGGTTGATATTCGTAAGAAGAGGTGATCACTGAAGCAGGGAGTAGGAAGATTGTAACTGGGAAACAGAACTAAAACTTTAGAGGGCTTCCTATATGTCACTTGATATACATATCTGATTTAAATTTCTCAACATCTTTATGAAGTAGGTCATATTTCTAAAATCAAAGTTCTGAGAGTTTAAGTTGTCTAATCTATTTAGTTGCAGGTTAAATACTCTGGTCCTCACGAGGGTCTGTCTGACTCTTCTCTTACCCCACCAATTTTTCTTCATAATTTAATAATTGTTCATTATCTACGATTTATTTCAATAAAAGCATTGAACTAGTATCTTACCACCAGATGAAAAAAGATGAGTGTAATTAAAAAATTAATGCACTTAAAATAAAGTACAGAGGAAACCATGTCTATAAAATATCAAGCTTTTGTTTTGAATGGAATCTTTTCTCTAGATACTTAATATAAATGTCATATATTATAAGTTTTCAGTCCATTCATGTGAATTCTACACTGTGGAGTTAAAAGTAGACTTGTAGATATTTAAATCAGTATTATTAGGAACATAATATATGTGACCACATAAAACATTTCTCATGAACTTAATACAAAGATAATTAAAAAGTTACTTATGAGTTAAATTTGCTCCCCCCCAACCCAAATCTTCCAGTAAAGTGGACACTCCAGGAAGAGCCCCCATGTTCACTTACACTGTGGCTGTGTTCCCTGGAGGTACATATGTCCTTGTCAGAAAAGTGTAAGATGGAAAAGGATTCAGGATTGTGCTCATTATACTGGATTTTTTTACTCAACAAAATTCATTGTACTTTTATTAGCAAAACAGTACACTGCATACTGACATAATCATGAATATTTTAATATGAGTCTACTACATTTCATTCCCTATCCTGAACACTTTTATATCTATTATCTCACTTTATCTTTCTGCAAACCTTATGCATTATCTCACTACCATCACCCCCTCTTTTAGAAATGAGGGGGCTTCCCTGGTAGCGCAGTGATTGAGAATCTGCCTGCTAATGCAGGGGACACGAGTTCGAGCCCTGGTCTGGGAGGATCCCACATGCCGCGGAGTGACTAGGTCCGTGAGCCACAACTACTGAGCCTGCGCGTCTGGAGCCTGTGCTCCGCAACAGGAGAGGCCGCGATAGTGAGAGGCCCAAGCACCGCGATGAAGAGTGGCCCCCGCTTGCCACAACTAGAGAAAGCCCTCGCACAGAAACGAAGACCCAACACAGCAAAAATAAATAAATAAATAACTACACTCCTACCCCCAGCATCTTCTTTAAAAAAAAAAAAAAAAAAGAATAAGCCATCCCACCTTTTCTTTGACTCTTTCCCTGGTATTATAGTGGTTAAGAAGGTAAACTCTGGATTTAAAGACACTTGTGTTCAAAACCTGGCCTAACTGTTGACTTATTTTACCATCCTTAGTTTATTTTTCACCTGTAAAGAGAGTGCAATAATAGTAGGGTAGTAGTAGATTTTAGAAGTGGCTTCTGTGATCTCTGCTACTAGTGTCTGTGTCCACGTGTAATTCTCTCATTATGAGCATGGTCAGGACCTGTGACTCACTCCTAACCAATAGAATATTGCAAGGTTACAAATATATATACACATTCATGATTATGTTTCACATGATTGGCGCATCTGTCTTGTTAGGAAACTTTCTTCCTTGCTGGCTTGAAGAAGCAAGCTGCCGTGTTGTGAGTTGCCATGTGGAGAGGGTCATGCAGCAAGGAGCTGAGAGTGGCTGACAGCCAATGAGAAACCGTGGCCCTCAGTTACAGCCTGCAAAGAACCGAAGTTGAGAAGGATCATGTGAACTTGGAAGCTGATCCTTCCCCTGTCAAGCCTCAGATGAGAACCCAGTCCTGGCCCACACCTTGACTGCAGGGGACCTAGCTAAGCCTCACCCTGACTCTTGACCCATGAAACCATGAGATAATACATGTGTGTTGTTTTAGGCTACTAAGGTAATGGCAATATTCTTATATTCAGCACTGAATATCCAATAGGTAGATATTCAGTGTAATAGGTAACCAATAAAGGTATTATCTACCTATCACATAGTAAGAGATTATATATTGTGTTGGCCAAAATGTTCGTTCAGGTTTTTCTGTAACATCTTAAGGGAAAACCCAAATGCACTTTTTGGCCAACCTAATATTTGGTCTCTGCCCCTATTTCCTGGCACACATCTCCTAAACCTCTTCGAATCTTCAAAGCGACAAGAGTCTTTTTGTATGCCAGTGAGATGACTGGTGGCTGAGGGCCCCTAGATACTCAGGATGGGGGCTGGATGTCAGGAGAGACGACCATACAATTAGAAGGTTAGAACTTTCAGCCCCACTCCTCCACCTCTGGGAAGGACAGAGGGGCTGGAGGTTGAGCTAACCACCAATGGTCAATGATTTAGTTAGCCATTCCTAAATATGAAGCCTCCATAAAAATCCTAAGTGAAGAGATCTAGAGAGCTTCTGGGTTGGTGAGCACATCCATGTGCTGGGAGGGTGGTGCACTCCAACTCCATGGGGACAGAGGCTACTGCACTTGGAACACTTCTGGACCTTGCCATTTCTTCACTGGCTGTTCATCTGTATCCTTTATTATAACCTATATAATAAACTGGAAAACATAAGTAAGTGTTTCAATTCTGTGAGCCATGCTAGCAAATTATATAACCCAAGGAGGAGGTCACTGGAACCCCAACTATAAGCTGGTTGATTAGAAGTATGGGTGACAACTTGGGACTTGCCACTGGCATCTTAAGTGGAGGCAGTCTTGTGGGACTTGAGCCCTTAACTTGTGGGATCTGATGCTGATTCCAGGGAGAGGGTGTCAGAACTGAACTGAATTGTAGGACACCCAGCTGGTATCTGAGAATTGGTCATTGTGGGACTCCCACCCCCGCAATATTTGGTGCCCAGAAATATGTTGTATGTAGAAGGAAAGAAAATGGAGAGATTTTTTTCTTACATATCTTATATAATTATTGTGAGATGAGAAGTAAATTAATTAATGGATGTAAAGCTTAGTGCAGCCCTTGGAGCACAATAGATACTCAAAAATTAAAAGCTTCTTCCTCTAACTTCCACCCTCTGCCTTCCAGTTCTTACTGATCTGCCAATAGCTGAATCGCTGTAGCACTTACCAGTGTTGGAAGAGATACTTAGACTTCACCTTCCAGCTGGATTTATATTCCTTTACACATTTCCTTTGTGTCCAATCCTGCTTAAATAGCTTCAGTGACAGGAAGCTCACTCTTGAGCTTTCCCCTTTTACAAAAGTCATGGCCTCAGTATCCTTAGCTAATCAGGATGTAAATAGATAGAGTTTTGGAGGCCTGCAGGATCAAACCTACATCCTGATTGTTGGAAACCTCAGCCCATCTCAAACATATCTGTTGGAGCTTTATTACAAAAGAGGATATTCAGATAGTAAATGAGCACATAAAAAGTGTTCAACATCACTGGTTATTAGAGAGCTGCAAATTAAAGCCACAATACCTCACTAGTACAGCTACAATTAAAAGGCCAACAATATCTAATGTTGGCAAGTATGTAAGGCATGTGAAACTCCATCTCTAGTGAGTACAGTGGTTGGTAAAAACTACTTGAAAAACTGGTAGAATCTGCCAAGACTAAACAGATACTTACTCAGTAATTCCACTCCTTGGTTTATGCCCAACAGAAATATGTGCTTATGTCCACCAAAAGACAGGTACAAGAATGTTTATACGTAATGTGTAGAGAAAGAAGCCAGACATCAAAGGGTAGCACATTCTATGGCTTCATTTATATGAAGTCCAAATACAGGTGAAATTAATCTCTTGTGGTAGAGGTAAGAATGATGGTTATCTTTGGGGCAGTATTGACTGGGGGAGCATGCTTGATTATTGGAACTGTCTATATCTTGATCTGTGTGGTGTTTACATGGATATACACTACATAAGTGAAAATTTCACTGAGCTATATATCATTATAATTTGTGCACTTTATAAGAAGTTATACTTCAATAACATAGTTTTAAAAAGTATATCTTAGGTGCTAAGTATCTGGATTTTTCCATCGACCAATCTAGAGAACAGCAGATTATCATTAAAGAAGCTAGGTATCTCCACAAAATAAATGAACTGGCTTCCAGTATTAGTTTTCAGATCTTTAGCTTTTATATTGTAGTCTCTTGTTTGTCACTAATTGGCTGATACGTATCATCTTTTCTATATTGTTGACAAAATAGAAACAATACTTGTGCAGCCAAAGCACCTGGCAAGGGGCAGGACACCTTTATATGCTCAATAAAGATTTCCTGAGAGAGACACTAAGGGGAGACAAATTGTGTCTTGTCAATATTTTGTAGCTTAACAATCACCTTGTATTCTATAAGAGTCTTTATCTCTCTCTAAAAGCAGTCTTTTTTTTTTTTGCATGATTTTTTCTTAAAATTGATTTAATATGAATTGAGATTTTACTTAATCCCTAAACATCCCTGCCCCTGCCTGACCATCATACTGTTCATTTAAATGTCACCACAGAGACTGGAGATAATAGGTAGACTCAGATTTCTTTTAAGGCAACTTGGAACTTTTTATCTCAGAAACCCTCTCAGAAACAAATGAACAAAACCGAAACAGAACACAAGAAGCTGGAGTCAGTTTTCAGGTTAAGACCTCATACCATTCCTATGCAATGTGGGCTCTTTGTTTGTTTTGAGTTTTCAGACACAGTCTTAATCCTGGAGGCATAGCTGCCAGCTAAGGAGCTGCTGGTCCCACTCTGCTCCCTTAGCAAACATCTGAACTGGGATTTGAATGTCTATCCTTGCTGAGAATCTTTTTGTTTAACAGAGGAAAGAAAATATCTACTCTTGTAGATATGTGCAAATCCACCAGGGACTCTTTTAGGATAATATGAACCTCTGAGTATCTATTTCCATGCAGTCTTCAAGTACCACAACAGGAGTATCTAGTGGATAAAGGGACTTTCTTTTCAACTGGGCAGTAAGTAGGAAAGAGGGCAGAAACTCTCCCCTTGTTCCTAAGGGATGAAATTCCTTTTCTTGCTGTTATGTTGGCTCTCTAATTTCCTGATTTACTGCCGGTGTTGATACAGATGCCTCTGGTGCCTGATGTCACTGTTCCATTAGTATGTTTTGCACATTTTACTGCTAAGCAACAATTAGCAGTGTGCGTCCTGCCTTCTGTGATTTCAATTTTGGCTTCACACATGGAATTTTGCTTTCATCTTTGCAACACAGCAACAGTGTTCACTGTTCAGCTAAAGCTGTTTTAGGAGAACCTGTCAGAAAAGATGGAGGAGGGAACTGCAGGTATTTGGCCATTCAGTGGTACAGTTTTAAAATGTTATTTATGAAAAAAATCTTCTCTAATTAGACACCCAATAATTTGAAAGTTATACTGAAGTTTGGAGATAAACTCAAAGTGATTCATTTGGCCTTAAGGGGGGTACTGATAACAGTGGAATAATTATGAAAATCCTGAAAGAGAGCAAACTAAAGGTCCAGAGGAAAAAGAAAAAAAATTTTGCCAAAAAATTTCTCATGATAGTAATAAAAGAAAATGCTTTCCTTCCAAACTCAATACCACACAAAATTCTTTTCATTGAGTTAATGGGATATTATGAAAATTTAATGGGAATAATAGATCCAGGAGAAGAAGTAAAAGAGTAGAGCAAACAGGGGGAAAAAGCCCATTAAATTAAATATAAATTGGTTCCCCTTTACCCTTAATAGTAGAAAAATGATGATGTTTCAGCTTAGATATTGCTTTTATGGATATGCAGTTTCTTGTGAAATACTCTTGTTAGAAAAATAAAACTATTAACATTTAAGAATTTGGTAAGCAGAAAAAGTATTTTTCTACACATATAAGAATAATGTTTAAAAAATTCTACTGGGTAATCATATTCAGTCTTTTTCATTGAAGAAGAGAGAAAACTGTGGTTAAATCATTTAGAGAAAATGGAATCTAGACATTTTACTCTTTTCATGATGAGAAGTCTAATTTCTAGTATCTTCTTAGAATCTTGCAAAAAGGGAGGATCATATTAAGGAAGAGCTATAACTGAAGAAGGAGAGAACATTCTACTTTTGGAATTCCTTTTCTTGCTGTTATATTGGCTCTCTAATTCCCTGAGAATTTGTGTAGGCTAAAGTTGCAGAAACAGAAAGGTCCAGAAAATCAGTAAGCTAAAGAACAAAGAAGCTTATTTCTCTTTCATGTAACAGTCAGTGGTGCACATTCCAGGTGGGTAATCATCTTCTTGGTGATGCTGGGTAGCAGCCATGTATGGGTTCTGGATGGAGAGATAGAAAAGGACAGCAAGGAGAAGACAGACCCATCGTGGGCTTCCAGTTAGGTTCCAATGGCAAGAAAGTAATACAGCTACACCCACTACAAGAGAGGCTGGGAAATGTAGTCAATTTGGGCAGCCATGTGACTTGTTACAATTCAATTACAACAGAGGAAGGGAAGAATGGATTTTATTAGCTACCTAACAGTTTATGCCATACACCTCAAAATTACATTAGCCTTCCTTAAAAAAACTCACAGTTTTCATTTATTAGATCACATTGAGTTTATAATAATTAAATTATTTCTAGAATTTTTTGGTTTTGCATTATCTTGGTATGGTTTATTCTCTCAAAAATTATTATGCAATTAATTTTACATAAAAATATTACATCAATTTATATCATTTCAAATTAGGTCCTGATTCTTCTAAAATGTGTATTTCTATATTGCAGTCATTTTAATGTATCTTTCTCACTTAACATTATTTCAGGGACACATTTCTTCTAATTTTACAGCCCATATAGTTGCTGTTAATGCCATGTAATAGTACTCCATTATCTCTATGGCTGCATATTTCAAGCTATTAATTAGTTTCTTTTTGTATTTTTCCAGGTTATTTCCCCCAATTCAAGCAAATAGCCTGCACTCCCCTTGTGCCTCAGGGGAGGTATGTGTCAAGGCGGAAAGTAGAAGCCATGTATGTAGACTTCTGGATTTTGTTTCTCTAAGCCTAAACCCACAGTGGAACTTAGAATGTTTATTGAGGTGGTGTAAAGGCCAAGGAGATTTGCTAAGGAGAAAACAGAAAGTGCCTCTGAGGGTAGGATTTCCCAAGACCAAAAAGGAGGTTAGAGATTAGGAGAGAGTATAAGTAAGAAGTATGTGTTCCTGAGTAGCGGGGGTCCCATCCTACTGTTTGGCAGCAGAGCCAGGGAGGAGGAAAGTAGGGAGAGCTCGGGCACATAGTCTTTGCAAAGACCCTATGGCCCAACAGTGCCTGGAGTGGCAGGGCTCCTGCGTCCATGCAGGTTGTGCAGGTAGATGACAGGGGACAGGTGGGGCCACCCTATTCCCCGTGTCTCACCACTGTATATGTTTCTTTGAGCCTTCCTGGGGTGGTAAAGAATCTTCAAGAATGACTTCGATTAAATTCTCTGCCTGCTTGGCAGATTGAGGTGTCCAGGTTAGAAGTTAAACTGAGTTATAGAAAATAACCAGACATTTCTTGCACATCTAAGTTTGGTGACTGACATTCATATCTGCTGCACAAGAGTGATTTGCTTAATCATTCTTTGGCTGCATCCAGGCTTTTTCCATAAGCTAAGAAGAAAATGACGCCCCCATTCTAAATTTATATTATTAAGTTTTAGGACTTAAATTCAGACTTTATATTAAATCCTACTAAGTTTAATCTTGTTGGTTTTGTGTCATTATTTCCATCCACTGGAAAAATTTTAAAGACTGATTTTGTCATCTGAAATATTATTTACCTCTACCAGTTTAATGTTATCTTCAGAAATGATCAGCATGTTTTCCGTTTTCATTGAAACGGTTATTAGAAATGTTGAACAGCCCAGAAACAGGGGCAGAGTTATGTGGCATGCTATTATGGCCCAGTCTCCAGTTTTAACATTTGTTAATTATTCCTTTCTGGGTTTTATTACTTATTCAGTTTTGATTCTATATATCTGTATTCTTATCCAGTCTACAGTTCTTTATTTTGATCATGGACACTGTGAATGGTGTTGTTTATTGCTTTGGTGGTAAATATCTGCTTATCCATCATCTGTTAATATTGAGCAAAACATGAGTGTTTATGGTGGTGTAGGAAAGGAAATGTGAGTAAACAATGTACCAGGTAATGGCAATGTCCTGAAGGGAGAACAGTTATTCTCATGAAATGCCAAAAAATCATGGGATAAGCCACATATGTAAAGTATGTGACACTGCCCAATAAATTTCATGTTGTAAGGGATAGTTAGAAAACTGCTGAAAATTATTTTCTCTGGGCGAGGTGGTGGTAGGATTATGGACAACTTTTACTTTATAAATTGCATATTTATGAAATATTTGAATTTTATACTTGAATTATGTTTATCCGTTCATTTATTTGTTCAAAAATTTAATGAAATATTGTATGTGCTAGGCACTCAGGATACAGTGGTGAGCAAAGTCAGATACTGTTTATTCCCTCATGGACTTTTGTGAAGTAATTAAGTTACTCTCGCTGAGTTCTGGAATCAGAGTGCTTGGACTTAAATTCCAGTCTCTCCCTTATTAGCTATGGAATCTTGGTCAAGTCCCTTGACCACTTTATGCCCCAGTTTCATTTATAAAATAGGGATAATAATTGTACCTCTAAACCTTTACGCTTAGTTGGGTTGTGGTGAGGATTAAATGGAAAATAATGTGAAACATTTAACGAAGCATAGTAATTTATTGTGTATTTGTATTAGTGAGGGAGATAGATATTAATTATGTGTTCATACAAATAAACAGAAAATGGTACTTGTAATAGGTACTTCGTGGAGAGGTACATGGTACCATAAGAGTGTATGGTACTTCTTATGGGGATAAGATGGGGGATCTAATCAGATCAAGGAGGTGTTCCTGAAGAAGTGAAGAGTAAGCTGAGCTATGAGTTAATCATCAAGAAAAACCAAAAGGATGTTATGATTCCTTCTAAAAAACATCCCTGGATAAGATAGGGAGGGAGCAAGCCTGGATAACAGATTGTTTGACTGATTGCCTCTTTGCTAACATCTGCTGGATGTCTGAGCTCTTGTGTAGAGTGGTCTTTGGTGAATATTACACAGGCTAGAAGAAGCAGATAACTCAGGAGAAGGAGTCAGAAGGAATAAAGGGAGAGGACCAGGGCCCCAGTCTGTTGTTTGCAGGAGGGTGGGCTCATTTCCATTTGGGCAGGTTGGACACACATCATGAAGTGATACAGAAGCTGCAGCTTCACGCTCTCAGATGGCCTCAGTGTGCTAATTCCAACATCAGGATATGAGATAAAGGCATGGGAACTGCAAATTCTTTCTAGGCCATAAGTGTTACTGGGGAGGAAGCTTCTAACATAGTTCTTGCCAAAGTGTGCTCCTAGATCACTAAGTTATTAGATTTAATAGGATTTTTAAAAAAAGTTTTCACAAAAGAAGTTATTAAACATGGCCAGATTTAAACAAGTTTCCTTATTGTAGGTATTGTCAAAACCTTTAATATGTGAATGGACATTGTGAATCTCCTAAAGGGAGTTTCTCAAATTTTACATAATCAAATCCCCTTGGCCATGGAATGTCATGGATGTCTTTCAGGGATGGTTATGAGAAGCATGCATTGGAAAACATCCTACTATGTAGTCAGGGCTGGTTCTCGGTGGTCCATGTCAAATAGAGCTGTGACAGAAGGATTGGTTTGGGGTAGACTAGACCACTGTTGAGACTGGAAAAGGCCAGTGGAGGGAGACTGAAAAATGCTGCGAGGGCAGAGAGGAGTTCTGGGAAAAAAAGCTGGCTGGGGCGGGGGAGGAGTGGGCCGGGGACTGAACTTATGCCCCAACTCCCAGATGCCATCAATTATAAGTAGACTGCATTGAGACCCACAGACCACAGGGCTGGGGTCTGTGCGGGCACTGCGTCTTGTTTCTAATGGGTTTTGGTAACAGTCATGGGCAGGACAAAGCTCGTGTTTAGGTGAATGGTGAGCAGAAAAAGCTAAACCTGTTCCTTTTCTATCACCTTTTCCAGGATTTCAAAGCTATTGGGTCAAGATTTCTCCTGAGATATTGTGCCCAAGGGTTTAAGGTTCTCATAATTTTGAAAACAAGAGCTTCCTGGCCTCTTACTTAATGTTTGTGAGTCCTCAAGTATTACTGATACTGATTCCCTCATTGCAGCTCCTGGGCCTGGAATCTTGGCCTCGTTTAATACTGGCTTGAAGCTGCTTTATAATAGCCTCAAGTATCTTGGGCTTCTGCTTTTGTGCTTCTTTTTGCTTTTATACTTCTATGTTCTGATTATAAAAGTAACAAATGTTTGTTGTTTGAAGGCTCATAAAAATATAACATAGAAAAAAATACCCGTAATCTTACCAGTCAGAGGCAACCAGTGTTATTCTGGCATATAACCATCTGGTATTTTTTCTCTGATTTTATTTTTTCGTAAATCAAGATTATTTGTGATTCAATTTTGAATCCTGCTTTCCTCTCCACTTAATCTTATGCTGTGTTCTTTTTTCCATGCCATTAACCACTCTTCATAAGCATAGCTTTTAGTGGCTTTCTAATATGCTAAAGATGGAAATACTGTGGTTTACATTGCTGTTCAATTTCTTCTTAACCATAAATATTTTCCCCCCAATCTGAATGTCTTTCTTTTTGGTGAAGACAGATGCTGTCAAGGACTTGTGTTCTCTTCTTTCTCAGTCATTTATTACTATTATACAGCCTTTCTCAAGAAGTAGGCTTATCCCTTCCATTTTCATTGATTTATCGAACACGGTTAGCCTTTGTGTTGTCTTAGCATTTTCTGCTAAGCTTCGGCTCACTGTGCTATTTAACTTTCCTGTCCTAATCTTACAGATGCTACTCACTTGCCCTTTTTCCTATCTTTGGTACATGCCCTTTCAAAGCATCAATCTATCAGAAGTTTTCCTGTACAGAGAGGCTGGACGGTTTTAGTTGTTACTGAGAAAAATCCTGCCTTGAACAGTCCTGCCCAACTGCCTGAAACTTTCAGCCACTTGCCAGGTAACACACTCCTTCGTCCATGAAAAGATGGACCCCTAGACAAATCATTATGAGGACAGTTTGAATTTGCAGGGATTGGGTTGTTTTGTACCCTCAGGAAAATGTACATGCATTTCAATGAAAAGAAGTGATATTGGTTGGCCTGGGCTGCCATAAAATATCACAGACTGGGAAGCTTAAACAAGAGAAATTAATTTTCTCACAGTTTAGGAGGCTAGAAGTCCAAGGAAAATTTGATTTCTGGTGAGGTTTCTCTTCTTGGTCTGAAGACAGCTACTTTTCCCTGAGTTGCCACATGACCTTTCCTGTGCCCAAGCGCAGAAGGAGAGGTCTCTGCTTTCTCTTTCTCTTCTTACAAGGACATCAGTCCTATTAGATTAGGACCTCACACTTATGATCTCACTTAACCTTAATTATCACCTTAAAGGTCCTATTCCCAAATACAGTCTTATTGGGGGTTAGGCCTTCAATGCATGAATTGGGTCGGGGCTGGGAGAGGAGCACAAGTCAGTCCATAACAAGCAGAAACGCAATATCTTGATGTTCTGCAGGGTTTTTTTTGCGGTACGCGGGCCTCTCCCTGTTGTGGCCTCTCCCGCTATGGAGCACAGGCTCCGGACGCGCAGGCCCAGCGGCCATGGCTCACGCGCCCAGCCGCTCCGCGGCATGTGGGATCCTCCCGGACCGGGGCACGAACCCATGTCCTCTGCATCGGCAGGTGGACTCTCAACTATTGGGCCACCGGGGAAGCCCTGCAGTTTTTGTATTTACTCTGTGTCATGAGAAATTTTGTTGGCTTGCTATGCAGAATATTGTTTTTTATGAAAGGAAACAATAACCTTACCTCTCATTGGCCACAGATAAAAGGATGATGTTGTCATTGGATGTTAGTAGCACTGCCAATCATCTGAAAGATAAAGCTTCCCCCCTAACCTAAACCACAATACTAACAAGTCTAGAGAGCTTGACCATGGACAAACCTGTTTTCTTCACTTTTTCTAACTGAGAATATAGGGAGGGATTTTAAATCCTTGGATATATGGAATATTTCAAGGAAAAGCGTCACTAGTAGAGCTAGAAACCAATGTGGTTTATTCTGAGTATTTAATCACCACACATTTTTGGAGGCCTACTATGTGACAAGCACTGCTCCAGGCACTCAGGATAAAGAGGTGAACAAATAAAATCCCTGGACTCAGTGGGCCAACACTCTAGCGAGGAAACAGGCAGTAAACAGATAAACATGTAATTATATACTATGTAGGAGGATATGTGCCATAAAGCATAAAGCAAGACAAGTGGCTAGAGATTTACAGGAATTGTCACAGTAGACAAGAAAAGTCCTCCAAGCAGATGTGGTTTGAATGATGACCTGAGGGAAGAGAGGGAGGGAGCTGTGTAGACATCTGGGGAAAAGTATTCTGGAGAGATGGGCTTGTTGACAAAATGTTACTGCTGCTTGTCTCTTAGATGTCTTTACCATTCACTTATTGCATATAAATAGAATCGGTCATTAAATATAGGATGTTTCTAGATATTTGACCAAGAACTTCCCCTGAGCAAGATCCTTTTCCAATTTTCTGATAAGGACATGAACTTTGTAATTTTTCTTCTGGGAGGCCCTGTGGCCTATGTGTTTGCAAAGCACAAGCATCTTCAGGTACTTATAACAATTTATTATTCTTATTCTCATTATCTTTACACTGAGTGAGCCCTGAATAAACTTTGTGCTTTTTCCTCACACTCTAAACAAGTATTTTACAAACTCTGAATTGTGATTCCCTGACTACTGAGATGCTTCCCCTTAAAAAGTGTCCTGTGGGGCTTCCCTGGTGGCGCAGTGGTTGAGAGTCTGCCTGCCGATGCAGGGGACACGGGTTCGTGTCCCGATCCAGGAAGATCCCACATGTCGCGGAGCGGCTGGGCCCGTGAACCGTGGCCGCTGAGCCTGTGCTCTGCAACGGGAGAGGCCACAACAGTGAGAGTCCCGCATACCGCAAAACAAACAAAAAACAAACAAAAAAATTGCCCTGTGATAAAATGGAGTGGACTATATCTGTGTCTTGGTCACCACCATGCACATGAGCATAGTAGAGGATCTGAGAAGTCTTTTAGTAAAATGTTTAATTTTGCTTAATGTTTTTCAAGCTTATTGACTGTGAAGCCCTAAATATGGGACCCCGATATTTAGAATAGATTCTTTAATTAGAGTTTAGACTTCTGCACTAAAGCAATGTAAAACCTAATACCAGTCAGATGAAATACAAATATAACATCACTTACAATTGTTTTATTCAAATTGGCAGCAAACGGGGGATCAGTAGCTTTTCTAAACTGGTTGTGCAAGCTAACATGCTGGTTAGCATCACAAACACAGCTCTTATTAGAAGGACCCATGTGTCTGTGAGGTCATAGTCAAGACCTAGTGGTTTTACACATAGTGCCTTCCGGTACTGTGTTCCCACTGAGTCTCCCTATATGGCTTCTTTGTTAGGGTTTGTTTGGTGCTTTCCTTGTCCTAATCCTATTCCTTTTCACCTTTTCTTATTATTGGCTGGAGTCTCTTTAGCTAGATCTGTCAAGATACTCCAGGTGAATGACCCATACTTTCATTTTCTTTGCTCCATTCTTGGGAGATGCTAATACCAATAGTAGCTTCAGAAATGCGGTAGCAAAATTGCATCTTTTTGATGCCTGGGCTTGATTCCCAGCCCTGCCACATACTTCACACGCAGTGAACCATGGGGGAACCTCACATTGGGGCAGCAAATCTCTGTGGAAATGGGTGTGTGTGTGTGTGTGTGTGTGTGTGTGTGTGTGTACAAACTTTAAAATTCTTCTGCTGCCATTTTATAGAGTAGGTGTTAGGATTAAATGAGTCACTTAGCCAGGCCCTCAAATGGTAGTTTTAACATTTTGTCCTCTAAATCAGATTACAAGATTTTCTATTGTTGAAGTTGAAAATCCTTTTAACTGATGAAAACCCTTTCTTCTTGTAGTTTCTTTACAATGTATCCTCTTTTCTCTACATTCAGTAGTGTTCTCTGTTATTTCATGCCTATCCTTTGTTGTATCATGAGATCTTGAGTAGATAATTTGATATTATTTATCACAGAAGTTGTGGTGGGATTTAGTGAATAAGAGAATGTTGGGCAAAATTGTAAAAATGGTTAAGTATTTGTTTTTCCCTTTTCTTTCCTTTTTTTTTCTCTTTCTTTTTTTCTGCTCCTGGGTCCTTTTCTCCAGGCACCCAGGCCCTTCATGCTGTATGCCCCCAGCCTCACCTCAAAGGCTGAGATGTCTCAACCAGCCTGGGTCTTTCCCCCTCCCATCTCCTCCACCAATCAATGTTCTTTTTCCTCAAGACTCCACTGACTTCAAGTGTAGTATAGATAAACTAATATAGCATAACTTATTAGGCTGCTGCGCTCAGCCTTGCTCATTCATGCTGAGTAGACATCCATTAATTTGAGCCTGAGCTTGCCTTCAAATTTTATCCCATTTTCTTTAAACTTAGCCTTACTTTCAAATATCTTTTTCTATTATCACTTAAAATATTTTTTATTGAAGTAAGTTGACACACAATATTATATTAGTTTCAAGTATACAATACAGTGATTCGACATTTATATACATTATGGATTGATCACCACAGTAAGTCGGTCACTGTACAAAGTTATTACGTTATTATTGACTATATTCCTTATGCTGTTACATACCTGTGACTTATTTATTCCATAAGTTTGTACTTCTTGATCTCCTTCACCTACTTTGCCCAACCCCCCACCTCCCTCTCCTCTGGTGACCACCAGTTTGTTTTCTGTATCTAAGTCTGTTTCTGTTTTGTTTGTTTAGCTTTTTTTTAGATTCCACATATAGTGAAATCATACGGTATTTGTTTTTCTCAGTCTGACTTATTTCATTTAGCATTATACCCTCTAGGCCTATCCACGTTGTCACAAATGGAAACATTTCATTCTTTTTTATGGCTGAATAATATTTCATTTTGTATATATATCACATCTTCTTATCCATTCATCTATTGATGGGCACCTAGGTTGCTTCTATATCTTGACTATTGTAGATAATGTTGCTATGAACATTGGGGTGCACATATGTTTTTGAATTAGTGTTTTTGTTTTTTTGAGTAAATACCCAGAAGTGGGAATGCTGGATGATATGGTAGTTATATTTTTAATTTTTTGGGGAGCCTCCAAACTAGTTTCCATAGTAGTGGCACCAACTAACATTCCCACCAGCAATAAATGAGGATGCCTTTTTCTTCACATTCTCACCAACACTTGTTATTTGTTGTCTTTTTGATAACAGCCATTCTGACAAGTGGGAAGTGATATCTCACTGTGGTTTTGATTTGCGTATTCCTGATGGTTAGCCACATTGAACATCTTTTCATCTGTCTGTTGGCCATCTATATGTCTTCCTTGAAAAAATGTCTATTCAGGTCCTTTGACTATTTTTTAATTGGATTGTTTGTTTTTTTTGATTTTGAGTCATGTGAGTTCTTTATATATTTTGGATCTTAACCCCATACTGGATATGTCATTTACAAATATATTCTCCCATTCAGTAGGTTGCTTTTTCGTTTTCTTGATGGTTTCCTTCACCGTGCAAAAGCTTTTCAGTTTGACGTAGTCCCCTTTGTTTATTTTAGCTTTTGTTTCCCTTGTCTGAGGAGACAGATCCAAAAACATACATTGCTAAGACTGAGATCAAAGAGTGTACTGCCTATGTTTTCTTCTAGGAGTTTTATGGTTTTAGGTCTTACATTCCAGTCTGTAATCCATTTTGAGTACATTTTTGTATATAGTGTAAGAAAGCAGTCCAGTTTCATTCTTTACATGTAACAGTCCAGTTTTCCAGCACCATTTATTGAAGAGACTGTCATTTCCCCACTATATATTCCTGGCTCCTTTATTGTAAATTAATTGACCATATAAGTGTGGGTTTATTTCTGGGCTCTCTCTTCTGTTCCATTGATCTGTGTGTCTGTTTTTGTTCCAGAACCAGACAGTTTTGATTACTGTAGCTTTGTAGTATAGTTTGAAATCAGGGAGTGTAATACCTCCAGCTTTTCTTCTTTCTTAAAATTGATTTGGCTATTTGTTGTCTTTTGTGGTTCCATACAAATTTTAGGATTATTTGTTCCAGTTTTGTGTAAAATGTCATTGGTATTTTGGTAGTGTATAGAAACACAACAGATTTCTGTATCCTGCAATTTTACTGAATTTATTAGTTATAATAGTTTCTTTTTGGAGTTTTTAGAGTTTTCAATATATAGTATCATGTCATCTGCAAACAGTTTTACTTATTTTTTAATTTGGATTTTTAAAAAAATCTCTTTTTCTTGACTGATTGCTGTGGCTAGGACTTCCAATACTATATTGAATAAAAGTGGTGATAGTGGATATCCTTGTCTTATTCCTGGTCTCAGAGGAAAAGCTTTAAGATTTTCACTGTTGAGTATAATGCTAGCTGTGGGTTTGCCATATATGGCCTTTACTATGCTGAAGTATGTTTTCTCTATACCCACTTTGTTGAGAGTTTTTGTCATGCATGTTTAATTTTGTCAGAAGCTTTTTCTGCATGTATTGCTTATAATTTTTATGATTATACATATAATATATATGATCATATAATTTTTATCCTTTGTTTTGTACTGTATCATGTTGATTGATTTATGGATTTTGAGCCATACTTGTACCTCTAGAATAAATCCCACTTGATCACTGTGTATGCTCCTTTTAATGTAATGTTGTATTTGGTTTGCTAATATTTTGTTGAAAATTTTTGCATCTATGTTCACCAGGGATACTATCCTGTAATTTTTTTTTCTTTGTAGTGTCTTTATCTGATTTTAGTATCAGGGTAATGTTGGCCTTGTAGAATGAGTTTGGAAGCGTACCTTCCTCTTTAATATTTTATAATTGTTTGAGATGGATAGGTGTTAATTTTTCTTTAAATGTTTGGTAGAATCCACCTGTGAGCCATCTGGTCCTGGACTTTTGTTATATTTGTGAGTTTTTTGATAACTAATTCAATTTCATTAGTAGTGATTGGTCTGTTCAGATTTTCTATTTCTTCTTGATTCAGTCTTAAAAGGTTATATGTTTCTAGGAATTTATCCATTTCTATTAGCTTGTCCAGTTTGTTGGCAGGTAATTGTTTATAGTAATCTCTTATGATCCTTTATATTTCTGTGGTGTTGGTTGTAATTTCTCTTTCACTTTTGATTTTATTTATTTGGAACCTCTTCTTTTTTTCTTGATGAGTCTGGCTAAAGGTTTATCAATTTTAGATTTTCCAAGAACCAGCTCTTAGTTTCATTGATCTTTTTTATTTTTTTAAGTCTCTATTTCATTTATTTCCACTCTGATCTTTAGTATTTCTCTCCTTCTACTAACTTTGGGCTTTGTTTATTCTTCTTTTTCTAGTTCTCTTAGGTGTAAGTTTAGATTGTTTATCTGAGATTTTCCTTGTTTCCTGAGGTAGGTCTATATTGCTATAAACTTCCCTCTGACAACTGCTTTTGCTGCATCCATAGATTTTGGAACATTGTATCTCTCTCACTGTTGTGGCCTCTCCCGTTGTGAAGCACAGTCTCCGGACGTGCAGGCTCAGCGGCCATGGCTCACAGGTCCAGCCACTCCGCAGCATGTGGGATCTTCCCGAAACGGGGCATGAACCCACACCCCTGCATCAGCAGGTGGACTCTCAACCACTGCGCCACCAGGGAAGCCCTGTCTCCAGGTATTTTTAAATTTCCTCTTTGATTTCTTCTGTGATGATTGGTTGTTTAGAAGCATGTTGTTAGCTTCCACGTGTCTGTGATTTTTCCATTTTTCTCCTTGAAGTTGATTTTTAGTTTCACACCCCTGTGGTTTGGAAAAGATGTTTGATATGATTTCAGTCTTCTTAAATTTATTGAGAGTTGTTTTATGGCTTAACATGTATCCTTTATGGAGAATGTTTCATGTGTGTTTGAAAAGAAGTTGTTGTATTCTTCTTTTTTTGGGTAGACTGTTCTCTCTATTTATATCTATTAAATTCATTTGATCTAAAGTGTTCTTTAAGGCCAAATTTTCCTTATTGATTTTCTGTATGGATGATCTACTCATTGATGTATGTGGGTGTTAATGTCCCCTACTATATTGCAGGGGATTGTCAGTATCTCCCTCTATGTCTGTTAATATTTGCTTTATGTATTTAGGTGCACCTATGCTGAGTTATAGATATTTACAAGTGTTATATCCTCTTTCTGGATTAAATTCCTTTATCATAGTGTAATGCCCTTCTTTGTCTTTTGTTAAACCTTATTTTAAAGTATTTAGTCTGATGTAAGTATTGCTACTCCAACTTTCTTTTTGTTTCCATTTACATGGAATATCTTTTTCCATAGCCTCACTTTCAGTCTGTATGTGGCTTTAGATCCAAAGTGAGTCTCTTGTATACAGATATACGGGTCTTGTGTTTTAATTGATTTAGCCACCCTATGTCTTTTGTTTGGAGATTTTAGCCCACTCACATTAAAACTAATTATTGATAGGTATGTACTTACCACCATTTTGTTAATTATTTTTTGTTTGTTTAAGTAGTTCTCTATTCCTTTCTTCTTCTCTTGTTCCCCTCGTTTGTGATTTGATGACTTTCTTTAGTGTTATGTTTGTATTCCTTTCTATTTATTTTTGTGTATCTGTTATGTTTTCAGTTTATGGTTACCATGAGATTCATTTATAACAATCTATGTATATAGCAGTCTATTTTAAGTTTATAATCTCTTAAGTTTGAATGCATTCTAAAAACACTGCATTTTTACTTCCCCACTCATGTTTTATGGGGTTTTTTACTGTCATATTTTACATCTTTTTACTTTGTGTATTGCTTAACTAATTATTTTAGATATAAGTGATTTTACTGCTCCTGTCTTTTAACCTTCATAACTAGCATTATTATTGGTTGATCTACTATATTTACTATATGTTTGCCTTTACCAGTGAAATTTTTTCTTTCATAATATTCTTGTTTCTAGTTACAGCTTTTCAGAGGCCCCTTGAACATTTCTTGTAAGGCCAGTTTAGTGATGATGAACTCCATTAGCTTTTGCTTGTCTGGTAAATTATTTTCTCTCCTTCAATTCTGAATGATAAACTTGCCAGGTATCATTTTGTGATAAAGTATTCCTGATTGTAAGTTTTCTTCCTTTCAGCACTTTGAATGTATTGTGCCACTCCCTTCTGGCCTGTAAAGTTTCTGCTGGAAAATCAGCTGAGAGTCTTATGGAATTTCCTTGTATGTAACTGATTGTTTTCCTCTTGCTGCTTTTAAGATTCTCTCTTTATCGATTCTCTCATTGTTATATTTTGACAGTTTAATTATAATGTATCTTGATGTGGGTCTCTTTGGGTTCACTTTGTTTGGGACTCTATGTGCGTCATGGACTTGGATGTCTGTTTCCTTTGCCAGGTTAGGAAAGTTTTCAGCTATTATTTCTTCAAATAATTTTTCTGTTCCTGTCTCTCTCTTCTCCTTCTGGGTCCCCTATAGTGTGAGTGCGAGTACACTTGATGTTGTCCCAGTGGTCCCTTAAACTATCCTCATTTTTTTGGATTTTTTTTCTTTTTGCTGTTCTGATTGGCCAGGACTGCTGTGGGCACACTGGTGGGTAGAGCTGTCCTCTGGCCTGGCTGGCTATGAGGTCAGGTCACAACTTTTGTGGACACGCTGGTGTGTGGGGCAGCACCCCCCCAGCAAAACTCACTTTGGAGTGGCACTGATGTCAGATGGGGCTGCCTGCTGTGTGGGACAGGGTGGGGGCTGCTTTGGAGGGGACAGCTGGGGTGGGTGGGATGGGCAGTGCTGGTGTTCAGGGGAACACTGGAGCAGGGGGTGCACACCGTTAGCTAGGTTGATGGAAAGTGACAGAAATGGCACCCGCCAGTGCTTCCGTCCCCGGAGAAAGTGCCACCAGATCCCTGCCCCTCTGGCACATACCCTAAAATTAATCAAAGAATCTCCTTCTTTTATGAATCCTAGGCACCTTTCAAGCTGCTGCCTCTGTGCTGGACGTTGTGTGAGTGAGTTTGTGCATAAGATCTTCATGAGTGGAGTCTCTGTTCCCCATAGCCCTCTGGCTCTCCCGGAGATAAGCCTCACTGGTTTTCAAAGCCAGACATTGTGAAGGTTTGTCTTCCTGGTGTAGGTCCTCCAGACTGGGGAGCCTGACGTGGGGCTCAGACCCCTCACTCCTCAGGGGGAACCTCTGCCATTGTGATATCCCTCCCACTTGTGGATCATTGCACAAATCATGTTGATTCTGACTAGATTGTATCTCTGTCCCACTTAATTGCCTTGAAGTGGCCTTTTCTTTATATCCTTAGTTGTAGAAAATCTGTCCTGTTAGTCTTCAGGTTGTTCTCAGAGATAGTTGTTCTAGATGCAATTGTAGTTTCGGTGTGTCTGTGGGATGAGGTGAGCTCAGAATCTTCCTAGTCTGCCATTTTAATCCAGACTCCTCTCTTATCTTTTTTTTTTTTTTGCGGTAAGCGGGCCTCTCACCGCCTTGGCCTCTCCCGTTGTGGAGCACAGGCTCCGGACACGCAGGCTCAGCGGCCATGGCTCACGGGCCCAGCTGCTCCGCGGCATGTGGGATCTTCCCGGACTGGGGCACGAACCCGTGTCCCCTGCATCATCAGGCAGACCCCCAACCACTGTGTCACCAGCAAAGCCCCTTATCATTTTACTTGCAGCTCTTGAGCCTAAATGTTAGAAAGTTCAGGTTGCAAAGAGCTTTGATACTTTTGTTTTTACTTTCTCAAAATGGATCTTTTTATGCGAGTTAAGAATACACTCAACTGTGAACAACAAAGATCTGAAAAATAATGGTTTAAATCAAGATGCATTTTATTTTTCTCCAATGTAAAAGAATCCTAGAAGTGAATGGTCCAGGATTTGAGAGTGGTTCCACATTTGTCAGAGAGTCAGTTTCCTTCTCTCTTGTTCTGCCATGCGTTGTTTCCATTCTTAGAAAAGTGTGCTCCTTCCTAGAGGTACTACAAACATTTCCACTTGCGTCTGCTTCAGAGCTTGGTCTCAAGGCCACACCAAAATGAGTGGGAGGCTGTTTCAAGCCTCTTCTGGTTGGCCAGTAAGGAGCCCACATAAAACATCAGGGTTCTTTTGTCAAGGAAGAATGGGTGACTGGCTATGGTAAGCAATTGGCTGTCTCTGCCACAAGTTCATTTTACTAATTATGAAAGAAATATACATGTATAGTATAAATATACAGAAAACAGAAAAATAAAAAGAGGAAAATGCTTTCAGATATAAGCTCTCTTAACACCGTGGTTTAGTTTTTCAGTCTCACTCTCTTCACTCCACTCTCAAAACTTCAACTTTTAGAGACTTGTGAGAAAAGTTAGATCATATGTATATAATTTTAAACACATACATAACCAAAGTGGGCTACTAATATATAGATTTATTTCTTCACAATTATAATTTTGTTATATTGCTCTAATATATATCTTTATATGGTTTCATCTTTCTGCTCATCCATCAATTCATCTTTTTTTGAAGCATTTTAAATTTGCAGATAGTAGTAACTTAAGCCATTAAGCACTTTGACATGCATATCTTAAACTGGGGTACAATATTTTTTTCTTTCTTTTTTGAGGTAAAATTAAATACAGTGAAATGTACATGCTCTAAATTCAATTAGTTTACATAATAGTTTTAAACTTGATTTTTTTTCCAATGAAGATACTCTTATTGTGATTAGTATGTGAGGTCTGTATATGTTAATAATGTAGATCAAAATTCTAATGGTTTATATATAAATCTAACCAGTTCCTTATTGTTGGACATTTTGGTTATTCTTTAGTTTTTACTATTTTAAACAAGCCTTGTGTTAAACATTTTATATCTGTCTATCTATCTATCATCTATCTATCTATTATTTAATTATTTCCTTAGGCTAAATTCTTTTTTTTTTGCGGTACACGGGCCTCTCACTGTTGTGGTCTCTCCCGTTGAGGAGCACAGGCTCTGGACGCACAGGCTCAGCGGCCATGGTTCACGGGCCCAGCCACTCTGCAGCATGTGGGATCTTCCTGGACCGGGGCACGAACCCATGTCCCCTGCATTGGCAGGTGGACTCTCAACCACTGTGCCACCAGGGAAGCCCTAAATTCTTAAATGTAAAATTTTTGGTTCAAATGTATGTGCAGATGTTTAGGGCGGTTGATCTGTATTGCCAGATTGCAGTTCAGAATTATAGTACTATTTACTCACCCACCAGCAGGGCATGTGATTGACTATCTCTAATTCTTTTTCATCTAGAGCTTTGAGGTTATACAGAGAATTTCGCAATAAATGCTACAGTATTACATAATCTGTAGTTGGTTGAGTCCACAGATGTGGAACCACACATATGGAGCGTCGACTATAAAGTTATACGTGGATTTTCAACTGCATGGCAGTCAGCACTCCATAACTCCGGCATTGTTCAAGGCCAACTGTAATGACTTTGATAAATTCCCTTTTTTGTTGTTACTACGTAACTGTTAATGAAAGTGTGACTTTTCCTTTAACCTTAAAGCATTTGCTCTGGTAGTATCCAACACTTTAAATTGTTTTCACATTTAAAAAATGTTTTCCTTCCTTTCAAAGTGGCCCATTTCTGAAATTCATTCTATATATTCTCTTTTTTATAGGCTCCCTATTGTGCACTGATGCAGCAGTAGGAACTAAGATCATGGGGTCCAACAGCTCATATTAAAGGTGAGAAAACTAAACCCCAGAGAGTGGTGTAGGGAATTTGATCAGATGTTAAAGGAGGGGGATTTTCACTAAACTGACCTGAAAAGATTCTTGCTAAAACTGGACTCAATGGGCCAAAGACAGAGTCCAAACGCAAGGTCTAGTCAAAAAGAGGACTCAGAGAAGACTGACTAGAGTTTGGTCAAAAGAGAGTAACTTTATCAGAGAGAGGTACTGATATCTCCACTTAAAAAAAAAATTATGGGTCACATTTTCCAGATTGCCTCATATTTTAAAAAATTACACGCTGACTGAAGTAGATAATATTTGCCCAGAAGAGCAGTAGCCCCTCCTTGTGTACCACTAGGATGAGGGTGATTCTTTGGTGGACTCCAGAGCTGAGATGGGTAGGGCTGGGCTGCACACTCTCGTCAGTTTAGAATCTGTGGTTTCCGGGTGGTTGTGTAGGTGGACTCTGGCCCCTCCCTCCAGCAGGCTTGAGATCTAAGCACCCAGGAGTTGGTGGAGCTTCCCCTTGACATCGAGCTCTGCCCCCAGCTTTCTGTGCCCCTGAAGGTGTCTGTGCCCAGCCGTGGGTCCTCAGCGTTCCACAGCTTTGCATCCTCTGAAGGCCTCATGCAGAAGAATGGATGGGCCATGTGTCTTTTGGGCTTCTCCTTGTTCCAATCCACATGCCAGGTCAGGCGTGGCTATTAACAGCCCACTGGTTCCTCATTACCCTCCTGAAGTCCTGTAGCAGGTGCCTTTACCTGCCCTGCTCCCAGGGACAAAAGCAACTACCCTATTCTCACGTGGAAAAAGCTCATCGCTCTTTGTCTTGTGACCTTTTACAGCCTAACTGAAAGCAGAACTCTTTCGTTTTTTCTTGACCCTCATTTCTTATCACCCTTGGCCTTATACTTTCCTGATGGAGCTTTAGTTTATGGCCCCCTTCACCTTTCCCCTCCCTGCCTGAGTCCAGACCCTTCCTTCTGTGTTCTGATAGTATCCAGGCTACTTAAAAAGGTACACCCTGTTACATATTATTACTTGTCTGTTTCCCAATGAATTGCTAAGCTCCTCAGTGGCAAAGGCTGCTCCTAGCACATGGTTCTTACTCCAAAGACCGGTTTCCTGCTTTTAAGGGACTAGCTCAGTGTGTGTGTGTGTGTGTGTGTGTGTGTGTGTGTGTGTTTTTCTACTGACAAGGCTCAGCAAAAACTCTTCTAACAGAGGCCTCTGTGCTCCAGGACTTATCTGCTGCATTTCTGGGGCTCTGTTGAATGTCAGAGTGTGGGTGGATGTCCCCATGGGGCAGGGGGGAGGCAGCAAGGTGGGGAAGTGTTCAGCAGAATTCTGGGAGGCTGGGCAAGAGCTTCCTAGGAGGCGAAGGCCCTTTGGATCATGACAGGTCCTGATCTAAGCTGTCCATACTTTGATTCTCTTCCTCCAGGAAAAAAAAAACATTTTTAGTTTTTAAGCAAATAAATTAATTACAAATGACAACATTCATAATTACGAGTTACAGAGACAAATTAATTAAATAAAATAATTAAACAATAAATTAAAGATGTGAAAAAAGCACCCCCTTCCAAACCACTGCATGTGAATTTAAAATCAATTCCAAATTCTGCACACATATTATATTTTTGCTTTCTAGGCAAACAGGCATATTACCCCCTTCCCATCCCCCCACCCCCAAAATACATAGTGTTGAAAATGGTTTAGGAGACTTAGCAAGAAATAAAATCATGCCAGACAAATAACATTAATATTAAGCATCTGCCTGTAGGAACTTGCCCCCTCAAAAGCACAAAGGTGCTAGGCAAGGAGAAGAAGGACAAACGTAAACAGAATCCATGGAGTCTCTAGATATTCACGGGCACTTTAAACATATGGATGCTTGAGGAACTAGGCCGGTGGGCCTGGTCTGGGGAAAGATATGGCTCGGGGTGTGCCAGGTGGGCACACTGTGGGCAAGGAACCGGTAACGGTTGTAGTCAGATTGGAGAAGAGATGCAGGCTCATCAAAAAGCTCGGTGCTTTGTGACCACCTAGAGGGGTGGGATAGGGTGGGAGGGAGGGAGACGCAAGAGGGAGGAGAAAGGGGAATATATGTATAGCTGATTCACTTTGTTATAAAGCAAAAACTAACACACCATTGTAAAGCAATTATACTCCAATAAAGATGTTAACCAAAAAAAGGCACTTAGATTGGGAAAACAGGAGGCAGAACGCCGCGGCGAGGAGGGGAAGGCAGGGCTAGGGGCGGCGCCAGCATGGAGGCGGCGGCGGGGCTGCTTGGGCCTCAGAGAGGGTGCGCCCCGCTGCGTCTCCCGCTGCCTCCGCGGGCGGGGGCCTCGAAGGCCTACGGCCGGGAAGCGTGCGCCCCCTGAAGGCGGCAGAGCGCCGCATTCTTATTGATTAACTAGTCTGCAGATTTCGCTAAAACGCAGTGCTAATAGCCTTGGTAAACAAAACTCTGCGCCTCTTTGCGGACAGGTAGGGGCAACGACATTTGAAGGTTCAGCAGAGCTTTTCCCATTCACTTTAAAAATGGAACAAGAGGTTTTTGATGAGGTCGGATTAGGAATGATGAGGTGCTGATGGTGGCAGCTGTGGAGCTGGTGGTGGGGACTCACCAAATTCTGACACCTCAATTCTGAGAGTTTGGTTAGTCGGCCAACTTCTTTTTCAGAGCCTGAGGAGTACGGCCACTAATTTCCAGATGCTGCCATCCTGTTTCCAGTTGCACTTAGGGATTTCGGCTGCTGAGTTATGAGCTACTGGCCTAGTGTGATGCACTCTTCCTTGCGCATCTTGGAAAATTCTCTGTATGATTGCAATACAATCAGGGGAACTACTTGACCAAATCTTTCCTACTAAGCTCAGTCGAACTGATCATATCGTTACTTTTACGAATGCATTAGTGAATTTTAAAATTAATCTTGTCAAGCCTCCCGAAAAAATCACCATATATTTTTTGATTATCAACTACATTTCTTTACTAAAAGCTCTGAAGTTAAATACAAGCAACTCTTGATTTTCCCCTGGAAAGGCGGTTTGGATGTCTATCACCTGCATGCTTATAGTGTTGTACTGGACAAGGAGATTTAAATTCTAAGCTGCTCTCAGAGGACCTCCTAAATACTAAGCATATCTTAAAGACGATGCAGAGATGTTCATTATAATCATTAAATACACAAATTCAGAAAGTAAAAGTGTACCTGGAAATTATGCAGCAAATTGTTAATAACCATATATTCAAATAAGATACATGAGGGCAGGTTTGTGGGTTTTCTTCTTTTCTTTTCTTCTTTTTTTTTCTTTGGTCTATTGTGTTCCCTGCTCTATCACTACAGGGTCTGTGGAACAATGCCTGGTGCACAGAAGGACTTCAATAAATATTTATTGAATAAATGGATGGAATGCGTTGTCTCCAAAGTGGTTACTTAAGATTCAAAACACATTTCAATAATACTGTCATTGCTCAAACTATTTTTTGGAAGGAATTTTTCTTTGGGAATTTCCTTTAAGACTGGTCCCATTCCTTTAGAGCCATACTTCAATTTTTGGATAAAATCAATACACTTTTAATGAGTGAGCTTACTTATGTTATTTATCAGGTGTGGATCCAAATAACTTTCTCAGTTCATTCTCAAAGGGTGAATTTACCATCCTGGAAGTTATAAAAAGAATGCCATAGGCTCTGAAAGCAATTCTCCAAGAGGCATACCAAAATGTTTGCATTAATAAAAGCTTCATTGGAAAAAAATGTCTAACTTCCTGAGATGAATACCTTGAAGGGAATAGAACTCATCTGATTTATTCTTGTATGTTTGATAATAAATCAATTCTATTACTCATATTTACATTATACTCCTAGAAGGAGCTTAAGTGTTTCTGATTGAGTAAAGAAAGAGGCATAAGAATTGTTTGTTCTTTACCACTACTCTCCACAGGTTTTAAGCTGGCTGAGAATAGGAGTTATTTCTTCCTTATTGATTCAAGTTTCATTCTCTATCATTTCCAGAATCTTTCATTTCCCAAGTTTCACAAGTTATTGCTTTTAACCACAAAATAATACATGATTATTGTTTTAAAAACACACATAGTATAGAAAATATATAGAGTAAAATGTTTTAGTCTGTTTGGAATAAAGAGAGCAGATTCAACACATAGCCACAACTCAAATTCCACTACAATGAAAACAAAGGGATTTTTTTCTCACCCCAAGCATTTCTATTTTGAAATAAGCCTTACTTATGAAAATGTGCTTAAAAATGTAAAAAAAAAAAAAAAAAAAAAATTTGGCCTTCCCTGGTGGCGCAGGGGTTAAAAA